>NW_027428348.1:1230000-1530000 GCF_047830755.1 Zonotrichia albicollis
AAGCCATGACATTTTTCACCCTTTGTACTGAGGCCAGTAAGATTACAAAAGGTCTCCAGAATTTTGATGTTACGACACATGCCTTCCCAGGAATCGCTCAGCAGCATCAGGTCATCGCCAGATGCCATGGCCGTAATTTTCCAACCCCCACGATGGAAACCTTCGCCTTCACTCTCAAGTTTACATAGAAGGGGGTCCATCGCTAAATCAAACAGCAGAGGTGACATGGGGTTGCCTTGCTTGACACCTGAGCAAATGTATATGGGGTCTGTCTTTTCCCTTCCAACGGAAATGTACGTCTTAACATCGCGATACATTTCCCTCACCAACTCAATCACATGTGAATCCACACCTCTTTGGACCAGACCCTCGAATACATGCTGATGACACACGGTGTCAAATGCCTTAGCAATGTCCACAAACACAACCCCCAGATGTTTATACTCTTGTTTCACTGATTTACCACAAGTTGTAGCAACTTGAGGTTTTCAGCACAACCTCATGCGCAAATAAAACCCCGCTGCCGGGGGTTAATGGGACATGCTTTGGACAGCCTCACCGTAGCGATCCTGGAAAACAGCCTAATCACCACTGAACCAATAGTGATAGGCCTCCAGTTATTGATATCACCAAGCTTCTCTACATCTGAAAACTTGGGAATCAAGATTGTCCTGCAGTCCCGCAGCGCATCTGGAATAGTACCGGTAATAAGCCAGAGGTTGAAAATCTCAGTCAACTGGGAAAACTTTGGGTCTTTTGCAGCAATCTGACCCAAAGTAAACCCATCTGGCCCGGGAGCGGAGGTCTTACACATCTCTTTCACATTCTTTTCAACCTCTTTACCCGTAATTAAGGCCTCAAACACCATATTGTTCGCCTCCTTATATGGAGGGAAACTGGAAAGGCCACTAAAGATACCAGATGTATCCCATCTACCTTTAAAATGGTCGTGGACAACGTTTGATGGTATCTGACACTGAGAGGCTTCCGTGTTGTCCAAGATAATACGCGCGAGGCGCCTTCTGTGTGCCTTGAACAGAAACTGAAATCTCAAGAATTTACCCTTCTTGATAGCTCTTTTAGACATCCAATTTGGTGTCTTTTCAGATATTTTTTGGCCATGGGCCTGCTTTTTACGGCCCTTACAAGTAGATATATTCTGTTTGGGCTCACCCAGAATACCGAGAAACTCATTGTATACGTCATTCACCACACAACCTGGGTCTTGCTCATCGATAATTTTCTCAAAGGCTTCCTGATACTTGGTGAATTTCCCAACCGATAATCCCGCTTTGATCATCTCGCGGTATTGGAGCTTTAGCTGCCCTTCTTTTGGCGGTTTAGCAGACTCGGGTGGATGTTCGATCCCTGTGGCGCCTACTGGGTCGTCATGATCCCTTACGAAGGGACTTTTCCCCAGAAGGCGCCTTTTGTCGCTTATCTGTTTCGCTGTCTTAGTTGGGATGTGCTCTGCAATGAGCTGGTTGATGTTTCTTTTGCCGGTATACTTGTCTACCAGTTGCACCAGGAGAGCCTCTTCCTCTTCACTCCATACCCGTTTGTGGGCCCCTCGGGCCGATGGCACTTTGGGATGGGAAGCAGCAATCCGCTCCAAATTTCGTACCAGAGGATGTCTTATCCTCTTGTGCTGACCCAAACTAATCTTGGTGGCGAAGCCTCGGTGGCATACCTCACAGACCCATTTACCTGTGGGAGCTACACATACCATACCCTTGCATCGTGGGATGTGACATGAGATACTGTGGTATCTCAGATTTTGCTTACCATATTTTGCGCATCTGAAAATGATCTTTCTTTGCCCATGTACCCTTTTAAGGTGATCAATCAGCCCCAGCATCCTCGTAAACCGCGCCTCACATTGAGGACAGGATGGCTGTTTGTCCGGCATGGGTACGACCGGTGTTTTTGGTGTACTATTGATAGTTTCCAGCCCGTGAAGAGCCTCGGGTGTTTTTGGCTTTTCAGTATCTCGCCCCCTGCTCTCAGCCTCAGGTGTTCTAGGCTCTTCGATACCTAACCCTTTGATACTTCTCTCTGCACTCCTAGCCTCTTCCTGGGCCAGCCCCATAAGGATCTCATAAGGCTCAGGGAGTTGCCCCAAAAATTCCCAGATATTTATCTGATGTACATCATCTCCTTTGACCACTCCGGAGTAAAGAAACTCCAGATTTGTAAGTTTGATTCCCTCTTCCCTGGGCTGAGGTAGTAACTCGACATCTATGACCCTTAGATCTAATGGGTCAGTCTGAGTTGCAATAGAGATGTAACGCAAAGCTAGCGATTGCACCATTTTGTCAGTCCAATGAGTAGAAAGTGACAAATCCAAACGAGGGAAGAAGTAGTTAGTAGCCGACCCTCTCTCGAGCTACCAACTTTTGTCCAACATCATCGGCCCGTGGACAGGGCCCTATGCGACAGTAACCAAACTGTAGCAAACTTTTTGTTTCGACAGATCGTGAAACTATCACTGGGTGGCAAGTCCAGCGACAGGGAGAGCCTAAAGAGGCCCTCACTCACACTGGGACAGAAGTCGACTTAGTTACCACAAGGGCATCCGGCGGGACCACGGGGAGGTGCGACTTCTGCGGCTGAGCCCAGTTAGCAACTATGACCTCATCTTAAGAGAGTCATAGCTACTCCTGCCGTTTACCCGCACTTCGTTGAAGTTTTCACTTTGACATTCAGAGCACTGGGCAGAAATCACATTGCATCAACACCCACCACGGGCCGTCGCGATGCTTTGTTTTAATTAAACAGTTGGATTCCCCTCGTCTGCACCAGTTCTAAGCCGGCTGCTAGGCGCCGGCTGAGGTGGGGCACCGGCCTGGGGACCCCACTGGGGACCCTCCCCCGCACAAACTGTGGGAGGCCGTGCGTGCCGTGGGGACCCCACCAGCAGGAACTGGGGACGGCATCGCGGCGATGACAGCGGCCGCCGCTGGGGCGCTGTCTGTGGCAAGGTAGAGGGTGAGCAGAAGGGGTGGCAGGCCATGCCTGCCACAGCTGGGGCAATCCACAGGAAGGGCCCGGCGCGCGTCCAGAGTTGCCGCCGCGTGCGCGCGTTCCCTGGTGCCCACGGAGGAGCGGGCCACGCGGAGTGCACTCACCTGCGCACGGCGCCTCGTCCAGCTGCACTGCGCGCCCAGCCCCACTTCACGCCCCAGCCCGACCGACCCAGCCCTTAGAGCCAATCCTTATCCCAAAGTTACAGATCGGGCTTACTGACTTCCCTTACCTACATTATTCCAACATGCCAGAGGCTGTTCACCTTGGAGACCTGCTGCGGATATGGGTACGGCCCAGCGCGAGACTTACACCCTCTCCCCCGGATTTTCATGGGCCAGCGAGAGCTCACCGGACGCCGCCGGAACCGCGACGCTTTCCAAGGCGTGGGCCCCTCTCTCGGGGTGAACCCATTCCAGGGCGCCCGGCCCTTCACAAAGAAAGGAGAACTCTCCCTGGGGCTCCCGCCGGCTTCTCCAGGATCGGTTGCATCACCGCACTGGGCGCCTCGCGGCGCCCATCTCCGCCACTCCGGATTCGGGGATCTGAACCCAACTCCCTTTCGATTGGCTGAGGACAACGGAGGCCACCGCCCGCCCTTTCAGAATGGCGCTCGCCTATTGCTTAGGACCGACTGACCCATGTTCAACTGCTGTTCACATGGAACCCTGCTCCACTTCGGCCTTCAAAGCTCTCGTTGGAATATTTGCTACTACCACCAAGATCTGCACCTGTGGCGGCTCCACCTGGGCCCACGCCCCAGGCTTCGAGGCGCACCGCAGCGGCCCTCCTACTCGTGGAGGCCTAGTCCCCGCAGGCATCGCACTGCCGGCGACAGCTGGGTATGGGCCCGATGCTCCAGCGCCATCCATTTTCAGGGCCAGTTGATTTGGCAGGTGAGTTGTTACACACTCCTTAGCAGATTCCGACTTCCATGGCCACCGTCCTGCTGTCCAGATCAACCAACACCTTTTCTGGGCTCTGATGAGCGTCAGCATCGGGCGCCTTAACCCGGCGTTCGGTTCATCCCACAGCACCAGTTCTGCTTACCAGAAGTGGCCCATCGAGCACTCGCATTCCACGGCGCGGCTCCACGCCAGCGAGCCGGGCCCCTTCCCTATTGAAAGTTTGAGAATAGGTTGAGATTGTTTCAGCTCCAAGGCCTCTAATCATTCGCTTTACAAGGTAAAACTGCCCATTGCCGAGTGCCAGCTATCCTGAGGGAAACTTCGGAGGGAACCAGCTACTAGATGGTTCGATTAGTCTTTCGCTCCTAGACCCGGGTTGGACGACCGATTTGCATGTCAGGACCGCTACGGACCTCCACCAGAGTTTCCTCTGGCTTCGCCCTGCCCAGGCATAGTTCACCATCTTTTGAGTCCTAGCATGGACGCTCACGCTCCACCTCCCTGGCCCTGCGAGGGGGCGGTGGGCGAGACGGGCTGGTGGTGCGCCCGGGGCTGCCAGGCGCGACACACGCCCCGGGATCCCACCTCAGCTGGTGTGTGCCATCCCTCACCTTCATTGCGCCGTGGGCTTTCGACAACGGCCCCTGACTCGCGCATGTGCTAGACTCCTTGGTCTGTGTTTCAAGACAGGTCGGGTGGGTAGCCAACATCGCCGCGGGCCCTGGGCGCCCCAGCGCGGCCCGTGAGCCCAGCCCAGCGGCGCCGCGTGGTCGGGGCGCACTGAGGACAGTCCGCCCTCGGTTGACAGCAGTGCTGGGGGCCAGCGGGCCCAGCCCCTGCACCCCCGCGCGAAACGCTGTGCTGTGAGGATGTCGCCCACCTGCGAGGGGAGAAGTGACGCCCCCAGCCACGGCGCCAGTGCAGACGGGGTTCGCCCGGGCGACGGAGGGGAGGCGGAGCTGAGGATCCGCCAAACCTGCGCCAGACGACTGAAACTCGCTGGGTTGAATCCTCCGGGCAGACTGCGCAGGCCCCACCTGTTTACCTCTTAACAGTTTCACACCCTCTTGAACTCTCTCCTCAAAGTTCTTTTCGACTTTCCCTTATGATACTTGTTGGCTATCGGTCTCGTGCCAGTATTTAACCTTAGATGAAGTTTACCATCCAGTTTGGGCTGCATTCCCAAGATACCTGACTCCGAGAAGCCCCAGGCCCGGCATGCAGGGGGACCGCTACCCGCCTCACACCGTCCGCGGGCTGCGGCCTCGATCACAAGGACTTGGGTCCCCCGAGAGCACCGCCGGGGATTGGGGCCTCTGTACGTCACATGTCCCGTGCCCCACTGCGGAGGGAGATTCAGGCCTGGGCTTTTCCCTCTTTGCTCACCATTACTGATGGAATCCTCGTTAGCTTATTTTCCTTTGCTGACTAATTTGCTTAAATTCAGCGGGTCACCATGTCTGATCTGAGGTTGCAAGGCCAAAGCTTGGCCACACCTCCCGGCCCATGCTGCTCCTAAAGAAGTGGCATGCCAACAGGCCAACAGCCAGCCAGCTTCTCCCACCTAATACTCTCACCTCCCTCCCCACTGGCTCCCACGCGCCAGGGAAAAACGAAGCCAGAGGGAGAGAAGCAGAGACGGAGAGCCCCATCCCAGAGACAAGAACCAAAATGGGAGTGTGGCAGAGACAGCCCTGATGGGGCACCAGCTGAGTGGCGGCACATGATGGCCTTGGTGGAGAGAGAGAGAAAAGCCATGGTGCTATTTGCCCCCCGAGAACACGACAGAAGAGGAGCAGGGCAGGCAAAGGGAGGAGGGGGTCAGAACCCCTGTCCCCGGCGCTCACACGGCAGCACAACATAGTACCCCCATGGTACCCACCCGCAGACAGCCGCATGCACTGCTGGGAGGCTACAGGTGAGGCCTGCACCTCTTCTCCCTCTTGCCCTCTCTGTTCTCTTGGCCCACGGTGGTGTTTTCAATGCTGTCTCTCACTCTCCTCAGCTGCCACCACCACCATACCGCGGCATGGGTGCTGCAAGGACAAACTCTGCCCCAGTGGCTCACTCCAGGAGTGGGGAGCTATGGATCAGTCCCTGAGCCTGCATATAGGGGGATGAAGGCCCTGTGCGGCAAAAATGACGACGACGGCCATGACGATGATGACACCGGCTGGGTCACAGGGAAAAAATTGAGGTCACCAAGGGAAACGCACCCCTTGCCAAACCCCTGACCGCCTTCCCTCCGGGCACCAGCGAGCCAGCATCGTCTCCGCCGCTGACCACAGTCAACTGGCCTGCGAGGCGACTCCAGCCGCACCACCGTGGTGGCCCATGGACGGCGAATGATCGTCAAGGAATGTTCAGACAAGCATAGCCCCAGGAGGAACCCAGGGCCACAAGTGCATTCAAAGAGTGGATGATCAATGTGCCCTGCAATTCACATTAATTCTCGCAGCTAGCTGCGTTCTTCATTAACGCATGAGCCGTGTGATCCACCGCTAAGAGTTGTCTGGCTTTCGACACCAATCCCACATGCGTGGAGGGGCTGGGACCGCTCACATGAAGCGCCCCTTTCTCTTGAGCTGAATACGTGCAGGTGCGTGCCTGGCTTTGACCATCCTTACTTGACAGTCAGGATAGCAGACATAGGAGATCCAGCCACACTGAACTGGAATTCTTCCTCAAACCTCCACACTATGGTGGCACTGAGAGAGATCTGAGCAGTCTGGGTCCCACCTTGTGCAACGATGTCCTCCTCGGGCACAAACTTGAAGCAGAAGCCCACATTTGCAGTTAAAAGGCTATAGGTGAAGGGAGCATCATTAGCTCCTAGGTTAATCAGTTTCACCTGCAGCAGCAAGAAAGCAAAATGGAAATAAATGTGGAATCTTCCCTTCTTGTGAGTTACTGTCTAATGATGCAATTAATACCCAGAAATAGCAGACGATGCTTTGAATGGCAAAAAAATACAACAGGACAAGTTCTGCCTTGAAGTTTTCATGCAAAGCAGTGGCAACTCCACAGAACTGGAGTCCACAACCCTGGGGTTATCCCATGGACACAGAGCAGTGCCACTCTGGTCAGCATCACCAAGTTCATTCAGACCTGGCCCTGGGAGCAACGTGGGCTGATTGCAGCTGCGTAGGGAATCACCCCAGAGCTGCTGCTGCCCCAGTGAGCACAGCTCCAACAGCACCATCTACTCATTCACCTTTTCCCATGTCATGAAAACAATACATTGCTTATGAGACATCAGCATCAAAATGTATAGACAGCATCATCTTTTGGTAAGAAAACTCAGCATGTCTTTGCCTCCCACAGCCAAGCTTTTGGAAGTGTCTGGCATGATGTAGTGCCTCACTTTCTACCTCTTTCAGCTGCTCTCTCTTTGGATTTTGTTGCAAACTTGACACTATTGGGGAGGAGGCAAATAGGTAGAAAAATGCTTTGCTTTATTCCCAGGAGCACTTTTCTCTTTCTAGAGCCAGAGATGCACCAAGGCTGTGGTGAGGGACTGGTCAGCAAGGGAAAGAACTCCCAAGCCCTTTGCAAGGGCCAGCACTGAGCCAGGAGGCTGGATGGCTTTCCTGTGACTTGCAGCAATAGGCAGGAGACACTTGACTGGAAGCTGTCTGCAGTGCACTGAAGCTCAAAGGCAGCCAGTTTGTTCCAGCTGTTTCTGAACAGCCTAGTCCAAAGGTGCCTTGTGTCTGGCACGGCCACAAAAGCCTCTGAACATCCCTTTTTGACCCAGGCTTTGTTTCATATGCCAAGGGGTTGTTTTGCAGGAAGCCTCCCAGCTGATTCCCAAAGAAGGAACTGGGGCTTCATGAACAACAGACACACGTTTCAGACCCTCCCAGATTTCACCAGTACATCAAATATTCCCTGCTCACAACTGCCCAGGTCGGCAGCAATTCCACACTTCCACCAGGCTTGCTCCTCCCTCAGGAGCCATCAGGATCCACCCCAAGCCTTGTGCTCACCTCATAGATGTGGGGGGTGTCGATAGCAATGTTCCCAAGGTTCAGAGTAGGAGAGCTGAATTCTACCAAGGGTCCTTGGCCTTCCCCGGAGAGGTGCAGGCGCAGCCTCCTCTCACAGCCTGGGGAGAGATGTCCATTGCACTACAATCATTCCCTCTGTTATACTGTATTATCCAGGCTGCCTCAGTGCTAGTCCCTGACTCTGAGCTGGATGCAATCAGCTCCTGATGCTGCAGGAAAGGATATGGACCCTCCTCTTCCCTCAGCCTTGGCGCTGACTTCTAATTTCTAACCCATTCCTTCGGGTGCTTTCCAATTTCAGCCACCAGTCTGCTGAGTTTAAAACATCTCTCCTGCCTTGTAGTGACAGGCCAAGGAGTTACAGGTATATATTGAAAGAAAGGTAATTTAGGTTAGATATTAGGAAGAAATTTTTTACTCTGAGGATGGTGAGGCACTGGAGCAGGTTCCCCAGGGCTGTTGTGGAGGTTCCAGCCCTGAAAGTGTTCCAAGCCAGGCTAGATGGGGCTTGCAGCTACCTGCTCTATGGGGAGGTGTCCCTGCCCAGAGGCCTTTAAGGTCCATTCCATCCTTAACATACTCTGGTTCTATGCTTTCCTTCCCATGCACTTAGAGGAGCTTTGAAATCATTCAGTGAAGGCACACAGCTCATAAAGAGTTTGGCAATTGCCAAACTACCTGGCCCAGGAGCCCAGGACTTTGTTGCCAAAGTCCCCAAATCCTGACACTCAGCACTGTGTTCTATTTCCACAGACAGAGCTGCAAGGGGTCAATTCCCACAAAGGGAGAGAGGCAGGTGCTGGCCAAGGCTGCTCCTTCTACCAACACCCTGGGCTCAGGGGGGCTCAGCCACCTCTGCTCTGCTGCTGTCTGGGCACTGGGAGGTGATCCAGGCGCAGGGAACACATTTCTAACTCAGCTCCTGCTGCCTGATGATGGATCCATGTCAAATGGACCCATCATCCTGGAGGCCAGAGGCCAGCAGGGTCTGAGTGCTTGTTCACTAAAGCTGTTCTGCTCTGCAGCTCTCTGGGCTTTGAGGGAATGCTGGCAAAGCCATGGCATGAAAACCTCTCCCTGCACTGCCTGGGCTGTTCTGGGATCAGTCAGGCACACACAGCATTCTGAGCCTTGGCCTGGCACAGGAGACTCCCTGGGAGCTGCAGGGCCAGGGGGGATGTGCCAGCACTGCCCTGCTGACCAGGGACCCTTCCCAGCACTTCCATGGGAGCCCTGTGGGCTCAGGCTTGCACCATGACTTCACTGAGGGGGAGAGAAGCAGGGCAAAGGAGCTGTACCTGAGATGCTTCAGTAAGCCACACTTCCATTCTCCAGTGCTTCCAGGGGTTTGAAAGTCACCTTGAATTTGGCCAAACAATTCGGCCCGATTTCTTCCTCCTACAGCAGAAAGAGACAGCAAAACATTGCTCTGCAAACTTCACATTTCTTGTTTTCAACCACACTTCTGTAAGCCTCTGTTTAGAGAATTAGTAATGAGTGAACAACACAAGGAGCCCAAGGAAACACTCCAAACCCAGCTCAACACAGCGCTGGAAGCTCTCAATGCTCAGCTGTTCAGCTCCTACTCTCCACAATATTCCTGCTGCTCTGACACAAGCTCTTGGTCACATCATGCTGCTGTCAGCTACAGTGGGATGCAACTGCCACTGTGCACTGGTGGCTCTTCACAAGAAGATAACATGACCCCTGTCCTGGGTTGACTATATGATGCTTTCACCCCAAATCGTCTTGTTCTGTTTATGCTGAATAATAAGTTTTGCACCTTTAACACTTGTTCCAGAGAGTGTAGGGGGCACAGAAGAAGCAGCAGTTTGTTTTCAGACACTGCACTCACCCCTCCACATTCCTGCTCCTGGACTGCATTGTCTGCGGATGGACAGACAGCGGGACAGAGCTCTCCTTTGCTTTTAGTTAATTTAGCTTGCTGAGGCAAAGAAGTTCCCTGGACTGTGGGTTTTTTTCCTTTCTTTGGACCTGTTCAAAACTGCTCTGGACTGAACACCAGAAGAGCACCAGCAGCTCCAGCTGTGGCCACCGGGCTGGGCCTGGCCTGCGACATTTCCAGCACCAGAGGGACTGATCAGAGACTGAGAGAGCTGAGATGCAACCCGGGGAGGGACTGTCTCAGTTTGTCATCTCTTTTGGAGCAGCAAGGGGTTTTATTGATTAATACTGTTTAGGGTTTATTGTTTAATAAACAGGTTTTTTCCACTTCAAGGAGGTCTTTTCTCCAGGAGCAGTTGGGGGAGGGTCCGATTGAATCTGCTTTCCTAGAGGAGCCGCTTTGGGGGTTCTCTCCCAAATTTGCCCAGAACCAGAACCTTGGAAATAAAAATATTAGTTTAACCTGTATTGAAAGAAAGCAGAGGCTGGCATTATTCTAGGGTTTACTCCAAGATGAGAAGGGATGTTGCACTGTGCAGACACCAGGCATTCATTGTCTCTCACAATGCCAGTACTCAGAATCAGGGCTGTGGGTGATACGAGGACGTGGTGATTTGCTTGCAGAAACAGAAAAGGTTTCCTGTCCCTGTGTGCAGGACAACTCCAAAGGCCCATTTCAACCTTCCACCCTTGTGTCCAGGCTCACAGAGGACACTGGAAGGGACACTCAGAAATAGTGCAAGGCGTGGTTGCAGGAGGGGATTGGCATTTCTATGAGTAGCCTTAGGCTGAATTTGGCCTCACTTTCCCAGCAAAACATTGCAAGCTTCAGGTCAGAATGTGGCTTGGCAGTGCTCCAACAGCCTCTGCTGAACCTCATGTGTGGGGTGAGCCCCTACCTACAAGAACTGCTCCCTGTGGCACTGCAAGGACATGCACAGAGTGCCCTTGAGCTCAGGCCCTGGCAGCACAGCTTGGCCTTGTCAGGCACCCAGCCCTGCCTTGAGCCTCCAGGGCAGAAATGCTTTTAGCATTTGGCATTTTTAGACGAGCTCTGCAGGTGCACCAGAAACTCAATGTCCTCCCTCCCAGCACATCGAGCCAGCTGAGGATCTGCCCAGTGACTGCAGCCAGGGGTAGAGTGAGTGGGAGGAGGAAGAGGGGGAGGAGGATGAGGAGGAAGAAGAGGAGGAAAATGACGTCTCAGCTATCACTTACCATTGGCTCAATGAAAAAAATGCCATCAGAGAACAGCTCGGGGTCTTGGTGCAACTTTGCCTTCTCCCCCAGGAGCCTCAGGAGGGCAGTGTGATCTTCACAAGAGCCCTTCTCCTTCCCTGTTTCTTTCCCCTCCATTAAGTTTTCCAGCCACAGCTCTCTCCATGTCTGCAGGAATTGACGCTGCCTGCAGCCACAGGAGAGACAAAGCCAGCAGACTGTTTAATAAGCCACAGATTGGCAGAGAGAAGTGTGAGTGCAGGAGAGCAAAGCACCTGGGGAGGAGCAGCAGTGTGAGAGATGAGTAATGCGATGATTTATCAAAAAGCAGGATGCCCCAAGGCAGGGAATGATTGGCAGCTGACTCCATTGATTCACAATGCTGAACAGTTGCTTTATTAAACTATATTATATTACATTGTACTACACTATATTAAAGAAGCATAGTATACTACAAAGAATACTAAAGAATACTAAAGAATACTAAAGAAAACTTGTGACTGTCTCCAGACAGCCAGGACAAAGCTTTTTCCAATTGGCCAAGGAAATAAAACAATCCTCAGCAGAATCCAACAGACAAATCACTTCAGGTAAATAATCTTCCTAACACTTTCCACATGACAGAGATAAGAATTGGTTTCTTTCTTTTCTCTGTGCTTCTCCAGGAAAAGAAACCTTGAGAGAGAATTATGTCTCTCCATTTAGAGAATGTGAATGCCACAATGATTGACTCTCACAATTAACAGACAAATACCATGTACAGAAGTTAAGAAAAATTTATTTTACCCCCTCAGTTGTTATCAAGGGACAGCCAGGGTTGGGATATGTGGGAGGGTTGGCTTGTCACTACAGTGACATCTGACCTCCAATCAAGATTTGAGGAAGTAAACTCCACCAATGGACAGTGAAGAAGGAGTCAATGGACAGAATTTTGGGAGGGGCTAAAGGGTTTGTCGTGGTTTGACCAGGAAGGAGTGGGAATTCTGGGAAGCTGTGGTCAAACCAATGAAGGTTTTGGGTTTGATACTGACACCTGGTGTAGCCAGTGGGGTTTGGACACACCTCCGAGAATACACAGGGGTTAAAAGCAGGGCACTGCCCTTGGTACTCCCTCTTTTGGACATCGCGGCGAAGAGTTCAGATCTCTCTCCCCCGCCCAGCCTGTTGCTGCTGGGCGGGGGAGGGGCCGGCCATGCGGTAGGCCCGGGGCCTGGACAGAGATGGGGTTGAGGGGGCTTCGGGGGGGGCTTCGAGGATGGAAGGGTGGAAGATCCCAGAGAGTCAGCCCTCGGGCAGCCAGCCCCCCCCCAGGAGAGCAGCCAGCCAGGAGGAGAAGGAGGGAGAGTGCCCGGCCGGAGCGGCAGCGTGTGGGCAGCGTGCGTGGGAGTCGCTCCAGACCAACAGAGACTGAAAACTTTTAACCCTTCCTTGCATGATTGGGGCCTTGCAAAAATGCTAATCCTCCTCGAAGCTGAATAAGAAGGGAGATAGGAGATGAGATAAGACAAGGACCTTGGCCCGAAGAATGTGGAGATGATTGGATGGGGAGAGATGATTTGGAGTGGCCTTTTGGCTGGACTTTTTCTTGTAGCCATGGACTCAGTTGTTCCTGTGACACAGACTGCATTTAGGGGGAGGCAGTGCCTCAAAACCAGGAGGGTTCATTCGTGAGGACCCCCCGGCCCCAGGGGGTTGGAAAAATATGGGGGGGACAGATGTCCCAAAAGCAGAGACTGTGCCTTTTTGGAGTGAGACAAGGCATCCTTGAAAGACAACCCTAAAAGCAGCTCTGGCCATGTCTCAGTGGTGAGAGCACTGGGCATGGAAGGAACATGTCACAAGCAGCAAAAGGACTTTTTTTTTCCCGGGCGGTGCCGAAGTGACAAGGAAGCATCCGAGGTTTCAGTGTGTTTCCAGGAGAAGCCTATGGAACAAGAAGGACTCCTTTCCTCTTCATGAACTGCAGTTTGAGTATACTAAAGTGTCGTGCCGGGCTGGGTAGTTGGTGTTTTTGAGAGAATGTATTGGATTGAGAAAGTCAGGGAGTGGGGAGGAGGAAAGTGGTTTTGTAAGGTTTTCAATTCTTTTCTTCTTTTTCCTTATGGTCTTTCCCTATTTTTCCTGTAGTTTAAGTAATAAAGTGTCCTTTATGTTTAAGTTGGAGCCTGTTTTGCTTATTCCTGGTCACATCTCACAGCAGACACCAGGGTGAGGCATTTTCATGGGGGGCACTGGCTCTGTGCCAGGCTCAAACCATGACAGGGTTAAAAGGCATAACCTCCATTGTGTGGGAGAGCACATGGTGCAGAAAATCCTTTGCTCCTGGCGCCATAACATTTTCTCTATTCAGTCTTCTGTTGCATTTTTGATAAGGTTTAATAAACCTTTCTAAACGTATGAAAAGGGAGTGGCTATTTCTCCCAAGCAGCAGCTCCCCAGCAAGGGCTGACCCCAAGCCATGGGGGCCCCAGATGGATCAGAGGCCAACTTGTTGTTCACTGGCCCAGCAGGGAGTTTTACTCCACACCTGCTCCACATAAGCTCAGGAGAGGTTTCCAGAGCCAGCAGCCCTCCAGAGAACCTCCTGGCTCAAAGCCTCTGCCACAACTGAGGGAGAATCCACCAGCCACTTCAAGTGCCTTTTCCTACCACTGAGCTGCTGGGGAAGCAAATAAAGGTCATGGAGCAGGACTTCCCTGGGAAGGGGAGACAAAGCTGGGTCACAGCTACGTGCTACCAACACTGTGAAAAAGCCACATTATATGACTGGCTTTTTGCATATATGAAAATAAAACATTGGTCTGTTCTGTTTCAGTCTCTATGCAATATTGCATAGGGAAATGTAAGATAACAACAATCAGAAATCAATCAGATAATGCACATAACCAATGACACATCTGCAATCATACCGTTATCAGTCACTACAACACTGAACTGTCATCCCAGAGTCTGTGACAGCTGATGAACCTTAAAACAACAGAGAGCTGGAGAACTCATGCCTGGATTCATGTTTCTCCAAACTCCCTTTGAAATCAGGCTCAGCTATCATACACGGTCAAATTGCCAAGCGAAAGGACTTGAATACTTTTTGATGCAGAAAACATCTGGGCTGATGGTCAATCATTCCATTCAAGTAGAGCTAGAACTTGGCCAGAGTTCGAACTCTAATTGATGGACATCATTAATACATTTTAAAACAAGACTCTTAAAAACAGCAAGTATGAATAGGAAACCTTAGGATTAAAGACCAATCAAACCATTAAATAATTGAATCCCTCCTAAACTTCTGTCCAATGTCAGGACAGAAATTCTTCAAACACAGCAAACCTCTTGAATTCTCGGCTGAAGTACTCTATGATAACTGAAGAAATAATAACTGAAGAAAACCACAAAACTGGCAATCTGGATTTAAAGGAAACCTAAAAAACATGAGTAGTTAAAAAACAAAAAGACAAGATTCTGAAGAGACACGTGTCTTGTAGATGATCACACAAAGAGACAGTGAAACACATGAAAGCTGGCTGTAAATATTACAACAATACCTTGATAATAATTCTTATAATAAATTCTGAGAATTCTCACAATATTATCAACTTACCAAAAGGAAATGCTTGAAGGGGTTATGACAACTTATGCGCGTTCCCCGGGTGCCGCTGCCCGCCGCCATCACAGTCGCGCGGGTTCTGCCCCTCGCGCGCGGCTTAGGCACCCCCTGCGTGAAACCGCCGCCGCCGCCATGGCGCATGCGCCCGCCGAGCCTCCCGCTCCCGCGCTCCGCCCGGCCCGGCCCTGCTGGGCGCTGCCCCCGCAGCCGCCGGCCGTGCCCGGACCGCTGCCGACTGCCCGCTGCTGCGATCGCGGGCACCGCCGTGCGCGCTATCGCCTCCGCCGCTGCTGTGCCTGCGACTGCCCCGCTGCCCCCGTGGGCCCCCGCCGGCCTCCGCAGCCCCCACGGCCGCCTCTGCGGCCACCCCGGGCTGCTCCCGGCCGGCGCCGCCGTGGCACGGGTTCGCCAGTCGCCGAGAAGCGACTCTGCCCCGGGTTCCCCGACCCCCTCCGCCCTCATCCCCCTGAGAGTTCTGGGGTTTCTGGGCGTTCTGGGGACCCATGGGACCCTGGGCACTCTGGAGATTATGCCAATTCCTCCCACACCTGTTTGCTAGGGATTGCTTTTGCCCCTCCCTGGTTGGTAAGGGCAACTACCGCCTGCTGATGGCAGGATGACTTCCCCCATCCTCGAGAGAATACTGCTGCCTGCTGATAGCTGGCAGCTCCCGCGGAATTCCACGAAATTGCCTCTAACATTACCCTTGCTGGGGATAAAAGCTTCAAGGCCGTTTTATCTTTTTTCAGAGATTTTCACAGGGTGTGGGGCTGCCACACCCTGTAGGGCTAACAAGATGCTGGGTTGTTCCTGGGAGCATGTCCCCCCCATGTTCTCAATTTTAACCTTTCCTACCAAAGGCTGAATCATCTGCAAGGTCAGTCCGGAGTTTGCCCTGGTCACTGTCCAGCAGCTCGCAGGTGAGAGTTTCCAGGCGTGCCTCTGGTCCTCCTCTTTCCGGGTCAAGGTTGAAATGAATCTTCTCAGCAGAGGTCGAGATGTTCTTTCTGGATTTTTCCCTTGAGAGTGCCTGTTTTCTTTCCTTCTCGGGCTGGGTTTCAGTGGATGATGGCTGTGGTGTGGCTGCTTGCCAAGAGCCCACCTGGGTGCCCTCTTGGAGCCCACCAGGGACGCCAATGTCTCAGGGTCTCTTGCTGCTCAGAGTGACCCCAAGAAAAGTTCAAAGTCTCTTTTCCCAGCCCGGCACTTGAAGAAGGAGTCAGGGCTCTTCATTTCTCAGCCTCAAGGTTGTTTATTTTATCTTATCTATAAAAAATTTTCTCCTGCCCTGCCGAGGTCAGCTCAGCAGGACAGTCTGAGGCACTCTGCCTGCCCCCGGGGCGGTGTTATGTCTTTATACTAAAAACTACGTGTACAATATTTACAATTACTTTCCAATACCCATCACCTATGTTAGACAGTGAGCTTCTACTGTAAACCAATCAGTAAGTGCCAACATCACAGCAGAAGATGGAGGCCAAGAAGAAGAAGGAGAAAGGCTGGACACACCCAGTTCCCTCCATCTTGCCTCCTGAACCCCCATACCAAAAACCCCAAAATCTACTTTTCCACCCCGTGATAACTTCACTAATATTCTACCTAAACTGTTGTGGCCTGCTGATCTTCATATAAGGTTGGTAATTTGCTCCACGGGTCATAATCAAATGCACTGGTGTTTTGGCCAGGGCTTCTGAGCCCTCTGGCACGGGTCCTGGCCATCCTGGACTGCCAGAGGGATGTTCTGGGTTCCCACAGGTCTCTTCGTAGGTCTTCTACAGGTTGGTTTTTGTTTCCTCTCCTTCTGCTTGTGCTGGGAAAACCCCCTGCTGGGACATCTCTGCACCCTGGCATCCTGGGCATCTGCATAGGGATGGGCAATGTAACAAAGGACTGGCTGGAGGCCTTTGGAAATGGGAATTTATGGACAGGTGGGATTGCTCAATCTGACTGCACTGGGCCCTCATGCAGGACAGAGCTCTGGATCTCCTTCCTGCTTGGCAGGGTTCCGTTTCCTGGTAGTGTGGACAAGGACTGGCACTCACCTGCACAGAAAGGCTTCTGACTTTTGTCCCTGTAGCTAATCCCAGGGCTAGATTCCTCCTTTAGTGCTCAAAGAAAGGAAAGGAAATCCCAGAAGGGATGTGCTCTGTCTTTGAAACCATTACCAACTGTGAGGAACACCCCTGCTAGAGTAAAACATGTCCCTGGTCAAAGGAGGTCACCCCTCTGATTAAACTGATCCCAGCCCAAAGGCCAGGCCTTCTGCTGGGCTCTGGAAGGGGTTCTGCAGGCAATGTGCTCAGGGGACAGATCTCCACTGGCCTCACTTCTCCCAGGGATAACACATCCCATCCCATCCCAAGGGTTCCCAGGATGGCCACAGACACAAGCAATGGGATCCAGCACACTTACTTAGCTCTTTGAATAGCGCTTCTACACCTTTCTGAGTCACACAGCCAGCAGCCACAGACACTGGACATCAGGTGCACATGAAAATAAAATCAAAGACAGGATATTTAACAAGGACCTTTCCCCAAGGAACTCCAGGACTGCACTGAGCAGGTTCTGGGGCAGAACACATCCCACAGCTGGCCCAGGAGCCCCACAGCAGTGCTGGGGGTTTCCTGACGCTCGGGCCCACTGAGGCTCTCCTGGGCCAGGGAGCTGCCTCAGCTGCCACAGCACTCAGGCACCACACAGGTGCCTCAGTCCCACCAGAGCACAGCCACCCACTGTGTGTCCCTTGGCACATTCATTTCAGCCTGACCCTCAAAGCCCTGCTCAGCAACATCCCCCGCTAGAGTAGGATGTGTCTCTGGTCAAAGGAGGTCACCCCTCTGACCAAACTGATCCCAGCCCAAAGGCCAGGCCTTCTGCTGGGCTCTGGAAGGGGTTCTGCAGGCAAAGTGCTCAGGGGAGAGATCTCCATTGGCCTCACTTCTCTCAGGGATAACACATCCCATCCAAGGTTCCCAAGGATGGGCACAGGCAAGAGCCATGGGATCCATGAGTCCACACTTACTTATGGACTCAAATTGGCCTCCTTGGTCATGCTGCCATGAACTCCCTTTTTTTGTGGCCATTAGGTTCACCTGAACAGAAAAAGAAAAATGAACAAGAGGAAGCTTCACTATGATATTTCCCTTTAGGTAAATGAGCTTACTTGGTCTTATCCTATGCAAGCTGTTACAGCTCCAGAGCTCAGTCCCCAAGGGGACTGGGTGCCAGAAGCCAGCTCGCTCTCAGACCAAGGCCGTGGGTTAGCCCCTAGCAAGCAGGGAAAGTTCAGCTCTTAGTGATTAGGCAGCTCTTGTGATTTCAGCTTTGCTTGCTAGGTACCTTTTCCCTTGGCCTAAGGCTCCAGCAGACGGTAGAGAGAGGAGAAGCAGAAGACGCTGGCTATTCCATGAGTATGGCTTTATTGCAGGGTCTGTGAAGGGTCTCAGCTCTTCTTCTTCCGAGTTAGTAGGGGTACAGTATGCTACTTTTATACCCTTGGCCTGGATCCAGTCCTGACCAATGGCAAAGGTGTTAGAGTGACCATAAGTGATCAACAGTAGGGTTAACAACATATTGCCTTACATGGCTATAGGGATAAGGTACAAGGCGGATGTCCCTGGAGACAGGAAACTTCTTTGCCGCTGTGTCAGCATTCTATTCTCAAAGGGGCCCTGGCTAAACCTGAGGGGTTTACTACACTTAGGTTTTAAAAAATGCATTTAAGAGCTTTTTTGTGACACATAGATCCCTCAAAATATACTACTCAAACCTCTGATGTATTCAGGGTTTTTTAATTTACTGATTTTCCCTTCCATCACTGTCCAAACAGAATACAGCTCTTTCTAAGATATTCAGTCCTTGCTTGTGGTCTCCCGTGTCATTTTCTCTATGTTCACTCTGCAATGCAAGGGAAAAGAGGGGCAAAATCTCTGTGGTGAGCAACATCTCAGCACTAGAGAAGATAAGGCAGTTGATAAGATGTTCTGTTGCACTCCCAGCTGGTCCCTAACCCATCTTGTCTGCCCTGGAGTTCTGAGAATTCTCACAGACACACACTTCATCTTCCTTGGTAAAAATTAAGACCTTCTGCTTTTGCAGAGTGCAGAACCTGGTGTTCAACCCCAGTCATATTTTTCCTCAGAGGCAAGGGATCATTTTCTATTCCTTCAGACTCAAATCCTGGACATTATCCTGACCAGCTATGAAGAAATCTATGGTGAAAGGACAAGTGACCTTGGCTGGAGTCGACGCAGGAGGTGTCCCGACCAGAGAGTAATTAGCACTGATTCCATGATGCAGAAGGCATGAAAGACACTTTGTTATTCATGTGTAGTATTAAGAAATATACAGTTCATATAGGAACAGTAGTGGACCTAAGACCTGATTGGTCTTAAGGTGAAAACCTTTCACACTAGTGATGCATTATCATTAGTACACTCTAGCAAACCATTTTTATAAACAATGGTTATAGAAAGAGAGATAATAATTGTTTGATTTTTTTTTTTCTAGGATTGTTAGGTTCAGTTTGTGAGAAATTGTCTCTGTTCATTCTTTGACTGAACTGAGAATATTTACAGGCTGGCTGCCAAATGCCCATCAAACTTCTCTCACTCCCCCTCCTCAACTGGACAGGAGGAAAAAATAAAACTGAAGAGCTCACATAAAGCCTGGGACATCCCTCTGCAGCTGCCACCATGGGCAAACCAGACTCGACTTGGGGTCAATTGCTTTGATTTCTCAGCAATTCCCAATTGAGCAGCAAGCCGGGTAACAAAGACGAAACTGAAAGCACCTCACTCCCACTCTCCCCTCTCCTGGCTGTGAACACACCTGGTGCGGGTGGCTGGGGCAGCTGCAGTACCTGATGCAAGCCGAGCTCCAGGTGGGAGCCCGAGACAAGAGCTCATGAACTGCCAACAGAGCCCAACAAAGGGCACCAAGAGTGGTGGCACCGCTGGGGAAGGGGCACTGAGAGACCCAGCAGGAGCTGAGGGCCCGGGAGGAAGAGCCAGACTCACGCCTTGGGCATGCAGACTGAGGGGATAAAACTGAGGGGCCTGGAGGAACAGCTCAGGCTGTTGGAGGAACAGCTCAGGCTGTTCCTGTGTCACCGCACTGGGATTAAATGGCTTTATGGAATCAGACAGCTGAGACTGCTCTGGGAAAACCTGGGCTGGAACCAGGGAGGACACAGGGGCTGGGTGTGGGGAGTCACGCAGGGCCCATTGGGGCACTGCAGCCACTGCTGTGAAGGGGCTCTTCCCAACACTGAACACCTCTGGTGGCTGGAGTGTGATGGCCAGAGAGCCTTGGGAAGGGTGAGACTGGGAAGTTTCCTAAATATCCTCTTCTGCACAGCTGGCTGCAGAAAGCAGGGCCCTGCTGACCCTTCCAACAAAGCTGCCTGTCCCTTCTGAGCACATCCATCAGAGCAGCAGGGACGAGGTGAAGGCAGAAACAGGGTCTGCTCAGGAGTGAGGAAAGGTCTGCTCAGGGCACAGCTCGCTGCTGTGCTCTGCTCTCCCTCTTCCTTGTACTCCATTTCCCTGGGCTGTCTGCTCCTTGGGACTTTCTGTTTTCTTTGGCCACATTCCAGAGAAGGAGGACCTGGACTGAATTAAGGAAGCCCTTGCCAAAAGCTGCTGCATGTCCAGAAAGCTTTCCTGGTGTTCAAGGAGAGGACAGACCCAGGTGAGGAAAAGAGGGGAGGATGAGAAATAGAGAAATGCCAGCAGGGACCCAAGAGAAGTCACAGCCCCAGGGCCCATGGCTGTCCCATGGGTCTAACTGAAGGGATCAGACAGGAAATGCCAGGGGTGATTTCCCAGGAATGAACCCTACTCCATCTCCTCCCACTACATTTTGCTGTTTTGCTCTGGTCTGAAAGGAGGGAAAGCATATAAATGGCAAAAAATGCTCAGAGTTTGAGGGGTTTTCTCCTAAAGCAGAGCAATAGCGTGATGGCTTCTCAAACAGGAACAATGAGTAGGTGATGTGCACGTGGAGCTGTCCTGGATGTGCCTCTGCCATTGATCACTGATGAGCACAGACATTAGCTCAGATCACCGCTCATAGAAAGATGGTTGTGCTTCCAGGGATGGGTCAGCCCATTTCTCACAGACAGAGACACATTGTCCTCTCTGTCTCTCATATTTGGAAGGAGCCCTGACAACTGCTTTAGACAGGAGAATTATTTTAGGCAGGGCCAGAGCTGCAATCCTGAGCCAAAGTGGAAGCTTTGAGGTGGAAAAAGAAAATGAAGGAGGAAAGACAGAAGAAGAGAGGATAAAGGAAAAGAAAATGAGGCGCTGCAGGGAGAGAGGAGAAAGGTAAACAAAAAAAACCAACAACAACAAAAAAACCAAGCCAAAAGAAAACAAAAAAACTCACAAAAAGCTCTCTCTTCTGCATTGTCAGTGATGTCTCTTGCCCAGAGACCAACAGAGTCTGGTCTGCCAACAGAGGCCCAATAAATTAGACATTTTGAGTTATGCATTGAGTCTAATACAACATTAATACCAGCATCTGAGTTAAATCCAGGAGCATTGTATGAGTGGTGGTGAAATCTCATTATGCTTTTTCTGGGGTGCTAAGGTGAGCTATTGTTTTAATATTTATATTTTATATTTTTAAGTTGTACTCACTCCATGAAGTAGTTATTTATTATATATTCAGACTACAAATATTTCCTGATCCCCCAAGATCAAAGAAACAAACATTTGGCCATAATGTATTTATGGCATCCAGGCTGGGCCTAATCAACATGGTACTTATTTTTTACTTTTCTCCCATTTAATGTGTAGCAAGAGTCATGGCAACAATTTTTGCTATTGATCAAAAATAACATTAAATAAATAAATAAGGCCTGAATTGGCAATTTTTTTCTCTATGCAGGAATGAATTAGGAACTGGATTAGTGTCTGTAGACTGAGGGCAGGAAGGGACAATCGACTTTGAATGGGAAGTCTATGAAATATTAACTTTGTGGTCTCCCTCCAACCCTTCCTGACTGGTCCCCCACCCTCTGCAGCACAGCTGGGCCTTGATGAGACAAAGACACTGAAGCCCTGGGGGGCAGCAGGGCTCCCTCAGGCCTCAGCAAAGGCCAGTGAAGGCCCCAGGATGGTCCAGGGAGCTTTTCCCACTCAATCCCCTCTGGCAGAACTGGACTCAGCACTTGAGGGCCCTCAGCAGTGCCCAGCCCAGGGACGGTCACTGCCCGGGAAGCCTTGAGAGGAGGGGGTGTCACTGCTGTGCATGGCCAACAGTGATTGCACTGGCCTTGCCCACAGGGGCGGCTGCAGACTGTGCAGATTGCTCTGCGGCAGACAGCTCTGTTTGGGCAGGGTCACACTTCTGTTGTTGCAGACACTGATATTCTTTAGGAAATCCCACCAGGACTGAAGAACAGCTGGAGGAGGATTGCCAGCCCAGTTACCCCAGGGCAGTGGTTCCTGAGTGTCACAGCCCCCTGTGGCTGGGCAGGTATCAGCCCTTCCCCTGGCTGGGCCCCTGCTCACACAGCCGCGGGTGCTGCTGCCTTGCTTGGCTGCTGGCCCGTGTGCTCCACCTCCCAAGCGCTGCCTTTTCACCTGGAGCTCAGGTGAAGGGAACTCAGGAAGCTCTGCGGGTCAGGAAAAGCAACTTGGGGAGCTTCAGAGCTCAGGAACACCAATTTAATGAACTTCAGGACTCAGAAATTCAGTCTCCAGACACTTGGGGCTCAAAATCAGCAATTGAGGATACTTTGGGGCTCAGTAATGCCATTTCAGGGCACTTATGGCCTCAAAAATTGGTATTTGGGGACGTTCACAGCTGAGAATACAGGAGTCTCAGGAGCATTGGGGCTCACCCACCTGGTGATGTTTTTGGGACCTGAAACACCATTTGGGTTCAGAAATACCGATTTAGGGAGCATTGGGGCTCTTAAACACCAATTTAGGGACACACAGGCCTATGAAACCCTGATTTGGGGAGTTCAAGGCTGAGAAAAAATCATGTTGGGAGCTTTGGGAATCAGGGAGAGTGATTTGGGGATATTTTCAAAGCAAAAAGAACAATTTTGAGAGCTTTGGGCTCCAAAAAAACAATTTAAGCCGATTTTGGGCTGTGTAGTCCCTATTTAGGGAGCTTTGGAGCTCCAAAACAGCGATTTAGGGAACTTTTGGGCTGAGAAACATCAATTTTGGGAGCAGAAGGAGCAAGCCCTGAGGAAACCCGGGAGCAAGGGGCAGGTGCTTACCTGGGACAGGTCTGGGAAGGAGCCGCTCCGTGCTGGGGTGCAAGCACTGCTTAAAAAAGGAATATATACAGGGATATATAGAGCTCACTAGCTCACTGTGCTCACCCCGTTCCCGGCCCCACGGGCTCCTCCCTCTCTCCCCGAGGCTCCTTTCCCGGTTTTACACCGATTTCCCCTAAATGAGGTTTCCCCGCTCCGGTCAGGGAGCGGTTCCTTGGCTGGGGGTGGGAAATGGGCGCAGCTCCCCGCCCATCGCTCCCGGAGCCTCCCTGGCTGGGATGAACCCCGCGGGCTGATGGCGCACCGGGCACAGGGCGTGAGCGAGGGGCGCCAGGGCTCTGGAACACTGATCTGGGAACTTCATGGCTTAGAAACCCCTGTGTCAGCAGCTTCGGGGCCAGAACAGTGAGCTCAGGAGCTTTGGGGCCGAGAATGAGCAATTCTGTGGCCTTTGGGGCTCCAGAACACTGATTTTGGGAGGCTTTTGGCTCGGGGGAAAAAAAAATATTTAGGGAGCTCCGAGTCTCAGCGAAAGCAATTTAGGGCTATTTTTAGCTCAGAAGCAGCAATTTAGAGAGATTTCGGGCCAAGAAACATCAATTTAAGGATATTTTGGTGTCTGAAATACCAGTTTAGGGAGCTAAGAAACACTCATTTAGGGAGGATTTGGGCTCAGGAATATCAAATAAGGAGGTTTTGACCTCCCAAATAAAAAACCTTTTTGGGGAGGATTTTGCTCCTGAGGGCTGGAATATAAGTGTGGGGAGTCCTGGCAGACTGACTATACCCCAAACCCACCACGACAAGTGCTGTGTGCCCGTGGTGGCCAGAACAATGGCTGGATTACTGCAGACAAACCCTGTGTCCCATGTCACTGCCTGGAACACTGTCCTGAGCTTGGAAATGGGTGCTATGGGCACAGGTGCCCCATGAAAGAATTTAATCCGAGTGTGGTACTCATTGCCAAAGCAACCTTACAGACACCTGGGGAAGAAGCAGGCACCGAGTGGATTTAGGACATCCCCTGTGATGGACCAGCCTCTGGAATGATGGAGTGGGCTGGTGAGGATGACAGCGACCAATGGTTCCTTTCGGGGCTCCAGCTCCCATCATGCACCGCGGCATCCACTGAGCACCAGTGCAGCCGAGACTTCATCTCCCGTGATGCTCTGCGCACCGTAGAGCGTCTTTATGGCCGGACCACCATCTCCAATATGCCCTGCGACCCCAGAGCCCCGACATAACCCGTTCCAGCCGTACAAGTCCCGTCACGTTCCATGCCCCAAAGGGATCTATAATGACTCTCTAGGTGTCCCCCAAGGGCTTCCCGGAACCATAGGTTCCTTGCAGGTGCCCCCTGAGGACCCGAAGTGGCCGCCCCCACCCACAACCGGCTCCCCGGACCCCCAAGTGCTGCAGTGGAGCTACTTTCGGGACTACGGCTCCCATCGTGCTCCGTGGCGCTCGTGGTGTTTGAATGCAGCCGAGACTTCATTTCCCGTCACGCCCCGCGCTCTGCAGCGCGCCGTTAGCGCTCTGCCTTCACCCCAGCGCCCAGAGAGCCCCGTTAGAGCCCCCCAAGGGCCCGCCCGGACCCCGAAGGGCCCCAAATTCCCCTCCCTAAACTCCAAGGGCCCCCCTCCATCCCCAAGGGGTCCCCTGGACCCCTAATTGTCCCTCAGAATCCCTGTGTGCCTCCCCCCCCCTCCCGTTTCCCACCCGGCTCCCCCAAGTGTTCTCCCGATGCTCAAGTTCTCTCTGAATTCCCTCCCCAGACCCAAAACTGCCCCAAATGTGCCCCAAAATTCTTTCCATGTAAGCCCAAGTGCCCCCTTGAACCACGCGTGAGAAAAACATGATTAAAAAGACTACAAAACAACTAAACAGGGTGAAGTAGCAGAAAGAGGGTAAAAATTAATAACTAATAGACGTGAATTAGTGAATGAAGGCAATTGTGATACTTGGAACCAGTTACCATTAATTTTATTGGTTGTTTAACACGCAGAGATTTTTGATATAAATATAAAATTAGGTAATAAAATGAAACAACTATTATTACAAATAAGAAATAAATACAATAAATAAATTTAATTGAAAAAAAATTAAAAATAAATAATAAATTCCATTAATTTTCTTTTATATTTTTGGATGTTAGTTGCAGGTGGATGATGTCAGACATGGTGAGGCTGGGGATGAGGAGCATGTTGTCCAAACAGAGTCAGCTTGCAAGGGTGTCATTCTTCTCTGTGCCCAGACCTCCTAAGGAGACATTCAGCATCAAGATCACTTTTGGAATACGTCTATCAGCTCTTCAATGAACTGAAAAATAAAAAACAATACTCATGATTAAAAAACTAAAAATCATGAGGTGCACTTTGAAATCTTCCTCGTGAACAGAACTCCAAACTGACTCCAATCACTGCGCAAGCCCTGGAGACTCAAGGACAATGGAAGGGAGACAAAGAGCTCCCAAGGGCTTTCTGTATTTTCATGATCGCCATGGTGGATTTGTGGCTGAGTCCACAACCCCCAGGCACTGAGAGAAGGATGAAGAAGCTGCTCAAGGAGTCAGCAGCAAAACTCCAAGTGCCTTGGAGCATGGCTGGGCCCCATTGAGGGCAGGGAGTGCCAAAGGCTGCCCAGGGACTGCTGAGAGCAGATCCTTGAGGCCAGGATTGCAGAGAGCCCAAGGCTCTGAGCAGGGAACTGCAGTGCTGAGCAAGCCCTGGGCTGGTTGGGGGAAGCAGAAAGGTCAAGCCCTGAGACCAGCCTGGGCCAGCAGGGCCTGTCCCTCAGGGCTGGCGCAGGGCTGTTTGGGGGCCAGGGGGATGTGAGGGGCAGCAAGGACAAATGCCATAAACCTGTGTGATGCTCCAGATCCTCAGGGAACCGAGGGGCCAGTGGGACACTGTGAGGCCTCATGGAAACCAGAGGCCATTGTGAGCCTGCAGGGCTGCAACACCCCACATCACTGAAATGCTGGGGGTAACCAAAGGTTCCTTGACTGGGATTTGGTGCACAGGAGAAACACCAACCAGATATTATCAACATGGTGAGATGCAAAGAATATTCTTGATAGGAAGGGACACAGAAGGATCATCAAGTCCAGCTCATAAGTGAATGGCCCACACAGGATTGAACCCACAGCCTCACTGACACCAGCACCATGATCTGATCAATGGAGCTAAGATGTCAAAAGGACCCAAAATTTTACTAGCAAAATATAGACAAAGGGTTTAATACAACATCCACTTCAATATGAAACCCTTATCATAGCATTAAATTCAATAACTTAGCAAATTTAATCTAAAAACATTTATCCCTTAAGATGTTAAGTTACCCAAAAAGGTTCCAGGTAAGTAGGATTAGAAAAAGAAATATCAAACAACAGAAAGACAGAAGATCCATAGAAGGACAAGGACATGCACATAGGTACCAACTGCTCAGGTTCCAGCATCACTAACACAGAAACCCCAGAAACAGGCAGGACCCACGCCCTGGGCTGGCCTCGTGCTCCGGCTTTTAAGGCCCTGGGCCCTCATGGGCCCGCCCCTGGGGTGGGACTGCCAGTTGCTTGTCCAGTCAGAGCCAGGGTAGCACCAGCTGCTAGTGTGTGATTGATTGATTAACAGCTGGGCTAATCAGAGCTGGGTTAACATCACCCCCTGATGTGTGATTGACAGCTCTGCCAGGCCAGGGCTGGGGGCAGGGCTCTGTCCCACCACAAACCAAGGCCTGACTCGGCCCTGGCCCCACACGGGCATTCCGAGCATCCCAAGGTGTCTCCGGACATCGATCTCATCCAGCCTCTGACAGCGACCAGGGTGACACTACGGAACCTCATGAAACCATGGGTCAGTTGTGACAATGTGGGTCCAAGGACACCACGGTGAGACTATGTAATCTCATGAAATCAAGGAGAATATTGTGCAACTCAGAGGCCCTATAGAAGCAAGGGTCAGTGATCAAACTGTGGGGCCCATAGAAACAAGGGGCCAATGTGACACAGCAGGACTGCATGGAGGCATGTGGGCTTCATGAAACCAAGAAACCATTGTGACATTGCAAGACCTCATGGAATCAAGGGGACCATTGTGACAGTATGGGACTCCATGAAATGAGGGGAACATGGAACAGGTCTGCCTGGTTTGGCCTCCTGTGGGCTGTCTGACAAGTCCCACTGAATTAGCCATGCCAAGGGCCACTTCCCATCTGACCATGAGGCACCGGGGCTCTATGCTTTTATTCCTATGGAAAAGAACTGTCTTTCTTGTCTAGCCTCCCATGGCAGAAATTAGGATTCCACCTCTAAAATTCCCTATATCCAAGGGTTGCTCCTGGATAAAATCTGCTAATACAGTCAAGTCTGGCTAGCCTTGGCCTCTGGTGACTGCCTCTCCTCTGCCCCTGCACCATTGGGGCTCACTTGTTTCCTTACTATGGAGACCATTGTGACACTGCGGGGGGTTGTGGAGCCAATGGGCCATGGTGACACTGCAGGCCCTTGTGAAGCCTCTTACACTGTAGGAACTTGCGGAACTAAGGAGATCATTGTGGCACTGTGAGTACCATGGATCCAAGGGACCATTGTGACACTGTGGGGCCTCGTGGAAACAAGGACATCATTGCGGCTCTGTTGGGCTGCATGGTCCCAAGGGGCCAGTGTGAAGCAGAGGGGCTTTGTGGAACCAAGAGACCATTGCTGCATTTCAGGGCCTCATGGAGCCAAAGGGTTGTTGTGATCCTGAGGGGCACCATGGATCCATGGAGATCATTGTGACATTGCAAGGCCCCATGGAATCATGGAGACCATTTGTCATGATCTGTCCTAGTGAATGGATGATGTGATGGTTCATAGGGGTGATCTCAGGGTGCAAAAAAACCCAATACAGCACAGGGGATTTGCAGTAACAATCAACAAGTGCAATTTTCTTGAAATAACCACAACAGAAATGCATTGGTGAGGGGAACTAGGGGAACAAAGGAGACAATAAGGAAAAGAGGGAGGAAGAGGAGGGGTGGGTTATAGCTACCAAACGTGGTGCTGCGTTATCCTTCGGGATCCAGCCGATGGAGTCTGCCAGGCCATGTCCAGGGAGATTTTGGAGGCACAGTTCATCTGGACCCCAAGTTATACTATTTTTCTTTGGGGGAAGGGGGAATGAATTTCACAACCGAAACAAAGGTCTTCAGGGGGAAAGAATAGTATTTGTTCAGGGGTGCACAAAGTCGAGCCAGGCAGCAAGTGAGAACCATTGTTTTCACGGCCCACTGCCTGCACCTGTGCTTGCTCTGGGCAGGTTTCCTCCCTGCCCTCTGCACAGCTCCCCCGAGTTGGGAGGGTTTCAGTCCCAGTCTCTGGACGAAGGTGAGAGGGAGCCTTCTCACACAGGGGTTTCATGTCTCAGGTCCTTGATGAAGAGGCCTACATCTCTACTTGTCTATCACGATGGTTGAGAACGGGCTAGAGGGGTCTTCTCTTGGAGGAGGACCACGTTAAAGCTCAAACCAGCCAGGCCAGGAGGCAGGGAGAAATTCCAGGACCATTGTTCAGGAAAAAGGGCAGGGTGCTCCTTCAAGTTCAGTGTTGCGTATAGCAAACAACACCTCTGGAAACAGTGAGCTAAGAGGCACGTGATTTTCCTTCCCCACTGGTTCAGCAGTTTTTAATTTTTTGGTGGTCTCTCTTCATGGCAACCTTGAGGCAAAAATGAAGGATATTTTGGACAGACTCTCACATGGCCTCAGGCCCAGGGCCAGCAGCCATGGCCAAAGTGCTGCCCAAGTTGGCTCTGTCAGGGCTGTCTTGCAGCTGCTGCCCATCCCTGTGCCCTGTGCAGCCCAGGCTGTCCCTGCCCTGTGCCTCTGGCCCTGCAGGCTGTTGGCATCCCCCGGCTGCCCCACCTGGCTGGGCCCTTCCTTAGCTGACAGCTCTGCCTCCTGCCTGCCTCTGCCTGCCCACACAGAGCCTTGGGTTGCTCCAGGCTACTGCTGGGGACGTGTTGCACCACAGCCCTGCCCTGGTAGGGAAATTCCTTTCTGCTGGTGTCCACTCTGCACCTCCCCAGCTGCTCTAGGTGCTATTATGTCTTCTTCAGGCTCATTCCCACTATGAAGAAAAGCTTCTGCCCCTCTGAAACCACCCTTCCATCTCTCCCAGGCTACTCCTGTTCTGTCCTCAGTCTCCACACCACTGAGCCCAGAGCCTGCAGACTCCCCCTGCTGGTTTTGTGATGAGGCCTCCACAACCCCATCCTGGGAGATTTTTGGAAAAAAAATAAGGTCCGTGAAAATGGAAAAATTGTGGTCAAAGTTATTTTCTCCCAAATCTTGCCATGACAGAAAAAGGGTCAATGTCTTTAAACTGAATGAGGGTGGATTTACATTTGTTAGAAGGAAGAAATATTCTACAATTATGAAAGTGGCATGAAACTGCAGCTGTTTTTCTAGAGAATTGGATGCCCCATCCCAGGAATTGTCCAAGAGCAGGAGCTTTGTGCAGCCTGACCCAGTGAAACCCTCCCCACCCCAAGAACAGAATTCCTGTAGTGTGGGTTCTCTGATGTGCTGAGTGCCCTCACAACGCTTCTGGCCAGAATGTCTGCTGAGGGCAGCCGGGCTGCTGCAGGGGCAGTGGCCTCACAGCCATCACCATGGCAGCCCTATCCCCTGGGCCTGGCTCTGCCCTTTCCTCTGCCCCTGCCTTGGCTCTGCTGGCATGAAGAGTTTTGTCATTAATATCTTGTCGTCAAGGTGCTGGGGCTAATGGCTTCCCAGTCAGGCTCCTGGAGCAGAAGTGGCTTTTCAGAGCCCAGCCAGGAATGAGCCCTGAGGCAGCAGCTCTGCAGTGGTGGCCACCAGGCCAGGTTACAAAGGGAGCCTTCTGGCCATGGCCTGCAAGCAGCTGCTGCTGCCAAGGTGCCTTTGGTGCCTCAGGCTCTCCCTGGCACAGCTCCCAGCACGGCACTCTGCCCTTGTGCTCGAGCCCTTCCCTGTGCTGGGGCTGGCCTGGGGCTTTTCCTGCAGCGGGACCTGCCCTGCTGATGGCACAGGAAAGGCAGTTCGTGCTGGAGCAGGAGGCTCTGCCTGCAATGGGCTGCAGCAACTTCAGCAAGGCCCTGTTGACTTCAAAATTGCTGCCTAGAGCAGAATATTCTAATTGTTAGAGCTCCAATGCTGTGGAGGAAATAACTCTGATCAAGATCTTTCTGCCTAAGCATGATCAGAATCAATCAGAGCTCTATTTCTAGAAATCTGTCTGGTGTACCATCATTAATCCTGTGGGACAAGTTCAATTCCCCCTGTCCAATCTTTTGCACCTTTGTCAATGTCTGGGGCTGGGATTGGATCCAGCCACTCCCAGTCTCCTCTCTGAGATGGAATTTTAGAAGTCTATGGGTTCTGGAGGGTTTTATGGGTTCTATGGTGGCTGCTGGGTGTCATTTCTCCATCCCATGACTCAGCAGGAGTTTCTCCAATAAAGAAACAAAGCTTTTGCCTGAAGCTCCCACTCTGCCCATGACAGGAACCCCTGTGAGTGTCTGAGACATCCTGGGACTTTGGCAGCCTGGAGACTCCTGGGATGTCACCGTGGAGCCCCCGTGAGTGCCTGTGACAGATTGGTGCCTTTGCAGCCCAAGGTGCCCTGGGATGTCACCATGGAATGGCTGTGACTGCCTCTGAGCACAGGGCTCTTTACCATCCCCAGAAAGCCCTGGGAGGTCTCCATGGAGCCCCTGTCTCTGCCTGTGACATTGCAGCTCTTGAACGGCCTGGAGACTCTTGGAATGTCCTCATGTGTTGCTATAGGACACAAAAGAACACAAGCACACATCGCTGTTCTCATGGTGAAAAAAAAAGGAAAGTTAATTTTCTGACTCCAACATTTATAGTTTCCCAAGAGTGACAGTGGATTGGAGGGTGACAGTGCCACCTCTCCAATGACACTGGACAAACCAAGAGTCCATCAACTTTCTCCTCCTTCATAAAGGAATGCAAAACAATGAGTTATTTACAGGAAGTGTGTGAGAAAGTTCGCTGCAAGAATGTCAATATCTTAGAAAATCTTAAAAAATCAGGGTGCCTCCCATGGAACCCCTCTGAGTGCCTGTGGCAACTCAGTTCCTTAGCGGGCACCCATCACCAGAACCCATTGCTCTGCACAGTTTCTATGGCAACCCTTGCCAGCCCCCTGTTGCTATAGTCAGTTTCCATGGCAACCATCACCAGCTTCCTTGTTGCTATGGTCAGTTTCCATGGCAACCATCACCAGACCCCTGTTGCTATGCTCTGTCCCTTGGCAGCTCCATGGAGACCCCATGCCAGGGGTGTTTGCCATGGACACCAGCTCAGGCCTACAGCCAGAGCCCGTTGCCATGGCAACCATTGGCAGTCCCATCCCCAGGCTCATGGGATCCCAGAACCACAGAATTTGCTGCGCTGGGAGGAACCCATCAGGATCCTCCAGTCCAACTGCTGGCCCTGCACAGGACACCCCAACAATGCCAGCCTGGGCCTGGCAGCACTGTCCAAACGCTGCTGGAGCTCAGGGAGCCCTGGAGCTGGGACCCTTCCCTGGGGAGCCTGGGCAGGGCCCCAGCAGCCTCTGGGCAAAAACCTTTTCCTGACATCCAACCTGAGCCTGCCCCGACTCAGCTGCAGCCGTTCCCTCCACTCCTGTCCCTGGGCACCAGAGGGAAGAGGTTCCCATAGCCCCAGCCAGGGATCCGCTCCCAAGGCTGTTGCCACGGCCACCAGGGCTGGGACCAGCTGGGATGCTCGGTTTCCAGGGGCTGGGATTCAGGAATGGGATTCCCCAATTTCCTGCTCCTGCTAAAACCACACTGCCCTCGCTGCCCTCCCACCTCCCATGGAAAGCACAAAAGACAAAGATCCCAGCATGGGGTAAGAACAATTTACTGGGAAAAGCAACCAGATAAGGAACAAACAGGAACAGCAACAACACTGATATCAGAAAGGATTAGAAAAATTATTTATAGGGAAAACTACAACACCACTTACTGTCTCGAGACACATGTTCACTCCAGCCTGGAAAGGACACCCTTCTCCTCAGGGGTGGGAGAGAGACAGTCCCTTTCCTTCCCCTAGCAACAACCTGATATGGGAGTGAATATAATGACACAACCATGGCCAGACCCTCATGTTCTTGGACCCATATCATGACATTGGCAGGGCCAGGAACAGGGACAGGTGTCTTCCAAGCATTAATGACGGGGAACATGGATTGCCAGGCCTCTTCCCAAAGGGGATCCTCCAATGGGGGATGAAGCTGGAGCAGTGCAAGAAGCTTTTTCTGCAGTGGGGGCATTTGCAGGGTTTCCCTTACTGGTGCCTCTGTTGGTGTTTGGTCAAATGAGAGCTCTGGGTGAAGCTCTTCCGACACTTGGGACACTCATAGGGCCTCACCCTGGTGTGGATGCACCAGTGGGTAGCAAGGCTGATGTTTTCTCTTAAGCCCTTCCTGCACTCAGGGCCTCTCCTCTGTGTGAATCCGCTGGTGCCTGACGAGAGTGGAAGTGGTGTGAAACATTTTTGGACACTCCAGGCACTCGTAGGGCCGTTCCCTGGCGTGGATGCGTTGGTGGGTGACGAGCTCAGAGCTGCACCTGAAGACCTTCCCACACTCCAAGCACTTGTAGGGATTCTCCCCATTGTGAAGCTGCTCATGCACCACCAGCTCCGAGCCCTGGCTGAAGCTCTGTCCACCTTCCTGGCCCAGGGTGTGTCTTTCCTCCTCAGAGCACCCTGGGCTGGGTTTGGAGCCCCTCCTCCTGTGGGATCTCCAGGGCTTTTCCTCTCTTGGATTCTTGTGCCATGGAGCTGCTCAAAACAGCCTCTTCCATGAGGTTCTGCTGTGGGGATTTTTCCTTCCTGGTCTCCATCCTCAGCTCCTGGTCTGGGGGAGGATGGACAAAGAGAGGATGAGATGTGCCTCTGTACCAGAGGGAAGGGGAAGGAGATCTCCCCAGTGCTTCCCTGGCAGGATGGCATTGGCAGTGGGGTTGTCCTGCAGCCGGGGGCCATGCTGGGCTGGGAGATGGAGGAGGAGAGAGGGGGAAAGGGGCACTGACTTCATACTCACCTGCCTGGGTGTCCTGGGGCATTGTCTCAGCAGGTGTCTGCTAAGGAAGGCAGGAGCCTCTCTTGAAGTGGAAAATGTAAACAACCTCCTTCCGAACTGTTATAATTTTGAAATTATGGGGCTCTAAGGCAACAGATATGGGAATGGGAATTACAGTTATTTAGCAGTAAAAGTAAAATATAAATGCAATAGTACAAAGAAAAAACACTGACAGATTCAGAATACGACCTGACACCCTGTGGGTTACAGTGGCGGTGGCAGTCCCAATAAACGGTGGCTTTATTCCTCCTGCAGTGACAGGTGTGGCTCTGTTGAAGCAGGGATCCTGTAGGAGGGTGGAGTTTTCCTCTGAAGATCCAGTGGTGGTGGTGTTGGGCCTGGTCTTCCTCTGGGAATCCAGTGGAAAAGGCTAACTCTGGTCTTCCAGCCCTCTGGTTATATCCAGGTAGGAATGCGTGGCTCCTCACTCTGGGCGGAGCTTCTCGCAATGGGATGATGGAATTTTATCAGTCCGGCAGTGGCACTCAAATGGCCCATTAACCGAAGATATCTCCTGGGAGGGAGGATGGGTTGTGGAAGAGATAAAGAAAACTGCCCAATTAACAGAAGGTAACTGCCCTATCAGATAGGAATAGAATACATGCCCCATGTCCAACCTAAGACAGCTGGGAAATGCTTTGCAGTATTCTGTGTCTGTGTGTCTGTGTTCATGTGTATTTTACACTCAAAGTCCCCCAAATTTCCAAGAGTATTTCCCAGAGGTATTGGCTTGTCCCTGTGTCCATCTGCACCTCCCTGTGTCACTCTGTCACTGTCACCTCCACAAATCTCTGAGCCCACTGGCGCCTCCCAGGTTTGCACTGAATCCCTCCCTCCTGCCCTCCCGCACCAGCAATGCCCATGGCAGGGAGCTCAGAGCAGGAGCAGCCAGGCCAGGGCTTATGCCAGGATCAGGAGCACCTGGCAGAGGCAGGAGGAATCCCCCATTCCAGGCGGTGCAAGAGGGGCACCTGTTATGAACAAAAATTCAGTTAATATTTTTTTGTGAGAAAGAGTTGCAGGGACGCAGCCAGGTCTCAGGCTCTGCCAGGATTCTTAGTGCTTTGTTTTTTGTAATACCGGGTCGTTAAGGCTTATCTCCTCTTTTGTATTAGTAAAAAACCTGGCTGGGTGCGGTGTATGACCCTTCCCCCGAGGCTGTGCTCTCTTACAGCATAGGGAAGACACCTGAGAGGGTGGGGGGGGGTTATGCAAAGTGACTCCAAAGTCCAGAATGCTTTGTGGGACCCCGACTCGAAATGCAACGAGAAAACCCCAAAAACAACGAGCCAAATAAGAATTGAGAGACTAAAATGATGTCTGGACATGAGGAGCCGATGGCTGAGCCTGCAGAGATGCGGAGTCCCTCTCGCCCTGACCATGGGAGTCGTCCCCAGCGCCGAGACTGAGGGGGGACCGCACCGACAAATCAACATCTGACGGGGACATCACGCCCTAAGGCTCCCACAAGGACTGGATCCCCGGCTCTGCCCCTAGTGGACGGAGCTGCGCATATCCTCCTCCTCTGCGTTGCCCTGGGAGACGCGATGGGGACTGCAGCCCTGCCGAGCCGCCCAATCCTGAGCTGATCACTTTTAATAAAGGCATTATAAAGGAGAAGAAGTCTCCTGGCCCTGTTTATTTCAGCACTCATGTCCCCTCTCAGCCCTAGGGCTACCGACCAGGGAGGAGATGCCTTAGCTGCCTCAGTTGAATTGCTTCCATCAGCCCTTGGCCCGGGAAGTCTCTGGCTGGAGCACAACCTCCAGAGGAGAGTTTCCACAAGGAAGAGAAAAGAAAGGAATTGTTTCTTCCCTTTCCCTCATCCCTGCCCCTTGTGCTGATTTTCTTGGCATCTCTTAGCAAAACCAACAGAAAAGCATCTGGAATGAGATGTTTCCCAGGGTCAGTTCCAAAATAGGGCCAAAGGAAGGTTTTCTGCCAGGGAAAAAGTGACAAATGTGGGATTTGTTCAGACAGTTGAAATAATGACAGTTTCTAAGCACTGGAAATCTAGAGACTACAAAAAACAGAGTTTGCAGTTGTAATGGTCCATTGTCCTCCCTCTTCCCACTGCTGATTCGTCACATCCCAGCTCCAGAGGAGCAGATTATGGAAAGAAGACCTGCATGCAGTGTTGGAGGCCTAATCCCAGAGACTGGAAGAAAGAGAGAAATCAGGAAAAGATTTCCAGTTGTTTTCCTATCGTATTGACCACAAATAGCTCTGCAATTGATATTGCAATATCCAGATGAAGAGGCACGTTCCTGGTTTTTAATGCCAAATTGCAGTACTTTGGAACATCTTTCTGGATGAGAACAAACCACAGGCCAATAACTGACCCACTTCAGTTCCCAAATCAGAAATCATTCAACTTCTACAAAGTTGTCTTCCTCTGCAGGTGTCCTAGATTGCAAGGCAAGATGGATTCTATTTGCCATCTGTATGGCAGTTTTCCTTATCTCTTCCACAACCACTCCTCCCTCCTGGGGGGACATCTGCTGATAACAGGCTATTGAATGTCACTGCATGGCTGATAAGAACTACAGCATCCCATTGGGAGATGCTCCGCCCAGAGGGAAGAGCTAAGCATTCCTAACTGGATAAAATATGGAGATTCTGGAATAGCAGCACAGCTTCTCCCCTGAATTTCCCAGAGGAACAGCAGCTGCCTCTTCTTCCACTGGATCTTCAGAGAAAGACTACACCCTTTTCTACAGGACCCCCTGCTCTAACAGAACCACATCTGCCACTCCAGGAGGATTGCAGCCACATTTCCAGTTGGATTGCTACCAACAGCCTGACCAACAGGGTGTCAGGTTGTGTTGTGACTCTGCCATAGTTGTTTTAGTTTACTGCACCGTTGATTTTATCCTTTTATTTTCTTCCCTATGAAATAACTGTTATTTCCTGCACCCATACTTTTTATTTTTTGCCTGAGAACCCCATAATTTAAAATCATAACAATTCAGAGGGGGAGAGTTTACATTCTCCATTTCATGGGAGGCTCCTGCCTTCCTTAGCAGGCACCTGTCTTTCCAAACCAAGACAGCAGGACAGAAGGCACTTTGATTCCTTTTGTCCCAAGTTTCTCCTGAGTTCATGACTTCAGATGAACTGGAATGGTTCCAACAGCATAAAAGCAGCCACAATGAGCAGGATCAAATCCCCAGGTCACCATTAAATGCACTCGATCCACACCTTCCACAGCCCAGCAGCTATTCCTGCCTCTGCCCCCAGCTCTGGCTCAGCCTGAGGGGCATCGCTCTGGTGTGTGCGGGGCCAGCTCCTGCAGGACACAGCGCTGGGAGCCGCTCTGTGTCCCGCAGCTTTGGCATCTCAGGCGCCGCTCCACAGCTGTGGGGCTGTGCCACCACTTTTCCATGGCTGTAGCTCCTGTGCCACCACTGTTCCATGGCTGTAGCTCCTGTGCCACCACTGTTCCATGGCTGTAGCTCCTGTGCCACGGTGTTCCATGGCTGTAGGTCCTGTGCCACCACCGTTCCATGGCTATAGCTCCTGTGCCACCGCATTTCCGCCTTTTCCATGCTTCCACTGCTGCTCAAAAGCTGTGCTGGGCTGTTTCAGCACGGTTCCTCAGCTCCTGCACCAGTGCTCCACTGCTGGTCCAACACTGCTCATTTCCCACTGTTCCACTGCTCCTTCTCTGCTTCTCCCCTGCACTCCTGTTGTTCCACAGCTGCTGCTTCTGTCCTACTGCTGCTGCCACAGCTGCAGTGTCATAGAGAGGGGAACGTTCGGGCAGCAACCGCTGTGGTGTCACAGAGACCGGGACAACGGGACTGCCACAGCTGTGGTGTCACACAGAGAGTAATGTTGGGGCTGCCAACCTCATGGGCTCAAATACAGGGTAATTTTGGGGCTGCCACCGCTGTGGTGCCGCAGAGAAGTCAATGTTGGGACTGCCAATGCAGTGGTATCACAGAGAGGGGAATGTTGGGGGAGTCACTGCTGTGGTGTCACAGACAGGAGAGTATTTGGCGCTGCCACCTCTGTCGTGTCACAGAGAGGAAAACACTGGGGTTGCAATTGCTTTGGTGTCATAGACAGGGGGACATTGGTATTGCCACTGCTGTCATGTCACCGAGAGGAGAACACTGAGGTTTCCACCATTGATGTGTCACTGACAAGGAGACACTGGGGCTGCAAATGTTGAGGAGTCACAGAGAGGGGAATGTTGGAACTGCCACTGTGTTGCTGTCATAGAGAGCAGAACTTTGGCTGGCCACCTCTGCAGTGTCATAGAGAGGAGAACTTTGGGGCTGCCAACACTGTGGTACCACAGACAGGGGAAGGTTGGGGGAGCCACTGCTGTGGTGTCAGAGAGGGACGTAGGGCTTCCACAGCTGCAGTGTCACAAGACAAGGAGGGGAAAGTTGGGGCATTCACTGGGTCTCCACCAAGGCTAACGGTGAAAGCAGGGCACTGGGGGAGGCAGCAGGGAGAGACGAAGCTGTGCTGGGTGAACAAGGGAAGAGGATGAGTGCAGAAGGCACAGCCCACCAGGAGGCCACCAGGCAGAGCTGTGAAGCCTCCTCAGGTGAGGGTGACCTGCCCGGGGTGTGCCCTGCTGCCCCCAGGACTGTGCTGCCACCCTTGGCAGAGATGTTTGCTCAGCAGGATATCCCCTGGTCACCCGGGGCCGTGCTGCTGCCCCAAGTAGGAGGGCACTGTCATCTGAGTGTGCTGTCCCTGGGATCAGTGCTGGAGGTTCCCCGAGCAGCCTGGCTGTGTTAAATGAGCACCCTGAAGCCCCTCCGTGACCTGCCGACTCCTGAAAGCACTGGCTGCTGTGCTGCTGTGCCCTCTGCTGCCCCTTGTTCTGCCGTGATGGCAGAAACTGCCACAACCGCCCAACAGCAGCACGGGTTGTCAATGGAGCGCGCTGCTGCTGATCCAGAGGGTGGAGAGATGTCATGCTGCAGAGTCACATTGAACAGGCACTCTGCCACTCTGCTGTGCGCTGCTGCCACAGCTGGAACCCCAGAAGCAGCACTTGGTAGCAGCAGCGAGGCGCTTTGCCCCTGCAGCCGCTGCAAGGCACCCAGCTGCCACCACTGTGAGATGCCTTGCTCCTGCAGGACAGTGCCCAGCCATGGAGCGGGGTTTGCTGCCCCTCCACCAGGCCTGCCATACCAGCTGAGATCTCAGAAGCAGTGCCCGGCCCCTGTGAGGTTCCAGCTCCTCTGTGCCATGCTGCTGCCCCTGTAGCCATCTCTGCCTGCGGTGGAACCACCTCTCTGTGCTTTGCTGGGACTGAAAGCGCCCCTACAGCTGTGCCCAGCCACGGCGAGACAGTGCCCGGCCCCGACGGGAGAGCGCCCTGCCACTGTAAGGGGGTGCCTGGCTGAGGAGCCATTCCTGGCTGCTATGGAGCTGCCCGTGCCTGTTGCCAAGCTGTACCTGGCTGCTGTGAGACTCCCAGCTTCTGTGGAACACCTGGCTACCATCAAGCCGTATCTTTCGCTCCATGTCCTGATGTCAACTGCTGTGAAAAGGCGTCAGCCGAGCAGTTCACATGGGGAAGGTCACCAGGGGGGTTCCCTGGGCCGGTGCCCCACCTGGGCCAGCACACAGCAGCCAGCTTAGAACTGGTGCAAACCAGGGGAATCTGATTGTTTAATTAAAATAAAGCATCACAAAGGCCTGAGGTGGGTGTTGATGCAATGTGATTTCTGCCCAGTGCTCTGAATGTCAAAGAAATTCATTGAAATGCAGGCAAGTGGCAGGAGCAACTATGACTCTCCTAAGGCAGTTTTTGAGAGTCTAGTTAAAAGCCAGGCATTGCTCTAGAGATTGCACCTCCTCGTGGTCCTGCTGGATACCCTGTGTAATGTAACCGAGTCAATCTCTGTCCCAGCACAGAGGCGTTGGGGATGGCCAGTTCAACATCCTCCTGTTGAAATTTCATCCTCCTGAAACAAATTTACAGTAAGAGCTGTGTGGCTTTTTGCCCAAAACCTGGCTCCAGAGTATTGGGATTTAATTCCAACATCACACTGCAACATCAGACTTTGAAAGTGGGCAAAAGATTGCTACGTCCTTGGGGGTCCACTATCATTCTTATTCTACCTCTCCTAAAATTGTGACAAATTTACTATCCAGGTCCGTAAAATGGGGAACCACTTTAAAACCAAACCTCTAAATGTGACTAGGTAGCCTTAGTGTCCCAGGGTTTTGAAGTGGACAATTTGTCTCAGTTTTGAAAGGGAAATTTGATGTCTTTATTTTCCAAAAGGCAGGTAGACCTCTTGTCTAAAAACTGGGTAGACCTAATGCCAAAAAGTTTACCATCAGAACCCCCATTTTGGCAGACCATGGATTGGCTACACTGGTGAACTTGGGGTTTTATAGATCAGAGTTTTTAGTGAATAACTTGGAATGTGTTCATTTTCCCACAAGCTGGGAGGGTTTGAGCAGGCTGCCTGAGGTCTATGAACAGCTTGCACCACGGCCAAGTGTGGGACTGAAGATCTGCCTTCTGAGGAACTGTGCATCGTTTGTGCTTGACAACAGGAAGAGAAACAGCAATTGTGAGATGGAAGGCACACCAGAAACATCATCTGCTGAGCAAGAGAACAACTCCAAGCCGGCGACATCCCCAGTTCCGACAGAGAACTGCAAGGAACAGACACTGGAAGACATCCTTACTGTGACTGTTCCTGATAAAAAAGCCACTTTGTCCTTGCTGTGGTACCCAGGTGAACTGTGTGTTGGGCTTGATTGAACATCTGAGGGTAACCCATGGGAAAAGGAGGGTTTGCTTTCAGTGTGCTCAATGTGAAAAAGAGTAGAGTAATTATCATAGTATTGTTTGTCACTTTCCTAAATGCAGGGGAACAGCAGAAATGGCTCCAGGCAGGAGTGGATATGAGGAATGCAGCATGGACTTCAAGATGAAAATTGGTCTGGGACAGCACAAAAGATTGGTACATTTATTGATTAGAAATCAGGAAAGGGTTGCTTTCCCACCCAAAAGAGACTTCCAACCAAGGAGCCCACAAAAGATGCTTGACTAAAGAGGAGGAAGAACTACTGATAAGATTGGAGGCTCAGTTTGAGGGGAACAAGAACATCAATAAACTCATTGCAGGACACACATCACAAGCAAAACAGCTAAACAAAGCAAGGACATAAGGATATTGCTGCCCAAGAAACCAGCCGAGGATATAGATAAAGAAACAGGGATGAGTCATCAAACCAGGAGACCACATGAGGGCCTGAGAAGGGACTTGGACAAAGATCTTGGGAGGAGTCAGATGCTTGGGAGAGCAGCTGCTGGAAGGAAAAGAGATCCCAAGATGAGTCACCACCCTGATAAGGATAACAACAGCTGGGAAACAGCAAGTGACAGAGGGAGAGGCAGCTGAAGACCCATTATCTCAGAACCCTCAGTGAATGGTACCAGCTGGGACAATTAACACCTTCCCACAGGCATTCAAGCACTTCCTAGATGGCCAGGAGATGCAATCAACAGTCAATCAATCAGCACAGGAATGCTTCTGATGCTTTCAATCAATCAGCCAGATAAGAATAGCAACCAGAGATAAGGGAAAAATGGGGATCCAGGAAAAAGGAACAATAGGACCTTTTCAAAAATGGATGAAAAGAAGAGCAGTTAAGAAAGGTAATTTTCTTTTCGTCCAGGACATGCTCCATCTAGATAGGGGAAAACTTGCTAAAATTATCCTGAATGAAAGACACAGTGTTTGTCCTGTGAAATCATACCCATCAAACATTTTTCAGTTTTAAAAGCCATATGAGAACACTTGATAGCCTTGGGAACTTCCAAACTAATGGGAAAGCCGACAATGGTGCTTTCAGAGAATTAATTACAGCAAAAGAAATTGAGAAAAATGGGCAGGAGATGAGCAAAAACTCAGCTCCCAGTTTGGGATAAGAGACATCAAGAAGATGGACCCAGAGAACTCCTGGGAGTTCAGAGATCTTCAGCTTATTGTTAACATCAGGAAAAATCCCAGACATGGTGAGGGGTTGCAGGACTGTTTTGATTCCTAAGTCAACCAAACCAGAGCGCCTAAAGGAAATTAACAACTGGAAACCTATCCCAAACAGTTCCATCTTGCTAAGACTGTTCTCCAGGATTTCAACAGCCTAACTGACCAAGGCTTGCCCCCTCAACTAAGGCCAAGAGGCTTTATAAGAGCAGTGGGATGCTCTGAAAACCTGAAACTCCTGCAAATCATTATTCAGTCAGCAAAAGGAGAACACAAACCCCTGGGTGTTGTATTTGTGGACATCACCAAGGCTTTTGATACCGTAAGCCAGCAGCACATTCTACGTGCCCTACAGGAAAGGGAAGTAGATCCCCACATCATCAGTTTGGTGAGCAATATTGTGAAAAATGTTTTTGTGCTTTGTGTCAATCAGCAATGGAATCAGCAAATGCTTGTATCTGCTGTGTGGAAAACGGATGCATTCCTTGGGATAGATACAAAGAAGGGTTTTGAGACTTTCTATAGCCAAATAAATCTTTGAAGTAGGGGAAGTATGGTAAAACAAAGAGGTGAGGTAGAAAGATGGCTGATGCTTAGAATAAAATCAAGGAAGGTGTGGTAAAGCTAAGGGGACTGCAATGCAACTAAATGCATATGTATAATAAAAAGCTTAACAAAATCATGTAGCAGACAGCGGTGAAGGGGCCTCCCTCCAGATGAGCACAAGAAAGACAGGAAGCCAACAACCACCTGGAAAGATGGTGAAATTGCTGATTCCAGCTTATTGATATTTACTCATTTGTACTAACCAAGCACATTGAAAAATGCTTTGTAGGCTTCAAAATAGTACATATACTTTACTGAATTTGTAAGTGCTGTGTGCCGTGAGTGGAGCAGTGACTCCCCGGTCCCCCAGCACTGCTTCCTCGCCTTCTTTCAAATCAAAGATATTGAAATAAAATTTGCATTGGCTATTAAAATTTTATGTATTAGTATGATCCTTGTCACATGCCAGCACTCCCAGTACGGTCCCAGAATAATCCCAGTTACTTTCAAGCAGTCCCAGGATGGTGCCAGTTGCCTCCAGCTAGATCAAGCCAGTCAATCCCAGTATGATGCCATTTGCTCCCAGTGTGCTCCTAGTTGCTCCCAGTCACCCCCAGTCCAGGGATGATGTGCATGGTGTGTTCCCAGTCACTCTCAGAAACTCCCAGTGTTAATCCAGTCAGTCCCAGTATGATGCAGAGATGAGCCCAGTGTGGTCCCAGTTGCTGCCAGTATGAACCATGTGCCCCGCATGGTTCCACTTGCTTCCTTTCACCCTGACTTTTGTTCCAGTCTCTCCCAGTCTTTCCCAGTGTATCCCAGTTCCTTCCAGCATATTCCCAGTCCTTCCCAGTATGATCCCAGTTCATCCCAGTAGAAGCCCAGTTGCTTCCAATGATGCCCAGCATGCACCCAGTCACTCCCAATTCCTCCCACTTGCTGCTAGCATGATCCCAGTGGCTCACAGCTGTTCCTGATCATCCAGAGCATGATCCCACTTGCTCCCAGTATATCCCATTTGCCTCCCACAGCGTCACAATTGCAACCGGCAGGCTCCTATGCAGTCCTGGTATGATTCCACTATGATCCCACTATGATCCCAGTCTCCTCAGTGTGATCACAGTCTCCCCTGGCATGGGTCCAGCTGCTGCCAGTATGATCCCAGAATGATGTCAGTACAAACCCAGTACAATTCCAGTCACTGCCTGTATGATCCCAGTATGATCCCAGTTCAGCTCAGTCCCTCCCAGTGATGCCATTCCTGGGATCCCTCAGCCCTCTCTGTGTTCGCCCCTCCTGGATCTCCCAAGAGGAACCCCAAGGGCTGGCAGTGCCCAGGCAGGGTCCCCAGCAAGGCCCAGTTTGGATGTTCAGCCGCCATTTTTCCCAGTTTGCCTCTCCTTTGCCCCGGGCCGGGTTCCCCCTGCCCGCAGCAGCTGGGAGCAGCCAAGAGCCTTGCGCTGCCCATCCCGACCTGTCCCGGCTCCATCCCCGCTCCTGCGGCGGGCTGCGAGGGCTGTGGGAACGGGGCACCAAGGGCGTGGCTGCTGCTGGGGGAGGAGGAGGAGAGAGAGAAGAGGGGGGAAGAAGGAGGATAGCAAGAAGTGATGAAAGTAGGAGAAGGGCTTAGGGAGGAGGTGGAGAAGGGGTGGAAGAGGAGGAGTGGGAGGAAGAAGAAGAGGAGGGACAAAGGAGGATCAGGGAAAGCAGAAGGAACCACGAGGTCAAGCACTCCCTGAATTCGAAGCTCCCATGTATGGGATCATCACCCCCATCCCACAGGTGACCAGGGAAGGGGTGCTTGGCCCAGATATCCTGGGGGGTCCCTGGGTTGGGTTTTTTGGGAGGAGATGTTTGTAGAATGTAGAACTCCAAATCTGAGCAGAAAAGGCACCATGGGGGGACATTGGGGGGTGCCGGTGGCGGCTGCCGGCAGAAGGAGCCTGGAGGAGCAGAGCCCGGTGTCCCCCAGGAGCCCAAAGTTGGGAGCCCAGAGAGGGGGGAGCACCGCCATTGGCGGGAGCCTCAAGAGCCTGGAGAGGGGCAGGGGGGACTCCTTGGAGCCGCTGCAGCCCAAAGTAGAGAATAACGGGAGAAGGGACCCTAGGATCCCAAAACCTCCCAGCATCCCTAAATGGAGAGATGGAAAAGGGGGGAGCTTTTTGATTCTTGGGACTCCCAGCAGCTTGGGGAGGGCGGGGAACAAGGAGACAGGGGACCCCAATACAAGCATGACCCACAGAAGCTGGGACAGGGGCAATCCTCAAACACCACAGGGAAGAGACCAGAGACAGGCAACTCCTGGGAAGCATTTTCAGGGCTGAATCTTGGTGCTTGGGAGGTTTTCATGGAGCACAGTGGCTGGTGGCTTCTAGAGATGGACTTGGGCAGAAGGACATTCAATCTGAATGTTGTTGTTTTTTCTGAACCAGGTGTTCCCATTCCCACTCGTTGGTGGCATGAGGGAGAAGGCTGTGAGGAAGATGAAGACTCCTGTTTTAGGTTGCAAGATGTAGCTGGGGGTTTGTCATCAATTCCCATCTGTTAGAAGTGGGGCAGGTATCATCTGTTAATTGAGCAGTTATCTTTATCTCTTCTACAACCAATCCTCCCTCTGGGAAATATCTTCTCTTAATGGGCCATTGAGTGTCACTGTATGACTGATAAAAATTACATCATCCCATTGTGATATGCTCCGCCCAGAGGGAGGAGCCAAGCATTCCTGCCTGCATATAAGCTCATCCTTGCGACCCCATAGCCAGCCTTTCCCACAGGATTCTCTGAGGAGCAGCTTTCTTATCCACAGAATTCCCAGAGGAAGAGCAGGCCCAACACCACCACCACTGAACCTTCAGAGAAAAGCTCCACCCTTCTACAGGATCCCTGCTTCAACAGAGCCACACCTGTCACTGCAGGAGGAATACAGGCACTATTTAACAGAATTGCTACCAGGGCCCTGACCCACAGAGTGTCAGGTCGTATCCAGACTTGGTGAGTGGGTTTTTTTTGTACAGCTGCATTTGTATTTTTAAAATTTTCCTAGTCAATAACTGTTATTCCTAGTCCCATATTTTTGCCTGAGACAACCTTAATTTCAAGATTACAATAATTCAGAGGGGGAGGGTTTACATTTTCCACTTCAAGGGAGGCTCTTGCCTTCCTTAGCAAACACCTGTCTATTCAAACCGAGACAATGCCCCAGGACACCCAGGTGGGTGAGGAGGAAGTCAGTGCCCCTTTCCCCCTCTCTCCTCCTCCATCTCCCAGCCCAGCATGGCCCCCGGCTGCAGGACAACCCCACTGCCAATGCCGTCCTGCCGGGGAAGCACTGGGGGGATCTCCTTCTCCTTCCCTCTGGCACAGAGGCAAATCTCATCCTCTCTTTGTCCTTCCTCCCCCAGACAAGAAGCTGAGGATGGAGACCAGGAAGGACAAATCTCCAGAGCAGAACCTCATGGAAGAGGCCACTTTGAGCAGCTCCACCGCGCATGAATCCAATGGGGAGGAAAAGTCCCAGAGGTCCCACAGGACGAGCGGCACCAAACCCAGCATGGGTTGCTCTGAGGAGAAAAGACCCACCCTGGGCCAGGAAGGTAGACGGAGCTTGAGCCAGGGCTCAGAGCTGGTGGTGCATGAGCAGCCTCATGATGGGGAGAAGCCCTACAAGTGCTTGGAGTGTGGGAAGAGCTTCAGCCAGAGCAGCACCCTGATCCGCCACCAGATGATCCACACTGGGCAATGGCCCTACGAGTGTAGGGAATGTGGGAAGGGCTTCAGATGCAGTTCTGAGCTCGTTACCCACAAACGCATCCACACTGGGGAACGGCCCTATGAGTGTTCCGAGTGTCAGAAGAGGTTTCGGATCAGCTCCCATCTCATCCTGCACCAGCGGATTCACACTGAGGAGAGGCCCTTCCGCTGCCCTGACTGTGGGAAGGGCTTCAAGCAAAACTCCCACCTCATCATCCATCAACGCATCCACGCTGGGGAGAGGCTCTATGAGTGTCCCCAGTGTGGGAAGAGGTTTCAGACCAGTTCCCATCTCCTTCTGCATGAGCGGATTCACACAGAGGAGAGGCCCTTCCGCTGCCCTGACTGTGGGAAGGGCTTCAAGCAAAACTCCCACCTTGTCACCCACCGGCGCATTCACACCGGGGAGAGGCCCTACAAGTGTCCCCAATGTGGGAAGAGCTTCAGCCGGAGCTCTGCCTTGACCAAACACCAACGGAGGCACCAGTAAGGGAAGCCCTGCAAATACCCTAACTGCAGGAGGAGCTTTGTGCACAGCTCCAGCTTCATCTCCCACTGGAGAACCCCTGTTGGGAAGAAGGCTGGTGCTCCACGTTCCCTGTGATCCTTACTGGCAAAACTCCTGTCCCTTTTCCTGCCCCTGCCAACGACATGATGTGGGATCAAAGAACATGAGGGTCTGGCTAATGCCATGTCATTATTTTCACTGCTGCTTCAGGTCAATGCCAGAGGCAGGAAAGGGACTCTCTCCTCTTGAGAGAAGGCTGTCCTTTCCAGGCAGGAGTGAATATGTGGCTGGAAAGAGACAGTCAGTAGTGTTGTAGTTTTCCCTTTAAATAGTTTTTCTGATCCCTCCTGTTACCAGTGTTGTTGCTGCTCCTGTTTGTTCCTTATGTGGTTGCTGTTCCCAATAAATTGCTCTCATGCCATGTCGCAGACATTTTTTCATAGAAATCCTTTCTTTCACATTTGTCCATCTTCTGGGAAGCAAAGGCCCAGAAGATGAATGTAAACAATTGTTTTCAGCTGCTGTGGAATGCAATAGGATGCACCTGTGATTGGCTCATCTTCCATGTTTCCAATTGGGGGCCAATCACAGAAGCAAGCTCAGGGACAGATTCCCTGGAGACAGAACTTTGTTATTCATTCTTTCTATTCTATTCTTAGCTTAGCAGCTCTCTGCAACTTCTCTCTTTATTCTTTTTAGTATAGGTATAATGTATTATATATCATATATCAATAAATCCAGCCTTCTGATCAAGAAACAAGATTCTTGTCCTTCTCTCACCATAGAGACCTCCTCAGGTCGCTGTAATATTTGGTGACCCCTCGTGTCAGAGCCAAATTTAATTTGATAAGACCAGAGGAGCAAATTGCTGCACTGGGTAAAATCCTGTACGTGTAGCATGTGATGGTTGCTTTGAAGTGACCACAGAATTGGATTCAAGCCAGGAGCTGAAGAACTGAAGATCCTGATTTGGACAGAGTTCACAGCCAAGGCTGACCACAAAGAGAACCTTCTTCTGGAAAACCTTCAGGAAGATGTTCGGAAAGAGCAGCAGACCCGTGGAGCTGGCCAGAGCAAGCTAGACTCTTTCAAAAGGTACTGTTGGCTTTTCCCTTCCTGATGAACCAGCCCTTCGTAGTTTGTGGCTGTTCGTATGGCAGACTCATGCCTTGCAGGAAGAGGTTCAGTTCTCCCCTTCAGAGGAGAAACTTATTGCCCTCTGGCAAGAATGGTGTAGAGAAGATGGTTTTTTTCTGTCAGCAACAGATCTCTATGAGTTCTTTTGATGGGCAAAGCTTTTTGGGTTCTTTACTGATGTCCTATACGCTTTGGATGTTTTCATCTGGGAGTGCATGAATTCCATTTTCCAGTTCGTCTGGAGTCAGGGACGTGTTTTGCCTTCTGTCTACACAGCATTTATAAAGCTCTTCCCAGTTTTGAAATGGAGAGCAGCTGTTTTTCCATGGATTTCTAACTGCTATGGGCAGGTTCCATTTCCACCGTCCCCAGTGGGAGAAGACCCGGTGGGGGATGAGTTGGGGCTTCCCGGGCCCCCCTGCTTCGCGGCGGGGGGGCTGAAACTTCGCCGAGCAAATAAGTTTTTGTTACTCTTTCTCCGGAGCCTGCGCAGACAAAACCTTCTCCTTCCCCCACTTCTCTCTCTCCGGGGGGATGGGAGTGGGTGGTCCCGCTCGAGCCAGCGCCGTTGGTGCCACCCCTGCTAGCGCTGCATCCGCCTTCAAGACCCGCCTCACCGGCGCAGCCGCCACTCCAGGCGATCCCGTCTCTGCCTCTCCAGGTGATCCCGCCCATGGCTTCACAGGCCTCCCCGCCCCTGCCAGCACTTGTGTCTGAGAATGCAGAAGCGGCACTTCCTGTGGCTGCTGAGTTGTTAAGCGACGACGACGCGTCTCCAGCTTCCGGCTCAGCAGAGGAGAAGATCTCTCTGGCCCCTACAGCCCCTCTGCCGCTTCCATCAGCCTCCTCACCACCTCAAGCCAAGACGGTCCCTGTTCAGGATGGTGTTGAAGACGGCACCGAACCTGCGGGACCCTCAGAACAGCTCGCAGCTGCTCCTACATCCAGCGTGATTCCCTCCCCGTTTCTGCCCCCCCCCCCCCGCTGCTTCCACTGGCCGCCCCAGCAGTTCTGCCACTATCAGAGACACTGTCCTCCGTGTCGGCGTCAGAGACTGCCCTGGAACCGGCGGCTTGTTCGAGCTCGGATCATCCCGATCTGATGGCCTCTGTAGCAGCGGCCCTGGCGGCTGGTCTCTCCTTCTGTAGAGCGGGGAGTGCTCGCCAGCTGACTGTGGGGCCAGTCTGGCTGCCTGCGTTCAAGATCAGCATTCTCGGCGGGTTGGGGCGTGGATTTTCGGGGATTGTCCCATAGAGGCTGCCATCTCTTGCGCCCTAGCGGTGGGGGGCAGGTGCATCCCGAGAGCTCTGCCTTTGGTCCCCAGCCCGGAGCAGGTGGGGATGAAGCCATGGGGCAGATGAGAGACAAACCCGATGCATTTGCATTGCAGGGGAAGAGGGCACAGATGGAGGAGACCATAGCATGTTTGCTGTGGGAAACAAACATCTCCAGACCCTAGATGGGATTTCTGGGGAAGGCTTCTATTTCCCTGCTGCTGGCATGTCTCAGTGGTTTTGGGGAAAGGAAGCGTGTCACCACCCGTGCTGCCATTGTACTGGCAGCACGGTGCAGGCCTGTGGGAATGCAGAGCCTGCCTCATGGGTTTGGCCTGGGCCGTTGGGCTCAGGAAGTTCCTGGGCCAGGGCCATCACTTGGCCTCCTGATATTTCGGGGGGTTGTGGTTTCTCCTACCAGTCCTGGCCCCCCTGTTGTGGGCCAGTTTTGGGGTTCCTGGTCCATCATGGGCCAGGGTCCCCAGGGCCTTTTCCTTCTCTGGCACTGCTCTGCTTGGCTCCTGTTCTTTCCCTTTTCGATCAAAAAAAAAAAAAATTAAAATTAAATAAAAAATATTGAAAATAGCGGGCAGCAGCTCTGAAGCACTGAAGCATTGAAGGGCCAGAAAAGGACATTCCAAAAATTGTTTAAATTGTTTGAAATTGTTTGAAGTTGTTGTATGACTGTCAATGGTTTTTGATAACTATTGATGGGACTTCTGCAGCAAGTCTGTTTCAGGACCAAAAGGATTCTCAGACATGTCCAAAAGAAACAACTTCAGCTCATGGACTGTTCCTGAAACCCAGCTGCTTGGACTTGAATTTTCTTTGCATTGTTTTTTGCATTTTCTTAGATTGTAGGATTGTTTTAGTGATTTGTTAGTATTGTATATTTAACAGGTGAAGAAATTTCCTGTTCATTTCACATCAGCATTTTTCTTTTTAATTTATACAATTTAGAAAGGTGAGATGTCGCAGACATTTTTTCATAGAAATCCTTTCTTTGGGATTTGTTCATCTTCTGGGAAGCTGAGGCCCCAGAAGAAGAATGTAAGCAATTGTTATTGGCTGGTGTGGAATGCAACAAGTGCAGCGTTGATTGGGCTTCTGTGAGTGTTTGGATTTGCTGACCACTTACAGGAGAGTTTGTCCTTGCTTTCTGCTGGACACAGAACTTTGTTATTCATTCTTTTCTATGCTATTCTTAGGTTACCAGCCTCTGCAACTTCTCTCCTTATTTCTTTTTAGTATAGTAATAATGTATTATATATCATATATCAATAAATCCAGCCTTCTGATCATAAACTAAGATTCTCGTCCTTCTCTCACACCAGAAGACCTCATCAGGTCGCTGTAATACTGTGGGGCTACAAGGGACCAAGGGGGGATTCTTATAGTGCAGAACCAAGGTGACCATTGTGACACTGAGGGGCATCATGGAACCAAAAGTCCAGTTTGACACAGGAGGGCCTCATGGAACCATGGAGGCCATTTCTACACTTTGAGGCCTTGTGAATCCAAAGGGCCATTGTGGCACTGGGTGGCACCATGGAATCAAGGGACCGTTGTGACACTACAGGGCCCCGTGAAACTTAGGATTCTTGGAACAATGTGGGACTCATGGAATCAAAAGTCCATTGTGACATTGCAGGGCCTCATGGAACTAAGGGGGGACAATTGTGACACCGTGGAGCCCAATAGAAGCAAGGGGCCAGGGTGACACAGCTGGACCTCATGCAGCAGAGGGGCCACTGGGATCCTGAGGAGCCCAAAAGGACCAAGGGGCAATTTTGACACTCTGTAGCTCTGGAGACCCTGAGAGGCATTCCCTGCATTAGGGAGAAACAAGAAGCTTCCCTCAAAAGCTCTTTGACCCCATTGGCTCCTGCCCCTTGTTCTGTGTCCCTCAGCCACTCCCTCCCTATTCCCCCATTGGCCCCATCTTTGTACTGCCCCCATGGCACTGATCAGCCCCTTCCTCTGGAGATACAGAAACCTGGACTCCCTGCAGGAGTCCTGCCTTGTGACCCTGAACATCTCACCGCACGGCTGAATTAAACATCTGTGGGTACCATTCAAAGGCCGTTTTTGCTTCCCTACTCTGGGCTTTATTAGCAGCTATTCCACCTGCAACAACGGTCATTATGGCAGTGTGGATCCAGGGAGAACATGGTGACGCTTTGGGACCTCATGGATCCAAGGGGCCATTGTGACACTGAAGAACTTCATGGAAGCCAGGGTCCATTGTGACACAGCAGGGCCTCATTGGAACAAAGGAACCATTTCTGACAGTATGGAAACTCATGGAACCAAGGGGCTGTGGTGACACAGCAGGGCCACATGGAATCCAGGAGACCAGTGACATTTAGGGATCTCATGGAACCAGAGTCCATTGTGACACTGCAGAAACAAGGAGACCATTGTTGATGCTGTGGAAGCTCATGGAACCAAGCAGCCATTGTGACACTCCAGGGCCTCGTTGAACCAGGCAGACCATTGTGACACGACAGAACCTCATGGCACTGAGGGTTTATTGTGACACAGCAGGGCCCATGGAGCCAATTGTCCATTGTGACAATGTGGATCTGAGGAGACCATGGTGACACCATGGAAGCTCATGGAGCCAATTGTCCATTGTCACAAAACAAGGCCTCATGGAACCTAGGAGACCATTTTGACATCATGGAACCTCGTGGAACCAAAGAGACCATTGTGACATCATGGAACCTCACGGAACCAAGGGTCCATTGTTACAGTCCAGAACCAAGGAGACCATGGTGACAGTAGAGAACCTCAAAGGACCAAGATTCCACTGTTTTACAGTGGGGATTCATGGAACCAAGGAACCACTGTGACACAGCAAGGCCACATGGAACCAATGGTCCGTGAAGATACTGTGAATCCAAGGAGATAATGGTGATGCTGTGGAACCTCGTGGAACGAAGGGGCCTTTGTGACACTGGGAAACCCCTTTAAATCAAGGCAAGCATGTTACACTATGGAACCTCATGGAAGCAAGGGGCCGTTGTGACACTGCGGGGCCTCATTGGAACAAAGAACATTGTTGATTGGACAGAAGTTCATGGAAACTATGGGACATTGTGACACTGCAGAGCCTCATGAAACCAAGGAAACCACTGGAACACTGAGGAACCTTATGAAACCAAGCTGCCATTTTCACACTACAGAATCAAGGAGACCATTGTGACATAATGGAACCTTGTGGAACCAAGGGCCCATTGTTAAAGTCCAGAACCAAGGAGACCATTGTGACAGTACAGAACCTCGTGGAACTGAGGGGCCATTGTCATACAGCAAGGCCTTGTGGATCCAAGGGGCTGTTGTGACACTGTGGGGCCCCATGAAACCAAATATTCATGGTGACACAGTGGGGCTGCTTGTGACCAATTGTCCATTGTGACACTGCAGATCCAAGAGACCAGGGTGACACTCTGGCAGTTGTTGGAACCCAGGGGCTGTTGTGACACACCAAGGCCTCGTGGAACCAAGAAGAGCATTACGGAAGCACAGAACCAAGGAAGCCATTTTGACAGTACAGAACCCAATGGAACCAAGGGTCCATTGTTATACAGCAGGGCCTCATGGAACCAAGGGGCCATTGTGAAACTGTTGGGCATAATGCAGTTAAAGACACCACTGATACTGAAATCCACTGGATAGAAACTTCTGGACAGAGTTTTGAGTATTTGAAAGCAGATATTCTTTATTACAGCATGGTGGTCACTTGGGCCATCCTTCCTCCATTGGAGTGCACTGAGCATTAAATGAACAGAGTTTATATCACACACACTGATTATGTATCCATTAGCTATCCCCACTTCCTGAGTTTATTTGACATAGTTGCACCCCTTATCATAAATCATTTCATGGTTCTTTGGGTTTTGTCTTCAACATCCAGTGTCCTTTTTAGGCGGCTGTCCTTTGACTCCCCCTTTTGAGTAAAGGCAATATTATTGTTCGGCATAACTTCTGCTTTGTCAGCCTTGCAGAGCTGAGCTGGCATCCTGCTTGCATTTTGTGTGACTTCTGTTTGCCAGAGGTACATCCTCAATCAGTTTCTCCAAGGCTGTGCTGTTCTGTTCTACTGTCCTTGATAAGAGTAAATGTTGTTCTGTTCTCCTGTCCTTGTCTCAGTGCCCGCCCCCCAGGAGGCGTCTGCAACCCCCCCACAACCTATGGGCCTGGGGTGGGCAATTGTTCCTGGGGAACAGGGATGGGACAGCTGGGCTGGACTGCCCCAATGGATGTTCCACTCCATGTCACACCATGATCAGCAATCATCTGAGAGAAGTGGGGGGGGGGGGGGGGCAAGGAGGGTGGGGAATAAATTTCTTTTTTAAGACATTTTTCTTTCAAAACAGCACTTACACATACAGAATCCTCTCCGGCCACAAGGTGGTCAAACATTTTCTGTTGTTAGAAGTTTTCCTGTGGATTTGCTTTTCTTCTTTTTGTGGTCTTTTCTTTTTGTGGTTGGTTTGTTTGTGGGGTTTTTGTGTTGTTGTGGGTGGGTCTTGCTTTGTTTGTTTTTTGTTTGTTTGTTTTTGCTTTATTTTGTTTGGGTTTGGATTTTTCCCTATTGAACTGCTTTTCTTCTGATACATAAGTTTTTTCTGCCCTTTCTTGTGGCTTGCTTGGCACCTGATGGCAAGATAAATTTACCCAACTCAGTCATTTTGCCCAATTAAGTTTTGCAGTCGCCATTAACTAGATGAGTTCAGTCACAGACTCCCTGCAATTTGGCAGCATCTACAAAGAAATTGAAAGTACATTTCATGGCATTGCAGAGACAATAGAAATATTCCACAGTGGTGGCCGAGGGCTGGTCACTGAGGGATGTCACCAGGGCGTGGCTGCCAAGAGGACTCTGTACCATGGATGACATCTGACCCTCATTGTTCAGCCAAATTCCCATCCAGCCCATGTTCCACTCCTTCAGCCCAGCTCTCTCCAGTCTGGCTCTGAGGAGACCACAGCAGACCCTGTCCCAGGCCTGACTGAAGTCTGGGCACACAACATCCCCTTCTTTTCCCTCCCATGTGGGTTCTGCGGTCCTTGCCCTGTTCTGCCAGTGCCTGGAATGGCTGCAGGAGGATTTGCCACATCCCCTTCCCTGCTGAGCCTGACCAGGCTGTGACTCTCCCAGTGCCCCTCCCTGCCCTGTGTGCAGACTGGTTCCATGTCTGCCCTTCCCAAGTGCCCAGGACCCTCTGGGATGGCTCTGGCCTCTCCAAGGGGTTTGAGAGAGGGCCCACAGTGACAATGCCCAGCCTTCCCAACAGCCCTGACACCAAAGGCCTTTTCCACATCCCTCAGTTCCAGGTCAGTCCCCAGAACAAAGCATAGCCCTGTCCAGGTCCTTGGGGTGGTTCAGAAGGGAAGCAGTTCTGATTTCTCCCCACAAACCCTCACCCTATCCAATGTCTCTCTGTGCAGTCCATGGCTTCCCTGAGCATTTTTTCCCTGGAGCCTCCCTGCCTGGGATATTTCTCTCCATGCAATGCTAACCACAATCCAGCAAAGAATTCAGGTGTTTTCTCAGAGGGCATTACTCTCAAAGTGAAGTGGCCTCAAGGCACTATTTGTGCCACTGGAATTGTGCCAGCCCCGGGTGCTGCTGATGGTGTTTCTGCTCACTGGGGTTCATCTCCCCACACACACACACAATGCACTGCTGAGATCTCCTCAGTACAGAGCAAACATGGCCTGCTGGCCTGGTCACTTGGTGTCCCTCTGTGCAGTGACAAACAACTTCATGCAGGTGGGGAGACGCCAGTGCTGCCAATGGTGGTTGCAGGGGCTGGTGTAGGACAATTGCCCTGGGGCACCTTCCCAGGCTGTCCCAGAACAAAGACACAGCCCAGGCCCTGCTCTGCTGCTGCCTCAGGTCCATGCCAGGAGCTCTGGCTGTGCCAGGACACTGCTGTGAGCCCCCCCTGCTAACTCCCCCCTGCCCCAGGCACTGGGCTTTGCTGTGCCAGGGCATTCCTGGAGCACATTGCTGACAGCAGCTCTGGAGGGGAGCAAAGCCTCCCTGCCCTCAGGAGATGCCCTTTGCTGCTGGAGCTGCTGTGCTGGAGCCCAGCTGTGTCCCAGCAGTGCCCAGGGCCTGGCCCTGCCTGTGGCCACAGAAGGGACACGCAGCCGGACAGTGACCAAGCTGCCAGAGCACTCCGGCCTTAGAGCCACAGCAGGGCTGGCAAGGACAGGCTGGAGTTGGGCAGAGCAGATGTGGGAAGAGCCAGGGCCATTGTCCCTGGCTGTGCTGCTGTTGTGGGAGTCTCTTCCCTACCCCCCTGCTCACAGGCACTGCCCCTGCAGGGACAGAGAAGGGCTGAGGAAGAATCCTGGATAAACAGGTTGGGGCAGGCACTTGTTTTTATTTAAATGCACAGGGAATGGACTGCTTGTAAGTCTTTGTGCATCAAATAATATAGATATTAATGCAGAAATGCAAAGAATATTACTACAATATTCTGCAAAAAAACACAACAGTAGTCAAAGAAGTTACTGAATAAAAAATGGACAAATAGGGAAAAGTCTGAGATTGTAAAGAGTTACATTCTAAAGGCTCTGCAACAGAAAAGAGACAGTTTAATGCTTCTGAAACCATCCAGTCATCATTTTCCTCAGGGCATCCTTGAGCTCCTGGTTCCTCAGGCTGTAGATGAGGGGGTTCAGGGCTGGAGGCACCAACGAGTACAGAATTGACACTCCCAGATCCAGGGAGGGGGAAGACATGGAGGGATGGGGCTTCAAGTAGGCAAAGGCTGCAGTGCTGAGGAACAGGGAGACCACGGCCAGGTGAGGGAGGCAGGTGGAAAAGGCTTTGTGCCGTCCCTGCTCAGAGGGGATCCTCAGCACAGCCCTGAAGATCTGCACATAGGAGAAAACAATGAACACAAAACAGGCAAATGATAAAAAGGCACTAACAGCAAGAAGCCCAAGTTCCCTAAGGTAGGATTTGGAGCAGGAGAGTTTGAGAATCTGGGGAGCATCACAGAAGAACTGGCCCAGGGCATTGAGGGCAGGACTTACAAATGGGCTCCAAAGGATTCCTTAGTCCTGTCCAGTGAGAGGCAACTGAGAAGGCTGGATTATCACCAATTAAATGGAGTTGTGAAACACCAGAAAGCTTTTCAGTCCTGCTGTTTGCAATTTTCCCATCTGAAGAACTGAGCTGAGGAAATTCCTTGTCTTTTTTCATCCAGCTGCACCTGCCACAGTTAGGAGTGGTTGTGGGTGTTTGAAATCCCTGACATTTCTAAAGCACTGCAGGTGAAATTGTGTGGGTCTGAGAGGCACAGGGATGGTCTCTCAGTGCAGGGACAAGAGAGCAGCTCTGCCCATCAGGGCTGTTCTCAGCTGCCCCTTGCTGGCAGCTTGGAGCTGCAGGAGAGGCACCCAGAGGAGTTCCCCTAATAGAAACAGGGCAGTGCTGAGGGCAGAGGGCTCTGGGGTCAGAGAGCAGATGGACAGAGCCCTCGCCTTCTCCCAGGGTGCCTCATGAGGATGTCAGCTCTCTCCTGCCAGGCTGGTGCACATAGGGATCATTGCAGCTGCCCAGGTGCAGCTGCCAGCAGCATTTCCCTGGCCCTGCCACTGAGCTGTCTCCTCCATGGGGATCTCAGGCAGCCCAGAGACAGCATGGGAGAGCTGTGCCCTTCTGGAGGGCACCCTGCAGCCCTGCAGGACACCCAGGGAATCAGCTGAACGGCCCTGAGGTCACCTGGGCACTCTGCTCCCACAGACACATCTCCACAGCAGGATCCAAAGGGTCCCTGCCTGGATGGGCACCTGCCAGCCCCAAACCCTTGCTCTGCCTCAGAAACCCAATGGTGGCAACAAGGACAGCACAGGCACCTGGGCATGGCAGTGAAATGTCACAATGCTCCTGCCAGGGCAGGAGGGACACAGAGATTGATGGAAATCAGGGGCTTGTCCTTCCTTCTCTGGGCTCTGGCTGCTGCAGGGGCTCTGCACAGCCGAGCCCCCGTGGGATGAGGGCATGGGCTCTGCTTAGAATGGGAAAGGAGCCCAGGGAGGAGCTGCTGGGGGAAGGTGCCTGAGCCACAGGGACAGCAGGGAGGTGCCACATCCCCCTGGCCAGCATTTGTGGCAGCAGCTCCCTGTCCCTCCCTGCCTGTGTCTCTGCTGAGTGGCGCTGTTCCTGCCAGCAGAATCTCCCTGTGCCCATCTCCGCTCCCTGCCAGGGCTCACAGAGCCCATCCCCACCCCACGGCCCCGGGGCAGCTCTGCCTGTGCAGGGACCTGTCCTGTGCCTCTGAGGGGGCAGCAGGGAATCCCTGCTCTGGAGCTTGTTCTGCTCCACACCAGGACATCCAGGAGCGCCACCCTGACAGGTCCTGCCAGTGCTGGCATTGTCAGAGACACTTCCAGGAACTCACCTGCATTGCTCTGCAGCCAGAGACTCACCATGTCCAGGGGCTGTGCGATTTATCCCCTGATGGGGTCTCTCCTGTCCTCCCACCCCACCCCTTTAACCTCTTTGTCACTTGTGCTGCCTGCCCTTGCTGCCTGCAGGTACTGCCCTGTCTGCCCTACAGCCACCTCCTCTGCAGAGGAGGAATTGGGTGAGGGCTTGCAAAATATCATGGAAACTGTGGGATGTGCCAGCCTTAGGAGATCTGTCCAGGAATGCAAGTTTAACTTTCCTAGAGGCAGAGAATTATTCATTCAAATCCTGTGAAGATTTGTCCCCTAGCGAGAGCTCAATCACCCTCCCAGCCCAGGCTGCTTCTGCTCTTTCTGTGCCTCTGTGCTGTGCCTGGGGTGGCTGCAGGCAGAGCCCCAGCTGTGCTGGGCTGTGCACAGGAGCTGCTCCTGGCCAGAGCTGTCTCTCTGCAGCACTGTCCTTGCCAGGAGCTGCCTCTGTGCCAGGAGCCCGGCCCAGCCCAGCAGCACAGACAGAGAACAAGGACTTCTCTTGTGGGTTGGGTGCTGAGTCCCTGAACATCAGTCCCTGACAGGGAATTGAAGAAATCACTTAAGAATTCAAAGTCAATATCCCTCTCCAAAGTTTCTTGAAGTTTTAATGAGTCCCACAGATGGACACAACTGGGAAAGTGTCCCCAGGTTCCAGGGAGAGCAGAACACTGGAGGCAGTGATGACAGCTGGGGACAAACAAGGCCAAGGTGTCTCTGGTGCTAAGCAAAGCTGGATGAGTTTGAGGAATGCAAAGGGCCAAGGCCTGAGCCTCAGCCCCTGGCCAGGCAGATCCTGTCCCTCCCTCCTTGCTCAGGGCTCTTCCCGGGATGGGCACTGGCATGTGGGGATGTGCAATGCCAGGGGCAGGAGCATGGGGCGGCCCCTGCCAGGCTGCTGAGCAGGGACAAGGAGGCAATGAGGCCCCAGGCCTGCAAGGGTCACTTGTCTCCTGCTCCTGGCTCCTGGTTCCACCAGGCCTTGCTGTGTGACAATGGCCCCTTGGTTCCAAGAGGTTTCTCAGGGTCACAATGGTCTCCTTGGATCCGCACTATCACAATGGACCATTAGTTCAATGTGGCCCCAATGTGCCAAAATGGATTCTGATTCCATGGGGTTCTGCTGTGTCATCATGGACCCTTTGTTCCATGAGTTTGCACAGTGTCACAGCTGACTCCTTGGTTCTGTGAAGCCCCACTGTCACCAAATCTCTGAAATATCAGAATAAGGCTCCCTAACACTAATTTGCTATTTCAGAGGGAATCATTTATTCAGGCCTAAGGTCGAACATGGGATAACTTCTAACCTTATGTGGACATGGAATTCTACCAGGGTGTTCCTTATATACAGTCCCTAAATGTGAATTACAATTTACCCACTTCCATAAAACCCACCCCAAGTTCCCAGATTCACTCCTTGTTTTCTCTGTCCCTGCACCCTTGAGCCAGATGTCTTCTCCTTCTCCTCCAACCATCTTTGCCGAGAAAGCAGCCCCTGCATGCCTTGTTCCTGTGCTGAAACTTCACAGGCAGGGGAAAAATGGAATGAACCCTTTTGGTATCAGCCCCAGGAGTTGTGTGGGCAGGCAGAGGCAGGCAGGAGGCAGAGCTGTCAGCAAAGGAAGGGCCCAGCCAGGTGGGGCAGCCGGGGGATGCCGACAGCCTGCAGGGACAGAGGCGCAGGGCAGGGACACCATGAGACAGCCTGGGCTGCACAGGGCACAGGGATGGGCAGCAGCTGCAAGACAGCCCTGCCAGAGCCAACTTGGGCAGCACTTTGGCCATGGCTGCTGGCCCTGAGCCTGAGGCAGGAGCAGGAGACAAGTGACCCTTGCAGGCTTGGGGCCTCATTGCCTCCTTGTCCCTGCTCAGCAGCCTGGCAGGGGCCGCCCCATGCTCCTGCCCCTGGCATTGCACATCCCCACATGCCAGTGCCCATCCCGGGAAGAGCCCTGAGCAAGGAGGGAGGGACAGGATCTGCCTGGCCAGGGGCTGGGGCTCAGGCCTTGGCCTTTTGCATTCCTCAAACTCATCCAGCTTTGCTCAGCACCAGAGACACCTTGGCCTTGTTTGTCCCCAGCTGTCATCACTGCCTCCAGTGTTCTGCTCTCCCTGGAACCTGGGGACACTTTCCCAGTTGTGTCCATCTGTGGGACCCATTAAAACTTCAAGAAAGTTTAGAGTTTCAATTTAATTTTGAGTTCTTGAGAAGTTTTTTGAAGTCACTCTCAGGGACTGAGTCTGACGTAAACAACATCAATGCCCTATGAGAATCATTAAAGTTTTCCTAGTCCAGTTATGGAGAAAGATTTCAAAGAACTTGTAAGAAATGCACATTCCTATTTTAAATAAAGTATTTTATTTTATTTCTCTATACATCAGAGGTGATTACAGCATTCTGTGATCGATATTGACCCAGAGTCTCTCCTCAGCAGCTCTGGCTGCTCGTAGAAGCTGTGCCTTGAGCTCTGACCCAGTGTGGACAACCTTGCTCCACATTGCCCAGCCCCATCCTGTCTGTCCTCACTCCCCTGGGGCCTGCTGTGCTTGCAGAGCTGGCTGCACCCAGCCTTAGAAGGATTTGCCCTTTTTGTACTTTTTGCAGCATACTGAAACTGCTGAGTTTCCCCACTGCAAACAGACACACTGCTCAGGTGTGTGCCAGCCCCAGGTGCCACCAAAGCCACTGCAGAGCTTCTCTGGGCCAGCTGTGAGGGTGGATCATCAGCCCAAGCTGCACTGGGCCACTGCAAGGGGCTGTGGCCATGGGCACTGCACTGACCCCACTGCTGGATTTGGCTGCCACAGCCACCGAGAGAAATTAAACTGTCCTTGGAAACACTGGGGAGGACTGGGACATACTGGGGAACACTGGGAACGATGTGGGAGACACTGGGGCATACTGGGAGTAACACTGGGGAGGACTGGGACAACCTGGGGACACAAGGGCATCCTATGGATTAAAATGGGTGGAACTGGGATCGACTGGGAATGAACTCGGGTGTATTGGGACAGACTGGGCTGTACTGGGAGGGACTGGAGAGGCACTGGGGTTGTACTGGGTTCTACTTGGGATGAAATGGGCTTTACTGAGGTTATACTGGGCTGTACTGGTAATGAACTGGACTGTAGTGGGAGGGACTGGAGGAGTGTGAATGGGCTGTTCCCGCCTCCATCACATTCCATTTGCCGAGGCTCCCGCTCATCATCAGTTGTAGCCAATCAGCGCCAGGGATCCGGGTCTGAGGGGGGTTCCGCGATGGGCGCCATATTTTCTTCTTGTGTACATCTCCCATCATGCCCCGCGGCCGGAAATAGCCCTATTGGAGCCGGGACTACAAAGCCCGTCATGCCCAGCGCTCCACAGAATCCCTGGGATCCGCCCCCATCTGTCCCATAACTGTCCTCCAGTCCCTCCAGGATCCGTCCGTGCTCTCTCAGCGCCCATTCGGGATGACCAAAGTGGACCCCCTGGGTGCTCCCAACCCCACAGATGCCCGGTACAGCCACTTCTGGGAATTCATTTCCTCCCATCCCCCGCGGCCCCAGTGCCCCTCAGCACACAGTCCCGTGCCTAATACTTCTGCCGTGCCCCGCGCCCTAAAGAGCCACGTTAGAGCTCCCCGAGCTTCTCCTAAGGGCTACCGAACCGTTTAAGTTCCCCCCAGAGGACCTCAAGTCGCGGCTTGGACGCAAAAGTGTCCCCTAAGAGCCTTCCCGGACCCCCATACGTCGTGTTGGAGCCACTTCCGGGACTACAGCTCCCATCATGCTCGGCGGCGCGAGTCCAGTGCTATTTCAGCCGGGACTTCATCTCCCGTCATGCCCCGCGCTCCAGAGAGCCTTTGCAGCTGCGCCTCAAACTCCCATGATGCTCCGCGGCGCCGTAAACCTTAGGATACCCGGGCCTACAACTCCCATCACCCCCGCGCCCCAGAGACCCCCGTCAGAGCCCCCCAAGGGCCCGCCCGGACTCCGAAGGGTCCCAAATTCCAAAAGCCAAAGGCTCCCCAGGGACTGCTGAGAGCAGATCCTTGAGGCCAGGATTGCAGGGAGCCCAAGGCTCTGAGCAGGGAGCTGCAATGCTGAGCAAGGCCTGGCGTGGCTGCAGGAAGCAGAAAGGCCGAGCCCTGAGCCCAGCCTCGACCAGCAGGGCCTGTCTCTCACGGCTGCCTCGGGGCTCTTGGTGGGCCAGGGGGATGTGAGAGGCAGCAAGGACAAATGACATCAACCTGCAGCCCCTGCCAGCCTCGCCAGGGAGGTCGAGGGAGCAGCAAAGTGCAGCCCCTGCCAGGAAAGTTCGTCCTGTGGGGCCTCCAGAGGCGCTGCCCGAGCCCAGGGCACAAAGGCTTGGGTGTCTGTGGCCCTGCCAGCCCTGCCCAGTCCTTGGCCATCTGTCCTGCAGGCTGTGCCCCCTGGATGTGCTGCTCCTCTGCCCTGGCCGGCGGCACTCGCCCTTGTCACTGTGCCCCAGCATTTCTCACCCAGCGTTTCTGTGCCCTCCCTGGGCTCCCTGCACCCAGCAGTGCCGGCTCCTGGCACACAGAGCCTGGCCATGGCCCAGCCTCACATTGCCACACCTCCAGCACCAACATTCTGCCCTGCGAGGGACTTTGCTTTCTCCTCAGCTCCAGGCTGAACCTTCCAAGCTGCACTTTGGGGAGGTTTCCTGCAATTCCCACTGCCAAGGAAAGCTCTATCTCCTGCTGCTCACAAGCAGAGAAGGGCTGGTGGGAGATGCGGTGGTCAGAGGCTTTTTGGGGCACAGTGACCATGAAATTACTGAGGTTTTTAAACATTCTGTGAAAGGAGAGGCATTAACAAATCTTCAGCACTGGATTTACAGAGAGCAGACTTCGGCCAGTTCAGAATTTATTTGGGGAGTACCACATCAGGAACTGATTTTTTAAAGGGAAACAGCCCTTAAAAACAAAGGGTTTCAGAAAGAGGTGACACACTTCATGAAAGAAATCTTTATGGAGCAGGAACAGCCTGTCCGTCTGTGCCCAAAAGTGAGCTAGCAGGGAAAATGACTGGTCTGGCAGGGCATGGAGGTTTTTCAAGGAACTGAAGGGAAAAACTAGGGTGCATGACATTTGGAGAGAGGGGCAGGAAACTCAGGAAATGTTTAAGGATGTTGTTAGGTTATTCAGAAATATAGAGAGGCGAAAGCTCAATTAGAACTTAACCTAGACCCTTCTTTGAAGGATAATAAAAATGATTTTACCAATACATTAATGGCAAAAGGTGGGCTAAGGAGAACCTCCATTCCTTATTGGGGAGATATGGTTCCTAAAGATGCAAAAAAGGCTGAGGTACTTCACCCCTTCTTTGCCTCAGTTTTCAAGAATAAGACAAGTTGTCCTCAGGACAAGTGTTCTCCTGAGCTGGTGGATGGGACAGGGAGCAGAACAGCCCCCTGGAGTCCAGGAGGAAGCAGCTGGGGACCTGCTGAGCCACTCAGATGCTCACAGGTGTCTCTGGGAGTAGAGGGTGTGAGTGTGGATCTGCTTGAGGGTAGGAGGGCTCTGCAGAGGGCCCTGGACAGGCTGGATCCAGGGCCCAAATCCAACAAGGTGAGGTTGAAACAGACAATGTGGTGGGTCCCGCACTTTGGCCACAACAACCCCTGCAGTGCTACAGGCTGGGGACAGAGTGGCTGGACATCAGCCAGGCAGAAACTGACCTGCAGGGACTGATGGACAGCAGGCTGGACATGAGCCAGCAGTGTGCCCAGGTGGCCAAGAAGGCCAATGGCTCCTGGCCTGGATCAGGAATGGTGTGGCCAGCAGGAGCAGGGCAGGGATTGTTCCCCTGTGCTCAGCACTGGTTGAACAGCACCTCGAGTGCTGTGACCAGTTCAGGCCCCCCAATTTAGGAAGGCCATGGAGGGGCTGGAGCGTGTCCAGAGAAGGGCAACAAGGGTGGTGAGGGATTTGGAACACAAGTGTGGTTGAAAGGACATATGGGAGTTGTGGTTGCATATTTTGGAGGCTCAGGGCAGACAATATGGTATTAGGGTGCAGGTTAGAATTGGTGAACTCAAAGGTTTGTCCCAATAAACCTGAGTGGTTTCCCTGGTGTCCCCCAGCCCTTCCTGGTCCCAGGGGCTGATGGCATTTGTGCTCCCTCAGGTTCAGGTCCCCACACCAACAGCATGGGGGTGCTCCCCCTGCTGTGTGCAATGCAAACAGGGGCTGCTGAGCCAGTGCTGCCATGTCTGTGCCTGCAAGGATGGGGCACCTGTGTGAGCTGGGGGAGAGGCCAGGGCTGCAGAGGGGGGATGTTGTTGGCAGCTCCATGAGGACGCTCTGGGACGCTGCCCTGGGCTGTGCAGTGCACTGGGGATGGATCAGCCCCTGCTCTGCTGCTCCTTCCCGTCTGCCCCAGGGCCCTTGCAGAGCCCCAGCCATGCTGTTTGCCCCTAGCCTGCCCACGGCCAGCCTGGGGCTGCTCACGGGGGTTTTCTGTGCTGAGCATTGGCCTGGGTGTGTTCTTGAGAGAGCCTGGGCAAGGAGCCTGGAGCCCCCAGGCCCTGGGCTGAGGCGTCAGCGCTGCCCCAGCAGTGCCCATGGCCTGTCCCTGCTGCAGCCCCGGCACTGCCACCCCCAGGGTTGTGCCCGGCCCCGAGAGCACTCAGGCCCTGCAGCAACACCAGGGCCACCAGGGCAGCGGGGCAGGGCCATGGCAGCAGCGCTGGGAACACCAAGTGCTGCTGCTGCTGGGCACAGCTGCTGGGCCAGCACTGATCTGCCCCCAGCTCTGCACACAGACATTGCTGCTGCAGCTCCAGAGAAGGCAACAGAAGGGGGATCATTGGAGAAAACTTTGCTGCAAAAACCTTTATTTTGTTTAATGCTATTGAGAACACAGCCCACCATTGACACAGTCTGGGGTCACAGTAGAAATAGAAAAAAAATGAAAATGGGCACAAACAATGACATTTCTTTGTGGACAATATTAAAACCTAAAACAAAGAAAAAGAGGCCACAACCAAACCAACAAGAAGTATCAAAGAGGACTTTTATTACATGTGACTAGCAGAAATTGCCAAGCATTTTAATGCTTCTGAAACCATCCAGTCATCAGTGTCCACACTGCAGCCGTGAGCTCCTGGTTCCTCAGGCTGTAGATGAGGGGGTTCAGGGCTGGAGGCACCACTGAGTACAGAATTGACAGGACCAGATCTAGGGATGGGGAAGAGATGGAGGGGGGCTTCAGGTAGGAAAATGCAGCAGTGCTGATGAACAGAGAGACCACGGCCAGGTGAGGGAGGCAGGTGGAAAAGGCTTTGTGCCGTCCCTGCTCAGAGGGGATCCTCAGCACAGCCCTGAAGATCTGCACATAAGAGAAAACAATGAACACAAAAAAAACCCAAATACCAAAAAGACAGTAACAGCAATAAGACCCAGTTCCCTGAGTTTTGAGTGTGAGCAGGAGAGCCTGAGGATTTGTGGGATTTCACAGAAGAACTGGCCCAGGGCATTGCCATGGCACAGGGGCAGGGAAAATGTATTGGCCGTGTGCATGAGAGCATTGAGAAAGGCACTGGCCCAGGCAGCTGCTGCCATGTGGACACAAGCTCTGCTGCCCAGGAGGGTCCCATGGTGCAGGGGTTTGCAGATGGACACATAGTTGTCACAGCAAATGATGGTCAGGAGGGAAACCTCTGCAGAAATGAAGAAGATAAAACAAATTAGTTGGACTGCACATCCTTTGTAGGAGATGTTCCTGGTGTCCCAGAGGGAATTGTGCATGGCTTTGGGGACAGTGGTGCAGATGCAGCCCAGGTCAGTGAGGGCCAGGTTGAGCAGGAAGAAGAACATGGGCGTGTGCAGGTGGTGGTCGCAGGCTACGGTGCTGATGATGAGGCCGTTGCCCAGGAGGGCAGCCAGGGAGATGCCCAGCAAGAGGGAGAAGTGCAGGAGCTGCAGCTGCCACATGTCTGCCAATGCCAGCAGAAGGAAGTGGCTGAAGGAGCTGCTGTTGGACATTTGCTGTGGCTGCACATAGGGACCTGTTCATGGAGAAAAGGATAGTGAAGTGTTGGAGGAGATACCTGTAACCAAAATCAAAGCCATTTCCCACACACCCTATCCTGGAACACACAGAGACACTCTTTTGTGTGCAAAAGTTCCAGGCATTTTTTTTATCATCTCCCCCATATCTCCGCTGGTTTTCTTGGATATCAGAAACCCTCAGCATTTCTGCGCCTCCAGGGAGAACAAAGCAAGTTCTGTGAGGCCAAGTGATGAGTGGAGAGTAAGGGGAGATTATCTGTTGTTCTGACCTGTTCAGTGTTTCTCTGGTCTTGAACATTTCTCAGGTGGAGGGTGATCACCTTCCCATGCTTCCCTTAAAATGTGACCAGGCACTGCTGAGAGCAGATGGATCCACCACAGCCCAGCTCCACAGTTGGAGCCAAGGACTCACATTGCTCATTTCACCAACCCAGCAGCATTTTTAGTGTCACAACACCTCTGCCTTTCCCCATGGATCTTATCACTCAGAGATGCTCTAGGACACGTTTGCATGCTGGGTTGAAGCTCCCAGTCTGGACTGAAATCTCAGGGAGACTTCCAAGTGTTCTTATGCTGGCATTACATGAAGGGAGATGCAGCTCCTTCCCTGGCTGCCCTGCCAGCATTGCCCAGAGCCGGGCACTGGGGACAGCGTCACCCTGAGCCAGCTGTGCCCCCTTGTTTTGTGGAGAAAAGAAGAAAACCCCACAACTTTGTAAAAGTTGTAAAGCTTGGTATGTTTATTACAGCGCTGGATGCATGCGGAGATTGCTCTTGTCAAAAAAGGCATGCGTACCTCTGAGAACTTCAGGTTTCTTTTTTTATCTCTCTCTCAAATACATATGCATACAGTTTCACAATAGGTTCATAGATATTCATTTTTATGGGTTTTATTTGACTTTTATCACTAGTTCCTTCTTCTCAGAAAAAATTCCAAGGTCAGGTTGACTTGCCCTTACAGCAGTCCTTGTCTCTCTCTATCATCTTCTGTCTCCCCCCCTTTATCTCTGTCCTTTGCTGAAGTAACTTCACTGAGCTTAGGCCTTGCAGTCTGGTTAAATAACTACCATTTCCAACCACAGACTCAAAACAAAAATGTACATTTCACCTAAATTAAAATGGATTTCTATCCTGGAAAATTTTTACTTTGCTTCATTCCCCCTTTCCTAAAAGGAGAAAGTAAATTCTTTTACTTCGTACAAATTCCTATGATAACAAGTGTACTTTAGTGCTTTACCATGTACATTTGATAATGGATAATCTTAAACTTATTCTAACTAATATTAACAAAACAACGATGTTATGACACAACTTATTCCATTTGCAGTTGGTGAACACCCAAAGATCACATCCCACCAGTGATGATCTGCATGTAGTTCTATTCTTTGCAGAATTCAAGTTATTTCTTTTTGTATCACACTGGACAGCTCTCTCTGCTTCCTTGAGTTTTTCTTCAAGATCTTTAGTAGTTCTTGGTGCTTAATTAATTGTTTTACTAATGTAAGGTCCATGGGTCCATCCCAACAGGGGTAGGTGATACTCTGTGATACATTGTGTAATTGGTTTTAACCAGCTGGTGGGATGTCACTGGGGCCAAGTATGAAAAATCACACTCGATAATCTTAACAAGATTACAAATACAGAAATTAGAATGATTTCTACTAGACAGAATAACATCATTGCTATCAATTTGTACAGCAGCACAGGGAGTTCTCAGGCACACACTCTTTTCCAGTATATATGAGCACAGTTTTCTGGTCAGTGACTGGATGAACTTGAAGTGACAAATATTCTGTTCAGTGTCTAAACACACATTCTGGGCATTAATAGTATTGCTTTCACAAATGAATCTCATCTGTTCTCTAGTAATGCAGAATTCTAAGTTTACTGTTTGTCACTTTTCATTCATCTTTCATGCCCACACTCTGTGTTCTGAAGGGTAGAGTATTGTTTTTTCATGGTTTAATCTTAGGGCAATGATGGGATGGATAACATAAACAGTGGCATTACGTATGGTAAGCACAAAGGCAGTGGCCACGTTAGAAGCAGGATCATAGGTGAAATTCACCATAGTCCACCAGGATTGAAACTTCCTTTCAAAATCAATTGCATTATCCCTAACAATTCTCCGAATTTCAGCTGGAAAATTACCTTCACCCCTTTCCCATATGATCAGAGCTGCTGTTGCTTGTACTCATAACTGTGCTTGTATACAACTGAAAGCCAAAGACACATTATCTTGAACTGTACTAAGTGCTTCTACTATTAACTTGTGGTCTTGGTCTCTGGCCTTTTCATACTTTCTTACTTTGGCAGTATTTTTGAAATCTGTCACTGGCTAGTTCCTAATGGCAATAGAGATTACTATAAAGGCTGCTTCAATTTTGTTAGGCTGCCTGCTGCAGTGGCTAGTTTATTCATCAGTATTTCTGAATCAATTCCATTTAAAACTCCTAATCCTGTCCCTAATATGCCAGTTAGATCCTTTCTTATTCTACTCCTGAGATATGCCTTTCTTTGTAACCACGTTGTCCAGCCCTCAAAGGATGTTTTTAGGAAGGAGGAGCAGGCTGATTGGATTTTTGAGATGTTAATTTGCATTATCAACTCCACACGTTTGAGAGACCATTCTGGATTGAATAATAGCTGTTGTTCACTCACATTCTTTACTACGTAGGGGCCTATTTCATACACCTCAGGTTCAAGTTTGGGTTGAGTCTGAACTATTTCAGTCCTTGTATGGGTTGTATAAGGCCCTACTATTTGAGCCCTAGTATGGGTTGTATAAGGCCCTGCTGTTGTAAAATGTGCAGTGTCTACTTTGAATTTAAATGAAAGTGTTATAGCAACTCGAGCTCAAAGGCAGGTCACTTCTACAGGCTGTATCAAGGTGAAATTACACCAACAGTCTGATTCACTTAGGCTGTCACAAACTTTCTGGTGTTTGTATACACCAGGAGAGGTTACAACACTAATTTCATTTGGTCTCTCATAAGCCGTCACCATTTATCATCTGGCACCCTACCTCAATTTCTTCTCCTCTGATCACTTGAAGGGTCCACAGTTCCCGTTCCTGCCATTTCTGCTCCCCCGTGAATTACTACAGTGGATAGGTTTAAATCTTTTATCTCAGAAGGTTTTCCCATGGATCCAGTATACTGATTAAATGCCAGGGACCAAGGCCATTCAGCATTGCTTTGGATAGAGGTATGTAGTAAACCCCTCAGGTTTAGCCAGGGCCCCTTGGAGAATAGAATGCTGACACAGCAGCAAAGAAGTTTCCTGTCTCCAGGGACATCCGCCTTGTACCTTATCCCTATAGCCATGTAAGGCGATATTGTGTTAAACCCTACTATTGGTCACTTATGGTCACTCTAACACCTTTGCCATTGGTCAGGATTGGATCCAGGCCAAGGGTATAAAAGTAGCATACTGTACCCCTACTAACTCGGAAGAAGAAGAGCTGAGACCCTTCACGGACCCTACAATAAAGCCATACTCGTGGAACAGCCAGTGTCTTCTGCTTCTCCTCTCTCTACCGTCTGCTGGAGCCTTAGGCCAAGGGAAAAGGTACCTAGCAAGCAAAGCTGAAATCACAAGAGCTGCCTAATCACTAAGAGCTGAATATCTCCCTGCTTGCTAGGGGCTAACCCACGGCCTTGGTCTGAGAGCGAGCTGGCTTCTGGCACCCAGTCCCCTTGGGGACTGGGCTCTGGAGCTGTAACAGCTTGCATAGGATAAGACCAAGCTAGGCTCATTTAAGTGGCCGCCCAAACGTGTCGTCGGACCCTGGCCCCCAGGAGACAAGCGTCACCAGAGCATCGGAGCCTTTCAAGGCCTCCAGTTATTGCCGGTTTGGGAAGCCTCTCCTTCTGCGAAAGGACTTTTCGTTTTAGAAAATCTTCTCTGCGGAAGGCTCAATTCGACCCTCAACAATACATCTGGACGAGATAAAGTCTGAGGAGAATTGAGGAGCAGACTCCCTTCCACAGACCCCTGACCCCAAAGGACGTAAGTATTAAGTTTGCGCGCATACCTTGGGTGCTCTAAAAACCTTTTTCGTTTTTTTTAGTTTTTTTTCTCGTTTTTCTGTGGAAAGGGCTTGAAAATCATGGGTACTTGTTTAAGCACTCTAAGACTAACAACACGTGAGAGAGAGTTATATTTAACCATTGTAGAAACCTTATCTGTTAACAACTTCACTTTTTCTAAAGGCAGTCTGTCAAAAAGGACTCTTAAAAAATTTGTATCTTGGATGGTGCTGAATTTCCCTGAAACTGATAAGATCACAATTACTGAAAATTCCTTTTGGGATACAGTTGGAAACACCATTTATATGTCTCAAACAAAACAGGACTTTTCTGTTACTAACTTCTTACCTTTATTTCATATAATAACAAAAACGATTGAAAAATCGAACTCTGAAAAAAGTTCCAAACTAACAGATCTTTCCTCTTCATATGCTAATTGCGCTGATAAGATAACAGAGGAATGTGCCTTCCAGGCCACAGAGTCACTGGGCGCTGCAGAACTTACTGCAGAAACTACCTCGGAGGCAGAAGCCAAGCAGGCCGCCCCCACATTCCCCCCCCTCGCGGGACCCGCGCTGCCCAACTCCCCGTTTCCTGCAGCCCCCCATCTCCCCGGCTCCGTTTCCTTCCCGCGTCCGGCCTCGGGGGCCACGTTCCCTGTCCCTGCCGCTGTACCCTCCACTGCGACCACCCCTCCCCCCGCGCCCGTGCTGCCGTTGCCTACCCCTGCGCCGCCGTTCCCCGCCCCCGGTTGCTCCGTCGCGGTACCCCCCGCTCCCGCTGCTGTCCCCGCCCTGCCCCCCGCTCCCCCCGCCGCGCCCGCCGCGTTCCCCGGTCCCGTTATCGCCGCCGCCCCCCCCAACCCTGCGCTGCTATCCTCCACCCCCGCGACCGCCCTCCCCTCCGTCACCGCCCCCGCTCCCGCTCCCACCGAGACCGCCCCGGCCCTCCCGGCCCCTCCTGCCGCTTTCCCGAGCCATGCCCACAACCTGTCCTCCTGCGCCGAGCCGCACACATGTGCAGTAACATCAGCTCACCCTACACCTGTCGTATCCCAAACCAGGGGTATTGCTAGCGCACCCCCAAACCCCCCAGGCGTGCATCCACAGCCCCCATACCCCCCCTGCCCCCACCCGTCCCTCCAACCCCTGACCCAACCCTCCTGCCACCCGAACGGATCAGAGACCACCTGTGGTGTCCCCCCCCCAACCCAATCCGGTCCCTGCTGCTCCAGGGCTACCCCTCACCCAACAACGCTAACTTCGGGCCAGTCACTGAAAAGGGTGAAAAATCCTTCTAAACGAAAGAAAAGGAATTCACGGGTAGCATGTGCCTCACAGTGTTCCTCAGACAATGAGAGCTCTTCTGATGAATCTGATTTTGATGCGATTAATATAGACCCATGGGCTCTTATTAAGATAGAAGCTACAAAGTCTGGGAACTGGGACCTAGCACAGAAAATCACAGCCTTTCCGGTCGAGTACAGGCAAGGAAGGAATGGTGGGGTATCTAATATCAAGGCATGGAAACCAATTTCTAATAAGGAACTGGTGCAATTGAGAAATATAGCCAAGGAACATGGACGTAGTTCACATATCTTTAGAAATTTCCTAGAAGCCATGTTCTCTGCACATGTCTTGCTTCCTCACAATGTAAAAAATATTTCACAATGCCTTCTGTCACCGGCAGAATATTTGTTATGGGATAGGCATTGGAAGAAACACTTAAAAACGTTATCAGATTCATATACTGCTGATGCTACTAAGACCAACTTCACAGTAGAACAATTGGCTGGTGAAGGAGACTTTCAAAAGCCAGCAGAACAAATGGAAACTCTGAATAAAGAAGCGCTGCAGGATGTAGCAATTGCAGCAAAAACCTCCTTGCTTCTTATGCAGGATGAGTCAATGCCAACAATGCATTTTTCTACTATAAAACAAGGCATTGAAGAAAGCTTTATAAAATTTGTGGACAGACTTAAAGATGCTTTGGAGAAACAAATAGAGAGTACTGAGGCAAGAAAGGAACTCTTATGTAAGCTTGCTTTCAGCAACTCAAATGAGAAATGCAAGGCCATTTTGAGGTCTTTAACTGTGGATACAGACCCTACTATAGAGCAAATGTTAGAATGCTGTACACGTCACATGTCCACTGAAAATACAGTGGCGCAAGCAGTTGCTAAGGGTATTGCTGAAGGAGTTTCTGGTGCATATGCAGTGATAACCTCTAAAGAACAAGCTAAATGCTATCACTGTGGAGAGCTAGGACATTATATAAAGGACTGTCCGGAAAGAACACCCCCCCGATACCATCGGAATTATAATCAAAGACCCCAACATCAGCAACGCTATCAATCGCGTCCTTTAAACTCCTTGAGGCGCCCGTCCGACCTTCGGGCGCAGAATACAAATCAAAGGCCACCAAGACCCAATCACGCACAAACCCAGGCTGCTCCAGACCCAAAGGAGAAGCCCCAACCCACGGGACAACCCAGAGGGGTACCCGCCGACAACTGGTAACTGCTTTGTCCATTGACTTTAATGATAAGAATGTTCACCGTGTTCCTACAGGAAAATATGGACCTAAAGGGAGTCCTTCAGACATTTTAATTACAGGTGATTCGGTTAATACTCCGAAGGAAATCTTCGTTGTTCCGGAAGTGCTGACAGTGCAGCCGGGACAAGAGATCCTCGTGCAGGTATACTGCATAGACTTACCATTTTTTCTTTCTAAAGGAACTCCAATAGCACAGGCATTTTTACTCCCAAAAAATCACAGGGAACAGATTCCTCTCAACCCTACAGCAATGTGGGCACAAGTCATGGGACCATCCAAGCCTACCATCGAGTGCGGCCTCTCCCACAAAGGAGAGAAGACCCACCTGCCAGGGATGCTGGACACCGGTGCAGATGTGACCATCATCGCCCGTTCAGATTGGCCAGCACACTGGGATCTACAACCTGTTGCAGGGATGATTTCCGGGATTGGTGGAACTACAGTATCCATGAGGAGCAAGAACAACATCCTGGTTGAAGGGCCAGAAGGCAAGCTGGCAACCATCCGTCCATTTGTGGTAAGGGCCCCCATTACCCTTTGGGGACGAGACATTTTATCCCAGTGGGGTGCTTCCCTACGTATTCCCATTCAGGATTTCTGACTGGGGCCACTGAGTTGAGCGCGCTGCCAGAAATACCCCGTCTCACCTGGAAAAGCCACAAGCCAATCTGGACTGAGCAGTGGCCCCTAAAGAAAGCCAAGCTGCGCGCCCTAAACGCCCTCGTGGAAGAACAGCTCAAAAAAGGCCACATAGTGGAGTCCGACAGCCCTTGGAACTCTCCAGTCTTCGTTCTACCAAAGCCAGGTACAAACAAGTGGAGACTTCTCCATGACCTTCGCAGAATCAACGAAGTCATCGAGGACATGGGCCCTCTTCAGCCTGGCTTGCCCTCCCCATCGATGCTGCCTAGAGACTGGACACTTGCTATCATAGACATTAAGGACTGTTTCTTCAGTATACCACTACATCCTGAAGATGCTCCACGGTTTGCTTTTTCCGTTCTCTCTATTAACAAGGAAGCTCCGCTCAAAAGATATCATTGGCGTTATCTTCCTCAGGGATTGAAAAACTCGCCAACTATTTGCCAGTGGTACGTGTCTCACATCCTGTCTCCCATTCGGAAATCATTTCCAGACGCCATCATTTATCACTATATGGATGACATTCTGGTGTGTGCTTCAGACAAAGCTTACTTGGACAAAACAATCAAAAAGACTGTTGAAGCCATTGAAAAGGCAGGAATGGAAATTCGTGAGGACAAAATTCAGTACACCGAGCCATGGACTTACCTTGGAGTCCAGATCCGGGAAAGAACTATCCTACCTCAGCAGATCGTCATCAACGATGACCCAAAAACCCTCAGGGACTTACACAGCCTGTGTGGATCCATCAACTGGGTACGTCCACTGCTAGGAATTACATCAGAAGACCTTGCTCCCTTGTTCAATCTTCTTCGTGGACCCAAGGAACTGGACTCTCCCTGCACTCTCACAGAGGAAGCCAGAGGTGCCATCATCAAAGTCCAGGAAGCCCTGTCTTCACGCAAAGCCCATCGCTACAAGCCTAGTCTGCCTTTCCAGTTCATCATCCTGGGAAAAGCACCCAGATTCCATGGACTGATCTTCCAATGGGACCCTCAGCTGCGAGATCCTTTGTTGATACTGGAATGGGTTTTTACAAGTAGCCAGCCCACAAAGACACTTACCACCTACCAGGAGATTATAGCACACTTAATAAAAAAGGCTAGGACTCGCCTTTGCTCCCTTTCAGGGTGTGATTTTGAATGCATATATTTGCCAATAACCCTTAAAGACTTTGAGGATTTGATCAAGACCAATGCGAGTCTACAGTTTGCTTTGGACAGTTATACGGGTCAAATTTCATCAGACATCCCAGAACACAAGCTTTTCAACCAGAATGAAACTTTCCATTTGATTCCAAAACGAATCCAAAGTAGAAATCCTCTCAAGGCTCTAACTCTATTTACAGATGGCTCAGGGTCATCCCACAAGTCGGTGATTACTTGGAGAGACCCCCAAACACAAGAATGGCAATCTGACGTAGAAACAGTAGAAGGATCGCCACAAATTGCAGAATTAGCAGCTGTCGTCAGAGCCTTTGAAAAATTTAAAAACGAGCCGTTCAATCTGGTCACAGATTCAGCTTATGTTGCGGGAATAGCTATGAGAGCGGAACATGCTCTTCTCAAAGAGGTCTCTAACCCAAAGTTATACCAATTGCTCTCTAAATTAATACAATTGATATCCCACAGAAAACAACCTTATCACATAATGCATGTAAGGTCGCACACGGACCTCCCAGGTGTTGTTGCAGAAGGCAACAGGAAAGCAGATGCATTAGCTATGGCAGCAGAAACTGCTAATGTTCCTAACATCTTTGCTCAGGCAAAGCTGTCACACGAGTTCTTTCACCAAAATGTGCCTGCCCTGATGAGAATGTTTAAGCTCTCGAAGGATCAGGCAAAAGCTATCGTGGCTACCTGTCCGAACTGTCAAAACTACCAGATACCATCAATGGGTACGGGAGTCAATCCCCGAGGTCTGAATAGCTGTCAGCTGTGGCAGACAGATGTAACTCACTTTGCACCTTTTGGAAGGTCAAAGTATGTGCATGTTTCGGTTGACACGTTCTCAGGAGCAGTGTTTGCATCATCACATGCAGGGGAAAAGACCATGCACACAATAAAACACTTTCTCCTCGCTTTTGCCACCCTGGGTGTACCAAAGGAGATTAAAACAGATAATGGGCCAGCCTATACCTCCCACAAGTTGAAGGAGTTCTTCAATGAATGGGGCATAGCACACAAGACGGGCATACCTGTAAACCCCACAGGACAATCCATCGTGGAAAGGACACATCAAACCCTCAAAAGAGTCCTCGAGCAACAGAACAGGAACACGAAAATCACATCTCCAGTGGAGAGACTTTGCAAGGCTCTCTATGTCATCAACTTCCTGAACTGCACAGCGTCAGAGCCTGACCCACCAATACTTCGCCACTTTGCGAATACCACAAAAGCAAAGCTCACGGAGAAACCACCCGTGCTCGTGAAAGATCCTGAAACACACCAAATCTCAGGGCCTCATCAGTTGATTACCTGGGGAAGAGGTTATGCATGCGTGCTACTACCATCAGGTCCAAGGTGGTACCCAGGAAAATACGTAAAACCATACTTAGGCACAGCGAACACTACTACAGACGAGGACAAGAATTCTCCTGAGGCAAACACAAGACCACCTCAAAACCAAACCAGCTCAGCCTGGAGACGAAGGCGTCGCCGAACACCCACAAACACAAGAACAGACCGCCCCATTACAAGGCAGCAGACAAAACAGAAAGTCAAATAACAGTCTACTGTAATAGGCCACAGATAGCCTTAACACAAAAGTGTTCTCTGAATTATGTGTTATTACACTGTGTATTGTATAGTAAAAAGTATTATTCCCTTTCCCTAACCTTAAAACCTCATAACCTTCTACCCGCTCCTCCTCCTGTAGTGCAGCTTAGAAATTAAAAGAAAAAGGGGGGGAGGAGGGGAACACAGAAAAGAACAAGGCAGAAATCCCTCTCATCATAAAGATAACAAATTGTGCTTATATTCCCTATCAGAAGCCCTAATCCTGCCCAAAGATGAAAAATATCTCCGTCGGTGCTGTCCTCACCGCTGCCTGGATGCTCTACACCGTACCGCGTGCCTTCGGCTGGATTAGTCCTCAGCCTAGCCATAATGTTTGGGTAACCTTAGCAAAAACATTAAAACAAGACAATATGTGCTTGTCTATGGGAAGCATAGATAATCCACTTTCTACATGTCTAGTAGGAATCCCCTTTATAGCAGACGATTGGCCTGTCCAGAACTCAGAGGTTCTCCGCACCACAGGTAAGAGACCCAATGGGGCTGATACTTGGGATGAGTGGACAAAAATTCTGCCAGATGCTCGAGAGGAACCCCAAGAATTGGATCTATTGGGATCCTCCAAGGCCACATATTGTGTCAAATTTTACTATAGGCGTCCGAAAAATGATTGGCCAGAAATTGACCAACACAAAAACACATATCGAAAAGATGTATCACCAGTAAACAAAGCCTATAACCCTCATGATTGGTGCAATTACACTGCACGTGTAATTTCTGTGTCCTCTCTCCATCCCAAAGTATTACCCAAGGGAATGTTTCTCATCTGTGGTGACAGAGTATGGGCAGGGATCCCCTCCCGACTCCAGGGAGGTCCCTGTACTCTGGGAAAACTTTCTACCCTTACTCCAAACATCACCCTATTATATAATTGGAAAAAAGAAAGAGAATCAAAACGTGAAAAAAGGTCATACACTGAATTTGATGAAAATTGTGATCCGAGATTATACGATTGGAACAGACCAAAAAAGATTGCAGTCTCTCTGTTTTTACCCTGGATAGCTGCAGCTAAAGCCCTCGGTGAAATCAGTCACCTTGGGTGCTGGCTCAGTAAACAAGCTAACGCCACATCAGCAGCCCTGAGTGATCTCTTAAAAGAAGAAGAAACCACAAGACAAGCTTCACTCCAAAACCGAGCAGCAATCGACTTCCTGCTGCTTGCCCACGGACATGGATGTGAGGACTTTGAAGGAATGTGTTGCTTCAACCTCTCTTCGCGTTCGGAATCCATCCATGCGAACATCCAGAAACTGAAAGATCTCGTGAAGGACTTGAAAGTAGAAAGAATCCCAGATTGGGTCAATGAAATTTTCGGGCAATGGGGACTAACAGGATGGACCGCATCTTTAGTTAAGGGATTGTTGTTGATTCTCCTTGTAATTTTTACAGTGTTAGTTATGTTCATGTGTCTTGTTCACTGTTTCAAAAGAACTCTCGTGAATGCATTTTTTGTAAAAACAGAAAGTGGAGTTGTAGTAAACCCCTCAGGTTTAGCCAGGGCCCCTTGGAGAATAGAATGCTGACACAGCAGCAAAGAAGTTTCCTGTCTCCAGGGACATCCGCCTTGTACCTTATCCCTATAGCCATGTAAGGCGATATTGTGTTAAACCCTACTATTGGTCACTTATGGTCACTCTAACACCTTTGCCATTGGTCAGGATTGGATCCAGGCCAAGGGTATAAAAGTAGCATACTGTACCCCTACTAACTCGGAAGAAGAAGAGCTGAGACCCTTCACGGACCCCTACAATAAAGCCATACTCGTGGAACAGCCAGTGTCTTCTGCTTCTCCTCTCTCTACCGTCTGCTGGAGCCTTAGGCCAAGGGAAAAGGTACCTAGCAAGCAAAGCTGAAATCACAAGAGCTGCCTAATCACTAAGAGCTGAATATCTCCCTGCTTGCTAGGGGCTAACCCACGGCCTTGGTCTGAGAGCGAGCTGGCTTCTGGCACCCAGTCCCCTTGGGGACTGGGCTCTGGAGCTGTAACAGCTTGCATAGGATAAGACCAAGCTAGGCTCATTTAGAGGTACTCTCTAGTTCTAAAACTTCAGTTATAATTACATACAAAACAATTCTGTACACTAAAGTATGAGCTACTCTCGACTGCAATATACTCATTTTGTCCAAGTAAGTTTTAGTCTCAGTTAATTCTCTTCTGGTATCACTCTCCAAGGGACTTCTAGGGCTTTCTTCACCCGAGAGTGATGGATCCAGGCATTCTGCTCCTGTGAAGGTGGTGCTTCCTGCAGTGAAGGTGGTGAGAAGTACTTGCAGTGGTCTTTCCCACTGTGGTTCCGAAGTCTTCTCTGTAAGAGACTTAACATATACATCATCCCCAGGCTATCTAACTCCCTGCTCCGAGTTCCAGCCACATGTTTCTCAATTTCTCTGAGCTGTTTGCTTAATGCCACCATGTAGATGGACATTCTGGACATTCCCTTTGTATTCTATATGGTCTTCTATAAGGCATTTCAAAAGCATTCAGCATTCCTTTGGCTCAAGGTTTAGTTCGAATTTGCAATAGTGCCAGTGGAAGAGCTTGGGGCTACCGTAGATTAACTTCTTGCCCCAGTCTTACAATCTGCTGCTTAATCAAATGATTCATTTTCTCTGCCTGGCTACTTGATTGGGGCAGTATGAAGTGTGAAGTTCTTAATCTATGCCCAGATGGCTACTAATCTGTTGCACTGCTTTGGAAATGAAATATGATTCTTTTTCTGAGGACATCGTGGCTGGAACTCTGAAGCGTGGTATTATTTCTTGTAAAAATAATCTGGTCACCTCTTGAGCTTTGACAGTTCTGGTGGGGAATGTTTCTGGCCACCCTGAAAATGTGTCTACCAATACCAGTAAATACTGATACCCTCCTTTCCTTGTGAGTTCTGAAAAGTTAATTTGCCGCTGCTGTACAGGCCCATGGCCTCTCCCAGTCTGACCGAGTTTCGGCCGGGGGGTATTTTGGGGTTAGAGTGGAGGCAAGGATCACATTGTCGGCTTACCTGAGTGATAGTGGCATGTAAATTCCTGACAACGATTCTTTCAATCAGATGTATGTTCTAGAAGGCCTGTGGAAATTACTACTTCAAAGTCAACACTTCATTTCAATGCACTCTGTATCACAGGCAGCCTTGGTCATTTTGAGAAAGGAGCCACACTCTATAAAAGCTTTTAAGTAGTTAGGCCCTAGTGTGTTTTCTAGTGCTCTTCCTTCACTAGTAACCACGAAAATGGGAAGGGATTACTAGCTCTCTTTCAATGGTAGCCCACCCCTTGCAGTTGTACGTCTCTTTTGATTAGTATTATTGTATTATGGCTTACCTTCGAGGAAAATCTGTACCTCACCCTTTGCTGCTTTCTTTGCCTCTCCATCCGCCAGCTCATTTCTTTCCTCCAATTTTAAGCTCACTCTCTGGTGTGCCTTAATATGCTTTTTCAGGTAGCTGAACTGCTTCCAGCAGCTGGATTGTCTCTTCTTTCCCTGTGAGGTCTGCAGTCCCCTCTCCTTCCAGATGGCTCCATGTGCATGCACAACTCTGAATGCCTTTTGCTGTTTCTAAGGCATGGGTCCATGCATTTATCTCAGCATCCTGTGCAGAGGTACCTGTTGGTAAGGGTCCACACTCTATTACCTCTCTGCAGGTAGTCACTGTGAACTTTGCAATGTCGCTTTCTTGTCAGTGAACCAGGTCTCTGCATCGTCCGGAGGGGTGTCCTTTAAGTCTGGGCAGCTGGAGTAGGTAGCTTCAGTGGTCTCTAGGCAATCATGGTGTACTGCTTCTCCTTGATTCCACTGAGAAAAGAAGCTGGGTTGACAATATTAGTCACCACTATCTCTCCATCATCTTGCTCTACCATGATGGCCTGGTATTTCAGAAACCTCTCTGGTGAGAAGCCAGTGGCCACCCTTTACTTCCAGTACTGCGGACACTGTGTGGGACACTAGCACAGTCATTTTTGTCCCAGGATAAACTTGTGTGCCTCTTGAATGTTCAGCACAACTGCTGCTACAGCTCTGAGGCAACCTGGCCATCCTTTGGCTGTTGCATCTAGTTGCTTAGAGAGGTAAGCAACTGCCCTCCGGTATGGACCCAAGTCCTGAGCCAATATTCCCAGAGCAATTCCTTGCATGGAAAAATAGAAAGAATGCTTTACTTACATCTGGAAGTTTCAAAGCTGGAGCCGACATGAGGGGACTCTCTAGCTGGCGAAAGGCCCGTGTGGTGTCTCTTGTCCACTGGAGATCTCAGTTCCCATTGGCAATAAGAGCATAGAGGGGTCTGGAGATTACCTTCTGTTTCACTACCTGTGCCTTTTTCTTTGAGACTCTGCATCCTTGGAGTCCTAGGAAATTCAAAAGGCTTACCGTCCAGGCTTCTCTCGCTTCCCTCGTCTGAGTGGCTACTAGAAGATCATCTATGTACTGCAACAGCCTCCTTTCCTCTTGTGGAGCTTCCTGGGACTCTGGGTCTTTGCAAGCTGTTCTCCACTTGGAGTGGAGAATTTTGAAGCCTCCAGGCACATGGACTATGTGAGCTTGTGTTTGAATGCAAAAATGTTCTGGCTGGCTTCGTGGATAGGGAGGCAAAAGAAGGCATCTCTTAGGCCTAAAACAGTGAACCAGGTTAGCTCAGGTGTTAAACAAGGTTAGTAAGGTCTATGGATTTGCTACCACAGGGTACAAATTCTGTGTTATCTTATTGACAGCCCTTAATCCAGTACTACCAGTTATTGGACTGATTCCTTCCTTACCTTCCTTTTGAGGGTACTACTCAGTTCTCACTGGTTGTGTTCTTTCATTAAGCTTGATGGGGGAGCATCCCATGGGGGAGCATCTTTCACTCTCCCTGGTGCAGCAGAGGCCCATACCCTTGAAAACACTTATTTATTTATTCTAATCTCTCCTTACTAATGTCTTTCTTAATTTCAGTGTCTGTTAATATTAAGCCTAACATCTTTATATTATTTGCCTTCAGAGTAACCTTTCTCATTTGAGAATGTTTAGCAAATTGAGCGAATTGTACAAAAGCTTTTAGGTACACATAGTACACATGTTACTTTAAAGGTTTGCAAAAGTATGCCTTTTCAGACTGGCCAGTTGTTCATTCCCCACACTACAACATAAACATTCTCCACAGGTACTAAAGCTTTATTTAAAACTGAACACATGACCCTTGTGCTGACAAAAATTCTTCCCTTTTGGGAAGGTTACCTTTACCCCTCCTCCCTTACCTTGGGAGGAAGCCTTTACAAATCATATGTACTCATTTTGCGAACTGTGATTGCTTCGCATTTCAGCGTGATAATCCTTGCCTGATTTCATACGTTGCTATTTTATGCTGCATGCTGAACAACATGTTTGATTTGCTTTCTCTTTGCCTTGTTTTCCTTTTCAGGGGCCAAGACCAGAGAGCGGTCTGATCTCACAGTCTCTTTGTCATTCTGGGTGATTTCTTAAAACAAAAGACATTTCAGCATACAAAAACTATCCCATTTATCTTCCTATTATAAAACAGTACTAACAACAATGAAGCACTATAAATCGTTTTATTTTCTGAGCTGCTCTTACTGGCAACCTCCTCCCAGCGAGCCCCTCCCAAAAGGGGCTAATTTAGGAACCTGTTTTCTCTGGTCAGTTCTCATTATTTATTTCTCCTTGCCCTATCTCACTTCCATTTGAACCTTTTTACAGACCTTCACAGTAGTTTCTCAGTTTTCCTCCTATACACACAGCTCCAGGTGGCAGGTATCAGATGTAATTCCCACACACAAGCTCTAAGACCTTAGGTTCTGAATCCGCTTGACCAGAAACCTTTAATTTACACTCGGGGCGTGTACCCTGACACTTATTGGAACAGCAAAACAGCAATACCAGTGTTTCTCATAAACACCGCACTGCAATAATACCTGCACATCCAGCTTTTGCCCACAGGCCATTCCCGTGTCCCCTGGGGAGACAGGGCAGCCAGAGCTGTCCCTGTGCCCAGGGCACAGCCACTGTCACCTCACACAGTGTGCCAGCCTCTTGATGTACCAAAGGCTCCCCGGAAATTGCTCACAAAGGCAGGCTATTCCGTTTGTTACAGAGAACTTTAAATCCTTTCAGTGGATTGTTTCCAGTAAAGACTTACTGCAGTACCAACTGAAGTCTCATAAATCTCATAAGTCTCATTAACTAATTCATCTCATTCACCTCTTCTATATAAACTCTGTTTTACAAAATATCAGTCTTTCCAGTTCTCTTCTTGCACAATCTAATTAAGCACTGTGTCTACTTACACTTGTTTTGCTGCTTTGCAAAAAGGCTGTGCTAGTCACAGCTGAAACTCTGATATGCCCACAAACACACGCACTCTCCCCCCACCCCTTTATCTCAAATTCACTAGAGCCAAGGCTTGAATTACTATGAGGGGGAGAATTCTTGGAATTCCTTTAACTCACTTTATCGAAGTTAAACATATATCACCGTACTATAGTTCTCCTATGTAAAATGCTACTCTTGTTGCAACAAAATCTTAAAATCTCCACAAACACCACTATACAATCTGAGAATCAAATTACCACAATGCAGCGGAAGAAAATCACCACACAAAATCACTGGGAAAGGGCTTATTTCTCAAAGTTCTCACTTTTCTCAACACAACACAGCACACCATAATTCGGCATTTACTCAAATCAATTTTTCCTGGACACAATCAAAATAACAGCACACAGTCTAGAGATCAAGTCCAAACATCCAAGGCAAAGGAACTCTCTGAGCTCATACTCACGGTTAAAATGAACCAAATCTACACAAATCACTACATTCAAAAACGATAAATACCATCACTGACATTCCTCCACTCGCTTCTCTGCGGGGCACTTCTCTCCCTGCCCCCGCAGCCTGCTGCAGCCAGTGCCTCTGGCCTCACTCGGCTGCTTCAAACACGGAGAGTACTGACCCATCCCCGCACTGTAGGGCACTGTAGATTTACTCTCTTTTATACACCATACACATATCACCTGCACGATCACAAACACAGTGCACTGGCCACACACATTAACCATACAGCAACACAGTGTCCGGACATCACACACACACACAAACAAAACACACGGGCTCACCAGTTCTGCTCCATCAGAACTATGAATCCTCAATACACACATACACGGGTTCACCCGGCTTACCCCCAAAGCCGCTAGCGGTCTGCTCTATCAGAACGACGAACCCGGCCTCTAATACAGCTGCTCTATCAGCTGAACCCCGTCTCTAATACAGCTGCTCTATCAGCTGAACCCCATCTCTAATACAGCTGCTCTATCAGCTGAACCCATGAACCCAGACGTCTCTGGGTGGTTTACTCCCTTTCTCTCCTTCCTCACCCCCCCTGGGGCCCCATACATACCGTATTCTCCTCCACAGGCCAGCGGGTCGTTGTCTGTCCTCGCAGGTGGCAAGTTGAGACAAGCGGAGCCCCACCAGGAAAAAATCCTGGGGCGCGCCATGGAGGTCTGTCTATCCCCCCTGCCCCCGCGGGGACAGAGAACTCCTGCCTTGGCTCGCGAAAATGTTTTGCGGAGAAAAGAAGAAACCTCAGAACTTGTAAAAGTTGTAAAGCCCGGTATGCTTTATTACGACGCACACCGGACGCAAGACTCCCCAAAAGGGCATGCGTACCCCTGAAGATTTCAGACCTCCTTTTATCCCCCTTCCAAATGCATATGCATACAGTTTCACAATAAGTTCATACATATTCATCTTGCATGACACTTAGCACTAATTCTTCTTTATCGGAGGAATTCCTAGGTTGGGGGCAGATTGACCTCGTGGTTTTTCTGTTTTTCTTTCTCTGTCTCCTTGCTGTCTCTGGAACGCGGCCGCTCCTTCAGCTTTAGCTCCACAGACCCTTCACCTCTCCCAGACCCTTCATCTAGTCCAGGATGGATCCTGACTCTGTCTCACCAGCTAAACTTGGAGATGATTTTATTTGGTGCGGGGAATGTCCATGGGCAGGTGCTGTCGAGAGCCGTTCCCTCTTGGTCTGAGAGACCAGCTCCCCCAGCCCACTTTGCTCCCAGGCCCGGAGGTTGTAACGTGCGCTCGACCGGCAGCCGAAGGAGGGCTCTTGACACCGTGTCTAGTGCAACAGGGCTTATTGAAGGTAGGTCAGAGGGTGCAGCTTGGGTGAGGGTGAGAAGAGGGACAGGAAGAGGCAGGAGCACAAGCACTGTAACATGACACATAAGGCACCTGCAAGCTGCTGGGGAAGCCTCAAGTCTGCTCAGTGAGCCACGTGTGCCCTCAGCATTGGGACAGCCACCTTTCCCTCGGTGAGCCTCACATGCCAGGGTCAGCAAATCAAGAGGCACCAGGCATGCTGTAGGTGACTCAGAGCGAGTGCAGTGGGTCATGGTGGCCAGGGACCAGAAGCAGGCAGAAAGGCAACGGGGCTGGGGAAGAGGCTCTGCTGTGCTTACAGCGTGGGCTGAGGGCTGGGAGAGCTCCATTTCCCCCTTGAGATGTTGGAGACGGGGCCTTTCACCCTCCTGATAGGGCTGCCCCTGGCTGCAGGCAGCCAAATGGGTACCACGACACAAGGCCGAGAGCAGCAAAGCAAAGAGCCAGCCGTGCACAGCACAGGGAGGTGGCCCAGTGCAAAGGCAGCGTGGCACCCTGAAGGTGCCCGCTGCATTCTCATGTGTCCCTGGCCTGGGCAGGACAGGAATGTCCGTGGTCCAAGAGGGCCTTTCTGTGGCCCCTGTGGGCTCAAAGCTGCTGCTCTTCTGGCTCCATGGGGCCTAAAGCCACAGAGCTCAGCCTGCCCCACAGCAAGAGGAACAAGACTTGGATATCAGGCAAGTGGAGCTCAACGCCTAAGGCTGAGGGGCAGGGGGCTCCAGTCTGGAGCACTGGGAGGGCACCCTCCCAGCCCCACAACAGCTGGCCTCACAGCCCTGAAAGGCCAGGACCAGGGTTCCACGCCTGATCCCAGGGCGTCCCTCCAACCGGCCAGCGACCTGGAAGCGCCAGAGCAGCCGGCTGTCGGGATCAAGGCGGCTGCCAGGGGGCTCCTTATGGCCTCTGCCAGCCAATTGCTCAGGGCTTAGCAGTGCCTCAGCCCCTCAGGGTCTCCCCCAGCCTGGCCAAGCTTGCCGGCAGCAGCGCCGCAGCCCCACAGCAGCTCCAGAGGAGCCCCATCCAGAGGCACCTGGGAGCCCTCAGCACTGCAGCCAGCAGCAGACGGGCACGAGGACACGGATGGCCCTTCCTGTCCGGCACAGAGCTGGTGGCCATCTCCAGGCACCGCTCTGGGAGGGTTCCCCGCAGCTCCGGCCCTTGCCCAGCCGCTCTGTGGGCAGCACAAAGGCTTCAGCAGAACCACCAAAGGCCAAAAGGCTTCTGGCCATTTTCCCTGCAACACTGCATGGCTAGACAGCTGGCTGAGCAGAAGCACCCTTGCGTCCCGCTCCCCCTATGCCCTACAGACCTTGCGCAGGAAAAGAAAGATCCTGGGACTCTGTGTATTGTAAGCTATTTTATATTTACACAATCAAAACCAACGAAAATACAAAGAGAAAAATCGGGAAGAAGACAAAGAAAATTGCTGCTGGCTCAAATGGCCCAAGCAGACTGAGTGCTGCAGATCACCTCTCCGGGGAGCTGCAGCAGAACAGTAAGGCAGTGCAGCAAAGACGAGGCCGTTTCCTCCATGCACTGCGGAATCGATCTCGCAGCTTCTGCCATGGGGAGTAGGGAGCTCTCTCAAGAGCCCGGAGAACTACACAAAATTCTACTGCAGCATCTCTGATTGCAGGACTGCTGTCATACGCCATTCCTTCAAGGGCTGCAAGCAAGAGGAACAGAGGCAAGGTCAGATCCCGCATATGCAGGGAGCCGAGGAGAGTCCCCTGCCAGTGCCATCCCCGTCGTCTCTTGCCATGGCCGGAAGGGAGCAGGGAGCAAGGGGATCAGCCCGAAGTTGCTGGCCACGAATGCCACACGTAGCCCTGATATCTCTGTATGCTCTGCCCACGGGTGCAGATCCCTCCGCAGCCGCGGCAGGGCTTGCAGCTGCCCCCTGCAGCCCCCGCGGTCAGCCCGCTGCCCTCACTCACTCACTCACCCGTGCAGATCAGCTGGAGCTCTTGCTGCTGCCCCCTCAGGTGCCGCCCGGCCATGCCTGTGAACACAGAGCCTGTCACGGCCCCAGCGGCACAGCTCCCTGCCAGCGGCGCTGCCGGCGCTGTGGCCACACGGGCTGCCGGCCAGGCAGAGCTCAGCCCGGGCCCGTGCCGCATGCTGCCGCCCCAGGGCACGGCTGCCAGAGGGCGGCAGCAGCAATGCCCAGGCCAGGCGGGGCTCCACGGCGCCGGGCCGGGCTGGCGCTGCCGGGGCAGCAGGCGGGGCCGGGGCCGAGCTGCCGAGCAGGCGGGCCGGGGAGGAGCCCGGGCTCGGGACTCACCCATGAACCTGACGGCCGCCTCTCGCAGGGACTCCTGTGAGCTCTGCAGGTAGTGCAGCGCCCGGCGCAGGTGCTCGGCCGCTCGGCTCCTGTCCTCTGCCAGCTGGAGAGAGCGGCAGGAGGGAAGGGTTGGCGCGGGCTCAGCTCCTGAGCCGGGCGCCGCCTGCGCCCATCGCCGGCCTCGCCTGCCCGCACAGCCCTGAGGCGCGGCCAGCAGCCGCTGGCCAAGGGCTCCCGAGGGGAGGGGCAGAGGGCCGGCTGCTGCCCGGGGAGCCGTGGTGCCGCCCCGCAGCCCCGCCGGGCCGGGGCTCCGTGGGCACCCCACTCAGGCCCACGGGAGCCTGGAGAAGAGCCCGCGCGGCCCGCGGCCTCTGGCTGCAGCAGCGGGCACAGCTGTTAGCCCCGCACACTGAGCACCGCCCTCAGGGACCTTCGCCATGCTGAGGCTGGGCGATCTGTGCTGTACTTACCAGGCACTCCCCAAAGCTCTGATCCACGTGTAGCATTTGTTCTATATCCCTCCTCTTCAGGAATCTGGCTGAGGAATGCAGCGTTTCCCGGGAGGCCTGGAGAGGGACAGACGTGCACAGATGGCCCCACAGTCCAGGGCACAGGAGCATCCCAGTGGCACAGGCTGGAGGAGGCTGCAGCCCACAAGGTGCCAGGGCAGGAGGCAGCCCAAGGCCCTGCCAGGGGCACAGCAGCTGGCCACAAGTGCTGACCTCAGCAACAGTCTGATTCTCATCATGGCAGTGGAAGTAGAGAGGGAGCAGGCTCTGGCGCACGTGGGACTTGAAGGCCTTTCTTCCCTCTTCTGTTAATAAGTCCAGCATCTCATGAAAGAGAGCCATGGAGCTCAGCTGCACCTGGATATCATCCTGGATGAAAGGAAAGGGCAAAAGACCTGAGCATCAGCTGCTTCAGGCCCCCCAGGGCCCAGGCGTGCATCTGCACAGGGCACCAAGGCTCCGGCCACCAGCCAGTGGCTGTGGCTGTGGGCGCAGAGCCTTACACTGTCAAAGAGTGGCAGGAGCGCCTCAGCCAGCTGCAGGGCGATGGGGGTGGCTATTGGAGCACCATTCTCAAGGAGCAAATATCTGAGTAGAAGAATGCTCATCCTGATCATGTCGCTGTCATTTTCCTCCAGGAGCTCCACTAGACTTTCAGTCAGGCTCCGCATTTGTTCAGCCTGTGCGGAACAGGACTTTGTGAAAGGCCGCCCTGCTGCCGCGGGGCCCAGAGGCCAAAGGCCTGTCCCGAAGCACTGGGGCAGCTGAAGTGGGAAGCAGGAGAGATGGGAAGAGCTGCCCCAGCGGCCGAAGCCCAGGCAAGGCCAAGCCACTGCGTTGCCCAGCCCCACGCTGCTGCCTGCACGGCTTCAGCCAGTGCCCCCTTCTCACCATCAAGGGATTCTTGCCCAGCACTACGAGGCCTCGGAGTGCCAAGTAACGCCTGGCCATGTGCTCGCTCTGCAGGTTCTGTGCCAGGATCTCCAGAACACTGTCACTGCATTCCCTCAAGTCCAGGCACTCGAGGACCTGAAAGGCACAGGGCAGTGACAGGGGAGCCGGCCAGCAGGAGCCCAGAAGCGCACAGGGCCGGGCCCAGGCAGCAGCGCAGGGCACGGGCACTGTCCTGGCAGCTGTGGCTGCCAGAGGCCAGAGGGCTGGGAGGCCGCTCAGCCAGGCAGCGCTGGCCTTGTGGCTCACCTCCACAAGGAATGCCAGGGCAGGGAAATCCCAGTATGGCATCTCTTTGCCGAGCAGGGCGAGCAGGTAGAATGCAACCGCGGAACAAAAGTGGATGGCTAAGCGGCGAATTTCTCTGAAGAGGGGAAAAAGGAAATAAGACCCTGATGCAGTGGGGCAAACCTCTGCCAGGTGTGACCCAGTTCTCATCTTTCCCCAGTCCCCTTCCAGCAAGGGGACGTGGGCCATTTGGGAGTTGGTTGCTCATGGGCACCCTCCTCTGCCAGCCTTTTCCAGTCTGCTTGGCCGTCCCTGAGTGACAAGGCCCTCTGAGCCATGGCCACCATGGACACTTTGTGGGGCACCTGGGCACAGAGCAGCAATGTCAGAGGCAGTGGGGAGAAGGGGGTCTCACCTGGCAAGCAGAGCCACGGCAAAGTGGTGAGTGTCAAGAGAGAGCAGCGTGTCCCAGGCACACCTGCGCTCCATTGCCACCACCACATCCTCGCAGCGGAGAAGGCAGAGCAGGGACTTGAGGGTGCGCACAGCAAACCTGTGTGCACAGCAAAGGCCAGGTCACACTGGCAGCACTGGCTCCTCGGCAGGCCACGTGGCAGGGACAGGAGGAGTGGGATGGAGCACCTGTTGGGGCTGGTGGCAAGGCCGTGCTCTTCCTGGCATCCCTTCCAGAAGGTGTCGACCTCCTCTGGCATATCCAGAGTGCTGAAGAACACTTGGAATAGCAGATGCACAAATAGGCGGGGGAAATACACCTTCAAGATCCGTGGGAGACAGGGCACCTGGAGGATCTTCCACATCACCACAGTTGCCTGCAAAGGACAAAGCCCCCCGAGACAGCGCTCAGTGCCGAGGTGTGTGTGTGGCAGGGCGCGAGCGTGGCAGGGAGAGGCCGGGAGAGACCATGGCAGGGGGAGCACGACGGGGCCTGGTGGGCCTGAAGCTGCCCCTGGGCCAGGTTTCAGGCCAGCGCCTGAGGCAGGGAGATGCAGTGGGGGAAGGAGGATGGAGAGCTGCTGGAGAGGCAGCCTTGGGGCCTGCAAAGGCCAGTTGCAGAAACTCACAGCCAGGGCAAAGACAGCCGTTTCGTCCCCATTGGAGGTGCAGGTGCTGTACTCTGGCCAGCTCCCCAGCACATCGAGGAGGATCAGCTGCACCAGCTCCGCAGTCCTGGCTGAGCCCATGATGGTCTTCCACATGGCCATGGCAGCTCTGTGGGGTTAGAGCTGTGTCTCAGGGGGGTCTCAGACACAGCAGCGGGGGCAGCTGAGCCGGCTGCCATTTCTGCCTCTGCCTACTGCCCCCCTGCCAGCAGCAGCCAGACAGCCCAGCCCTGTGGGGACAGAGCCCTGAGAGGCGGCAAGGGAGCATGGCAGCAGGCTCAGGGGCTGACATGGCAGGGCTGGGAAAGGGAGCATCCAGAGGGCCCTGGAACTCTCTGTTGCTGCGACACCTTGGGCAGGCTGTGCAGGGTGATGGGCTGGGGAGGCCTGAGCCCTGTGGGCAGGTGGGCCCCATACCTGTCACAGGACGGGGCCACACGCAGGAGCGTCATCACTGCATCATTTGGCTGTGCTTGGGTGAGATGCAGCAGGGTCTTGTCCAGCCTGTGCTCAGCAGAATCATTGGCCATGAGCCACTGGTGGATGTAGCTCACCATGGCAGGCACCTGGAGAAGGCACGGGGAGACTTGGAATGCTGCCAGAGGGAGCAATGTTCCCAGCTTCCCCAGAGGAGTGCTTCCCTTCCCACCCCACTGCCATGTGGCCTGAAAGGCTCCCAGCAAGCAGCATGCGTGGATTGGGAGGCCAAGCAATTGCTGGGAGGATCAAAGCCTGGCCACAGGCTGCTTACTTGCTTTGGAGTGTAAAAGTCTTCCTCTACAAGCATACACAGCAGGGCAGCACCGGTCTTGCTTAGGAAGATGGGCGAGTATGGTCTGAGGCCTACTCCCACGGCGATGGTCTCTTCCTCCTCAATTCTCTTGAGGAAGTTGCAAACAAACTGTAGGAGAAGGGCAAGAAGCCGGGCATGTTGCATGCAGTGCTGCACACACGGTGCTGGGCTGAGCAGGGACAGCAGGCCCAGCCCAGGTGGGGGTGGCTGCAGGTACCTGCGCTGTCCTGCGGAAGCGGCCACGGCTGGACTCCTGCTCTTGTGTGCGCTCCAGGGCTGCATCTGGCAAAGAGCGAGCGCAGCCAGAGATGAGGGGCTGCGGGAGAGGCCGGACAACACGGCCCAGCCCTGCCATCCCCAGGCAGAGAGAGCCCCAGGATGCCCCAGGGGATGGAGCACGGCCACTGCGGGGTTTCTGCCCGGCCCCTCTTCCGTCCGTGGGCATGTCCCCAGGGGATAGCATGGCACGGCACGGCACGGCATGGGGTCCAAGCTGGCAGCAGGCACCAGTCCTGTGGCCCAGCTCTGCCACTCACCCTCCTGCGGTGGCTGGAACGGCACCACCTCTTCAGTCTGCTGTGCCAGGGCAGCTGCAGGGCCTTCTTCCTCCTCCTCCACCCAGGCCAGCTCAGGCACTGCCAGGTGTCTCTGCTCCATGTCTCTGCCTGGATTTGTGGCTATTTGCAGGAGAGTTGCCTTGGAAAAGCGCCAAGTCAGCAAGTCCTGCAGTGGGGCCTGGAAGGCACCTTCAAGGAAGAAGCCTCAGGAAGGCTACAGGACAGCAAGTCCTGCACTCGGTCTCAAGGGCCCCAACCACAAGGACAGGGGACTCCTGACAAGGACTATGATATGGCCTCAAGGGCACCTGCAGAAGAGAAGTCTCAGGGAGACCACGGGTCAGCAAGTCCTGTGGTCTGGCCTGGAGCTCAGCTGCAGGAACAAGGCTTCAGAAAAGCTCCGGGTGGGACACAAACAGGCGCGCTGTGCGGGGGCTCCTCACGGCACCGCTCTGTCCCGTCCTGTCCCGTCGCGTGCTCTGAGCACTGTGGCATGCTCTTGTCACCTCCAGCTCCTATGTCACCCCGTGTCACAAAGGGCCCTTGGACACCCGTTCCATGTCACAGTGAGTGTGCGGCACCGTGTCACCAAGGGCCCTTGCACACACTGCCGCCTGCCCTGGGGCCACGCCCAGCCCACCCAAAGTGGCCCAGTTTGGAAGGAACGGCTGGCCCCAGGAGTCTAAGCAGGGCCGACAGGATCTTTAAGAAGGGCTCAGAGCATCAGCAAATGCTGCCATGCTCTGTGGCCTCAGGGCAGCAGAAGGAGCCCCCAGGGCTGCCGACGCAGCCGTTCTGGGAAGGGCACGGGGCCTTGCAGGGAAGCTGGCACGGCCTCCTTGGGACACGTCCCGGCTGCTGGCTGTCCTAAAGCTGCCGGTGTGACATGCACAAGGAACGTGTGGGCCCGGGCACCAATGCTGCTCTGAGGCCTGGGGCCCGGGGAGCGCTGACATCAGCAGGTGTGGCAGAGTCCCCGGCCAAGCAGACCTGCCAGCCCCCGAGCCCTGGCAGCGCTGGTGCCCGTCTCCTGCCCCAGAGACCTGTGGCCCCTGGGGGCTTTCTGTGCCAGAAGGAGCCAAAGGCCACGTGCCTTGGGGGCTCTGCCTCTTTCCTGCAGGGGCTGATGGCAGGAGCACCTGGAGCAACTGCTGGCACCCTTGGTCTCCGTCAGATGATGTTGCTCCTTCCTCAAATGAATTTTTCTCATGGAAGGCATTGGCAGTAGCACCAGAGCACCATCCATTGCTGAGTTACCCAGGGCAATTAGATTGCAAAGTTAACAGTTTGAAATTTCCTTGTGCTTTTCTCACTCTCCTTCCCACATTCTGGAAAAAACGGAATCTGCCCGGCGTCTGCATTTCTCAGCTTCAGTTGCTGCATGTTTTGCTCTGGCAGCTGGTGTCCAAACAAAAGTGTGTCCCTGCTGAGCACAGCAATGAGCGGCCACAAAGTTGCAAGTGCCCCAGTGAACATCAAGGCAGGGACGTGGAAGTGCAGAGGATAAGGACAACTCTGGGAGGAGAAGCTCTTCTGTGTCACTGATGATGGTGCCCACACCCTGAAGCAGCAGCCAAGAGAAGCGCTGGAAGCAGACGGGCGCACTTTTGGGCAGTACAATATCAAAAGATATGAACCCATTAGCCAGAATGCAAAGGAGGACTGCAAGGATGGAGTGTGGCCTGGAGGGGAAGCCCTGGATGCAGCTGAAGCCACTTTGTTCAGCCTGGAGGAGAGTAAAGGGCGTCATTGTGGTCTTCAACATCCTCCTGAGAGGAATCAGAGGGGCTGCTGCAGCTCTCGTCACTGCTGGCACCAGTGATCGGACCGGAGAAAAGGGCAGGGAGCTGGCACAGGGCAAGTTTCATTTCCGTATCAGATCAAGGTTTTTCACCCAGAGCACAGTCAGGCACTGGGACGGGCTCCCCGTTGACGCAGCCCAGCGGAGCCCGGGCTGGCTCTTGGGAAAACTGCGGCGCTGCGCCAGGAGCGGGGAACGGCCAAGGCTTGGGTCCTGCCCGCGGCTGACCCTGGTGAGCCACCGCTCAGTGCTTCAGGATCCACTAACTGCAGCACGGAGCAGGCCAAAGAGAAGGAGGAGGCTCCTCGAGTGTGAGGTTCCACAGGCCAAGGCTTATTCCAAGGGAAGGATTGGGCAGCAAAGAGCCGCCAGCACTTCTGTGCACGGGATTTTATCGGGGTACAACTCAGGGGGTGGATCCAAACGATTGAGCAATAAGGAATCTGCAGGGGAGGAGCGAGGGGATTCCATCAGTTGCTTGGGACTAATTAGGACAGATGGGAGGAGAGGGTAGGTCACGTGGGCCAGTGGGGCTTCCAGCAATAGAGGAATTCCAGAGGGGTGCTGCAGACAGGGATTGGTCCAAGGCAAAAGTGACAGGGAAGGTTCAGGAATAAAGAGCTGGATTATCTTGAGAGGCAGGGAAGGAGCTGGAACAAAGAGTGGGGAATGGCATGAGGGACAGCTTTGAGGGAGGGCAGAACCTAGGGGTAAACCAAATTGGGGAAAATACGGGGTACATGAAAACAAACCATTCTACGGGAACTGATAAATAAACACAAACTGGAACACCCCAGGGAAATGGTCACAGCACCAAGCCCGTCTGAGTTTGAGAAGTGTTCGAAGAACATTGAGCAGTGACGCAAGCTTTTAGACACTACATCAAAAATAGAAAGTGTACCAAAGTCAAGAGAGGGAAAAAGAAAAAGAGCTCCCTGCAGCCATGGTGGCAGCTCTGGATCAGCACCAGGGAGAGGACGGATGTAGGCGTGGTTGAAGCAGAGGCAGGGGCGAAAATAGCAGAGGCAGAGGAGGTTCAAAGCAGCCAGAGAGCAAGCTGCACGCAAATCAATGTGCATCTTGTAAGAAATCAGGACACTGGAAATAGGGCCAGTGCCCAGAGTTAGCAGACAAAGTACACAAAACTCTTGCAGCCACTCTAGATGATAAGAAATGACCGAGACTGGCAATTCTTACCCTAGCAGGCCACTGTTTAAAATACAGCTAAAGAATGATGAAGAAGTTGAAATTTTAAGAAATAGTGGAGACACATTTTCACTCTTGAATCAAGCACTGATACCCAAAAGTGAAAACTATCTTCAAGCAATAGGAGCAACTATAGGGCAGCCAGAAAATGCATTCTTCCTGAAACCACTTTGATGTAAAATCAAGAAGAAAATGGGAATATATCAGTTTCTTTCTACACCAAACTCACCCAAATCTGTCCTGTGCAGAGATTTGCTTGAAAATTTAGAAGCAACAGTTCCGTTTAGAAAAAGAAAACTTCAATGGAAGGTACCTGAAGACAAATGAGCGGTTTTAGCAGTAGGACTGACAATTGACACCAGACCAACAAACAAGAAGAACTAGTTAGAGCAAGTGTTGAATCAGGTGTACCCAAGAGTATGGGATACTGATAGCCCAGGAAAATCAAAACCAGCAGACCCCATGAAAATTGAGCTACAGACAAGAGTTAGGGCTGTAGTCAGAAAGCAATACCCTTGAAGATTAGCAGCTAGGAAAGGAATAGAGCCAACAGTCAATAAAATCCCTGTCATCAGGACTATTGGAAGAATGGCAGTCAAAATGTAATACTGCTAGATCAGCAATAAAGAAACCTAATGGAACTCAGAGACTAGTGCCACATTTCCAGGCAATGAATGGTTTATACCTTACTAGCTTACTAGCTAAACTTGGAGATGATTTTATTTGGTGCGAGGAATGTCCATGGGCAGGTGCTGTCGAGAGCCGTTCCCTCTTGGTCTGAGAGACCAGCTCCCCCAGCCCACCTTGCTCCCAGGCCCGGAGGTTTTAACGTGCGCTCGACCGGCAGCCGAAGGAGGGCTCTTGACACCGTGTCTGATGCAACAGGGTTCATTGAAGGTAGGTCAGAGGGTGCAGCTTGGGTGAGGGTGAGAAGAGGGACAGGAAGAGGCAGGAGCACAAGCACTGTAACATGACACATAAGGCACCTGCAAGCTGCTGGGGAAGCCTCAAGTCTGCTCAGTGAGCCACGTGTGCCCTCAGCATTGGGACAGCCACCTTTCCCTCGGTGAGCCTCACATCCCAGGGTCAGCAAATCAAGAGGCACCAGGCATGCTGTAGGTGACTCAGAGCGAGTGCAGTGGGTCATGGTGGCCAGGGACCAGAAGCAGGCAGAAAGGCAACGGGGCTGGGGAAGAGGCTCTGCTGTGCTTACAGCGTGGGCTGAGGGCTGGGAGAGCTCCATTTCCCCCTTGAGATGTTGGAGACGGGGCCTTTCACCCTCCTGATAGGGCTGCCCCTGGCTGCAGGCAGCCAAATGGGTACCACGACACAAGGCCGAGAGCAGCAAAGCAAAGAGCCAGCCGTGCACAGCACAGGGAGGTGGCCCAGTGCAAAGGCAGCGTGGCACCCTGAAGGTGCCCGCTGCATTCTCATGTGTCCCTGGCCTGGGCAGGACAGGAATGTCCGTGGTCCAAGAGGGCCTTTCTGTGGCCCCTGTGGGCTCAAAGCTGCTGCTCTTCTGGCTCCATGGGGCCTAAAGTCACAGAGCTCAGCCTCCCCCACAGCAAGAGGAACAAGACTTGGATATCAGGCAGTGGAGCTCAACGCCTAAGGCTGAGGGGCGGGGGGCTCCAGTCTGGAGCACTGGGAGGGCACCCACCCAGCCCCACAACAGCTGGCCTCACAGCCCTGAAAGGCCAGGACCAGGGTTCCACGCCTGATCCCAGGGCGTCCCTCCAACCGGCCAGCGACCTGGAAGCGCCAGAGCAGCCGGCTGTCGGGATCAAGGCGGCTGCCAGGGGGCTCCTTATGGCCTCTGCCAGCCAATTGCTCAGGGCTTAGCAGTGCCTCAGCCCCTCAGGGTCTCCCCCAGCCTGGCCAAGCTTGCCGGCAGCAGCGCCGCAGCCCCACAGCAGCTCCAGAGGAGCCCCATCCAGAGGCACCTGGGAGCCCTCAGCACTGCAGCCAGCAGCAGATGGGCAGGAGGACACGGATGGCCCTTCCTGTCCGGCACAGAGCTGGTGGCCATCTCCAGGCACCGCTCTGGGAGGGTTCCCCGCAGCTCCGGCCCTTGCCCAGCCGCTCTGTGGGCAGCACAAAGGCTTCAGCAGAACCACCAAAGGCCAAAAGGCTTCTGGCCATTTTCCCTGCAACACTGCATGGCTAGACAGCTGGCTGAGCAGAAGCACCCTTGCGTCCCGCTCCCCCTATGCCCTACAGACCTTGCGCAGGAAAAGAAAGATCCTGGGACTCTGTGTATTGTAAGCTATTTTATATTTACACAATCAAAACCAACGAAAATACAAAGAGAAAAATCGGGAAGAAGACAAAGAAAATTGCTGCTGGCTCAAATGGCCCAAGCAGACTGAGTGCTGCAGATCACCTCTCCGGGGAGCTGCAGCAGAACAGTAAGGCAGTGCAGCAAAGACGAGGCCGTTTCCTCCATGCACTGCGGAATCGATCTCGCAGCTTCTGCCATGGGGAGTAGGGAGCTCTCTCAAGAGCCCGGAGAACTACACAAAATTCTACTGCAGCATCTCTGATTGCAGGACTGCTGTCATACGCCATTCCTTCAAGGGCTGCAAGCAAGAGGAACAGAGGCAAGGTCAGATCCCGCATATGCAGGGAGCCGAGGAGAGTCCCCTGCCAGTGCCATCCCTGTCGTCTCTTGCCATGGCCGGAAGGGAGCAGGGAGCAAGGGGATCAGCCCGAAGTTGCTGGCCACGAATGCCACACGTAGCCCTGATATCTCTGTATGCTCTGCCCACGGGTGCAGATCCCTCCGCAGCCGCGGCAGGGCTTGCAGCTGCCCCCTGCAGCCCCCGCGGTCAGCCCGCTGCCCTCACTCACTCACTCACCCGTGCAGATCAGCTGGAGCTCTTGCTGCTGCCCCCTCAGGTGCCGCCCGGCCATGCCTGTGAACACAGAGCCTGTCACGGCCCCAGCGGCACAGCTCCCTGCCAGCGGCGCTGCCGGCGCTGTGGCCACACGGGCTGCCGGCCAGGCAGAGCTCAGCCCGGGCCCGTGCCGCATGCTGCCGCCCCAGGGCACGGCTGCCAGAGGGCGGCAGCAGCAATGCCCAGGCCAGGCGGGGCTCCACGGCGCCGGGCCGGGCTGGCGCTGCCGGGGCAGCAGGCGGGGCCGGGGCCGAGCTGCCGAGCAGGCGGGCCGGGGAGGAGCCCGGGCTCGGGACTCACCCATGAACCTGACGGCCGCCTCTCGCAGGGACTCCTGTGAGCTCTGCAGGTAGTGCAGCGCCCGGCGCAGGTGCTCGGCCGCTCGGCTCCTGTCCTCTGCCAGCTGGAGAGAGCGGCAGGAGGGAAGGGTTGGCGCGGGCTCAGCTCCTGGGCCGGGCGCCGCCTGCGCCCATCGCCGGCCTCGCCTGCCCGCACAGCCCTGAGGCGCGGCCAGCAGCCGCTGGCCAAGGGCTCCCGAGGGGAGGGGCAGAGGGCCGGCTGCTGCCCGGGGAGCCGTGGTGCCGCCCCGCAGCCCCGCCGGGCCGGGGCTCCGTGGGCACCCGACTCAGGCCCACGGGAGCCTGGAGAAGAGCCCGCGCGGCCCGCGGCCTCTGGCTGCAGCAGCGGGCACAGCTGTTAGCCCCGCACACTGAGCACCGCCCTCAGGGACCTTCGCCATGCTGAGGCTGGGCGATCTGTGCTGTACTTACCAGGCACTCCCCAAAGCTCTGATCCACGTGTAGCATTTGTTCTATATCCCTCCTCTTCAGGAATCTGGCTGAGGAATGCAGCGTTTCCCGGGAGGCCTGGAGAGGGACAGACGTGCACAGATGGCCCCACAGTCCAGGGCACAGGAGCATCCCAGTGGCACAGGCTGGAGGAGGCTGCAGCCCACAAGGTGCCAGGGCAGGAGGCAGCCCAAGGCCCTGCCAGGGGCACAGCAGCTGGCCACAAGTGCTGACCTCAGCAACAGTCTGATTCTCATCATGGCAGTGGAAGTAGAGAGGGAGCAGGTTCTGGCGCACGTGGGACTTGAAGGCCTTTCTTCCCTCTTCTGTTAATAAGTCCAGCATCTCTTGGAAGAGAGCCATGGAGCTCAGCTGCACCTGGATATCATCCTGGATGAAAGGAAAGGGCAAAAGACCTGAGCATCAGCTGCTTCAGGCCCCCCAGGGCACAGGCGTGCATCTGCACAGGGCACCAAGGCTCCGGCCACCAGCCAGTGGCTGTGGCTGTGGGCGCAGAGCCTTACACTGTCAAAGAGTGGCAGGAGCGCCTCAGCCAGCTGCAGGGCGATGGGGGTGGCTATTGGAGCACCATTCTCAAGGAGCAAATATCTGAGTAGAAGAATGCTCATCCTGATCATGTCGCTGTCATTTTCCTCCAGGAGCTCCACTAGACTTTCAGTCAGGCTCCGCATTTGTTCAGCCTGTGCGGAACAGGACTTTGTGAAAGGCCGCCCTGCTGCCGCGGGGCCCAGAGGCCAAAGGCCTGTCCCGAAGCACTGGGGCAGCTGAAGTGGGAAGCAGGAGAGATGGGAAGAGCTGCCCCAGCGGCCGAAGCCCAGGCAAGGCCAAGCCACTGCGTTGCCCAGCCCCACGCTGCTGCCTGCACGGCTTCAGCCAGTGCCCCCTTCTCACCATCAAGGGATTCTTGCCCAGCACTACGAGGCCTCGGAGTGCCAAGTAACGCCTGGCCATGTGCTCGCTCTGCAGGTTCTGTGCCAGGATCTCCAGAACACTGTCACTGCATTCCCTCAAGTCCAGGCACTCGAGGACCTGAAAGGCACAGGGCAGTGACAGGGGAGCCGGCCAGCAGGAGCCCAGAAGCGCACAGGGCCGGGCCCAGGCAGCAGCGCAGGGCACGGGCACTGTCCTGGCAGCTGTGGCTGCCAGAGGCCAGAGGGCTGGGAGGCCGCTCAGCCAGGCAGCGCTGGCCTTGTGGCTCACCTCCACAAGGAATGCCAGGGCAGGGAAATCCCAGTATGGCATCTCTTTGCCGAGCAGGGCGAGCAGGTAGAATGCAACCGCGGAACAAAAGTGGATGGCTAAGCGGCGAATTTCTCTGAAGAGGGGAAAAAGGAAACAAGACCCTGATGCAGTGGGGCAAACCTCTGCCAGGTGTGACTCACCCAGTTCTCATCTTTCCCCAGTCCCCTTCCAGCAAGGGGACGTGGGCCATTTGGGAGTTGGTTGCTCATGGGCACCCTCCTCTGCCAGCCTTTTCCAGTCTGCTTGGCCGTCCCTCAGTGACAAGGCCCTCTGAGCCATGGCCACCACGGACACTTTGTGGGGCACCTGGGCACAGAGCAGCAATGTCAGAGGCAGTGGGGAGAAGGGGGTCTCACCTGGCAAGCAGAGCCACGGCAAAGTGGTGAGTGTCAAGAGAGAGCAGCGTGTCCCAGGCACACCTGCGCTCCATTGCCACCACCACATCCTCGCAGCGGAGAAGGCAGAGCAGGGACTTGAGGGTGCGCACAGCAAACCTGTGTGCACAGCAAAGGCCAGGTCACACTGGCAGCACTGGCTCCTCGGCAGGCCACGTGGCAGGGACAGGAGGAGTGGGATGGAGCACCTGTTGGGGCTGGTGGCAAGGCCGTGCTCTTCCTGGCATCCCTTCCAGAAGGTGTCGACCTCCTCTGGCATATCCAGAGTGCTGAAGAACACTTGGAATAGCAGATGCACAAATAGGCGGGGGAAATACACCTTCAAGATCCGTGGGAGACAGGGCACCTGGAGGATCTTCCACATCACCACAGTTGCCTGCAAAGGACAAAGCCCCCCGAGACAGCGCTCAGTGCCGAGGTGTGTGTGTGGCAGGGCGCGAGCGTGGCAGGGAGAGGCCGGGAGAGACCATGGCAGGGGGAGCACGACGGGGCCTGGTGGGCCTGAAGCTGCCCCTGGGCCAGGTTTCAGGCCAGCGCCTGAGGCAGGGAGATGCATTGGAGGAAGGAGGATGGAGAGCTGCTGGAGAGGCAGCCTTGGGGCCTGCAAAGGCCAGTTGCAGAAACTCACAGCCAGGGCAAAGACAGCTGTTTCGTCCCCATTGGAGGTGCAGGTGCTGTACTCTGGCCAGCTCCCCAGCACATCGAGGAGGATCAGCTGCACCAGCTCCGCAGTCCTGGCTGAGCCCATGATGATCTTCCACATGGCCATGGCAGCTCTGTGAGGTTAGAGCTGCGTCTCAGGGGGGTCTCAGACACAGCAGCGGGGGCAGCTGAGCCGGCTGCCATTTCTGCCTCTGCCTACTGCCCCCCTGCCAGCAGCAGCCAGACAGCCCAGCCCTGTGGGGACAGAGCCCTGAGAGGCGGCAAGGGAGCATGGCAGCAGGCTCAGGGGCTGACATGGCAGGGCTGGGAAAGGGAGCATCCAGAGGGCCCTGGAACTCTCTGTTGCTGCGACACCTGGGGCAGGCTGTGCAGGGTGATGGCCTGGGGAGGCCTGAGCCCCGTGGGCAGGTGGGCCCCATACCTGTCACAGGACGGGGCCACACGCAGGAGCGTCATCACTGCGTCATTTGGCTGTGCTTGGGTGAGATGCAGCAGGGTCTTGTCCAGCCTGTGCTCAGCAGAATCATTGGCCAGGAGCCACTGGTGGATGTAGCTCACCATGGCAGGCACCTGGAGAAGGCACGGGGAGACTTGGAATGCTGCCAGAGGGAGCAATGTTCCCAGCTTCCCCAGAGGAGTGCTTCCCTTCCCACCCCACTGCCATGTGGCCTGAAAGGCTCCCAGCAAGCAGCATGCGTGGATTGGGAGGCCAAGCAATTGCTGGGAGGATCAAAGCCTGGCCACAGGCTGCTTACTTGCTTTGGAGTGTAAAAATCTTCCTCTACAAGCATACACAGCAGGGCAGCACCGGTCTTGCTTAGGAAGATGGGCGAGTATGGTCTGAGGCCTACTCCCGCGGCGATGGTCTCTTCCTCCTCAATTCTCTTGAGGAAGTTGCAAACAAACTGTAGGAGAAGGGCAAGAAGCCGGGCATGATGCATGCAGTGCTGCACACACGGTGCTGGGCTGAGCAGGGACAGCAGGCCCAGCCCAGGTGGGGGTGGCTGCAGGTACCTGCGCTGTCCTGCGGAAGCGGCCATGGCCGGACTCCTGCTCTTGTGTGCGCTCCAGGGCTGCATCTGGCAAAGAGCGAGCGCAGCCAGAGGTGAGGGGCTGCGGGAGAGGCCGGACAACACGGCCCAGCCCTGCCATCCCCAGGCAGAGAGAGCCCCGGGATGCCCCAGGGGATGGAGCACGGCCACTGCGGGGTTTCTGCCCGGCCCCTCTTCCGTCCTGTCCGTGGGCATGTCCCCAGGGGATAGCATGGCACGGCACGGCACGGCATGGGGTCCAAGCTGGCAGCAGGCACCAGTCCTGTGGCCCAGCTCTGCCACTCACCCTCCTGCGGTGGCTGGAACGGCACCACCTCTTCAGTCTGCTGTGCCGGGGCAGCTGCAGGGCCTTCTTCCTCCTCCTCCACCCAGGCCAGCTCAGGCACTGCCAGGTGCCTCTGCTCCATGTCTCTGCCTGGATTTGTGGCTATTTGCAGGAGAGTTGCCTTAGAAAAGCGCCAAGTCAGCAAGTCCTGCAGTGGGGCCTGGAAGGCACCTTCAAGTAAGAAGCCTCAGGAAGGCTACAGGACAGCAAGTCCTGCCCTCGGTCTCAAGGGCCCCTGCCACAAGGACAAGGAGCTCCTGACAAGGACTATGATATGGCCTCAAGGGCACCTGCAGAAGAGAAGTCTCAGGGAGACCACGGGTCAGCAAGTCCTGTGGTCTGGCCTGGAGCTCAGCTGCAGGAACAAGGCTTCAGAAAAGCTCCGGGTGGGACACAAACAGGCGCGCTGTGCGGGGGCTCCTCACGGCACCGCTCTGTCCCGTCCTGTCCCGTCGCGTGCTCTGAGCACTGTGGCATGCTCTTGTCACCTCCAGCTCCTATGTCACCCCGTGTCACAAAGGGCCCTTGGACACCCGTTCCATGTCACAGTGAGTGTGCGGCACCGTGTCACCAAGGGCCCTTGCACACACTGCCGCCTGCCCTGGGGCCACGCCCAGCCCACCCAAAGTGGCCCAGTTTGGAAGGAACGGCTGGCCCCAGGAGTCTAAGCAGGGCCGACAGGATCTTTAAGAAGGGCTCAGAGCATCAGCAAATGCTGCCATGCTCTGTGGCCTCAGGGCAGCAGAAGGAGCCCCCAGGGCTGCCGACGCAGCCGTTCTGGGAAGGGCACGGGGCCTTGCAGGGAAGCTGGCACGGCCTCCTTGGGACACGTCCCGGCTGCTGGCCGTCCTAAAGCTGCCGGTGTGACACGCACAAGGAACGTGTGGGCCCGGGCACCAATGCTGCTCTGAGGCCTGGGGCCCGGGGAGCGCTGACATCAGCAGGTGTGGCAGAGTCCCCGGCCAAGCAGACCTGCCAGCCCCCGAGCCCTGGCAGCGCTGGTGCCCGTCTCCTGCCCCAGAGACCTGTGGCCCCTGGGGGCTTTCTGTGCCAGAAGGAGCCAAAGGCCACGTGCCTTGGGGGCTCTGCCTCTTTCCTGCAGGGGCTGATGGCAGGAGCACCTGGAGCAACTGCTGGCACCCTTGGTCTCCGTCAGATGATGTTGCTCCTTCCTCAAATGAATTTTTCTCATGGAAGGCATTGGCAGTAGCACCAGAGCACCATCCATTGCTGAGTTACCCAGGGCAATTAGATTGCAAAGTTAACAGTTTGAAATTTCCTTGTGCTTTTCTCACTCTCCTTCCCACATTCTGGAAAAAACGGAATCTGCCCGGCGTCTGCATTTCTCAGCTTCAGTTGCTGCATGTTTTGCTCTGGCAGCTGGTGTCCAAACAAAAGTGTGTCCCTGCTGAGCACAGCAATGAGCGGCCACAAAGTTGCAAGTGCCCCAGTGAACATCAAGGCAGGGACGTGGAAGTGCGGAGGATAAGGACAACTCTGGGAGGAGAAGCTCTTCTGTGTCACTGATGATGGTGCCCACACCCTGAAGCAGCAGCCAAGAGAAGCGCTGGAAGCAGACGGGCGCACTTTTGGGCAGTACAATATCAAAAGATATGAACCCATTAGCCAGAATGCAAAGGAGGACTGCAAGGATGGAGTGTGGCCTGGAGGGGAAGCCCTGGATGCAGCTGAAGCCACTTTGTTCAGCCTGGAGGAGAGTAAAGGGCGTCATTGTGGTCTTCAACATCCTCCTGAGAGGAATCAGAGGGGCTGCTGCAGCTCTCGTCACTGCTGGCACCAGTGATCGGACCGGAGAAAAGGGCAGGGAGCTGGCACAGGGCAAGTTTCATTTCCGTATCAGATCAAGGTTTTTCACCCAGAGCACAGTCAGGCACTGGGACGGGCTCCCCGTTGACGCAGCCCAGCGGAGCCCGGGCTGGCTCTTGGGAAAACTGCGGCGCTGCGCCAGGAGCGGGGAACGGCCAAGGCTTGGGTCCTGCCCGCGGCTGACCCTGGTGAGCCACCGCTCAGTGCTTCAGGATCCACTAACTGCAGCACGGAGCAGGCCAAAGAGAAGGAGGAGGCTCCTCGAGTGTGAGGTTCCACAGGCCAAGGCTTATTCCAAGGGAAGGATTGGGCAGCAAAGAGCCGCCAGCACTTCTGTGCACGGGATTTTATCGGGGTACAACTCAGGGGGTGGATCCAAACGATTGAGCAATAAGGAATCTGCAGGGGAGGAGCGAGGGGATTCCATCAGTTGCTTGGGACTAATTAGGACAGATGGGAGGAGAGGGTAGGTCACGTGGGCCAGTGGGGCTTCCAGCAATAGAGGAATTCCAAAGGGGTGCTGCAGACAGGGATTGGTCCAAGGCAAAAGTGACAGGGAAGGTTCAGGAATAAAGAGCTGGATTATCTTGAGAGGCAGGGAAGGAGCTGGAACAAAGAGTGGGGAATGGCATGAGGGACAGCTTTGAGGGAGGGCAGAACCTAGGGGTAAACCAAATTGGGGAAAATACGGGGTACATGAAAACAAACCATTCTACGGGAACTGATAAATAAACACAAACTGGAACACCCCAGGGAAATGGTCACAGCACCAAGCCCGTCTGAGTTTGAGAAGTGTTCGAAGAACATTGAGCAGTGACGCAAGCTTTTAGACACTACATCAAAAGTAGAAAGTGTACCAAAGTCAAGAGAGGGAAAAAGAAAAAGAGCTCCCTGCAGCCATGGTGGCAGCTCTGGATCAGCAGCAGGGAGAGGACGGATGTAGGCGTGGTTGAAGCAGAGGCAGGGGCGAAAATAGCAGAGGCAGAGGAGGTTCAAAGCAGCCAGAGAGCAAGCTGGACGCAAATCAATGTGCATCTTGTAAGAAATCAGGACACTGGAAATAGGGCCAGTGCCCAGAGTTAGCAGACAAAGTACACAAAACTCTTGCAGCCACTCTAGATGATAAGAAATGACCGAGACTGGCAATTCTTACCCTAGCAGGCCACTGTTTAAAATACAGCTAAAGAATGATGAAGAAGTTGAAATTTTAAGAAATAGTGGAGACACATTTTCACTCTTGAATCAAGCACTGATACCCAAAAGTGAAAACTATCTTCAAGCAATAGGAGCAACTATAGGGCAGCCAGAAAATGCATTCTTCCTGAAACCACTTTGATGTAAAATCAAGAAGAAAATGGGAATACATCAGTTTCTTTCTACACCAAACTCACCCAAATCTGTCCTGTGCAGAGATTTGCTTGAAAATTTAGAAGCAACAGTTCCGTTTAGAAAAAGAAAACTTCAATGGAAGGTACCTGAAGACAAATGAGCGGTTTTAGCAGTAGGACTGACAATTGACACCAGACCAACAAACAAGAAGAACTAGTTAGAGCAAGTGTTGAATCAGGTGTACCCAAGAGTATGGGATACTGATAGCCCAGGAAAATCAAAACCAGCAGACCCCATGAAAATTGAGCTACAGACAAGAGTTAGGGCTGTAGTCAGAAAGCAATACCCTTGAAGATTAGCAGCTAGGAAAGGAATAGAGCCAACAGTCAATAAAATCCCTGTCATCAGGACTATTGGAAGAATGGCAGTCAAAATGTAATACTGCTAGATCAGCAATAAAGAAACCTAATGGAACTCAGAGACTAGTGCCACATTTCCAGGCAATGAATGGTTTATACCTTACTAGCTTACTAGCTAAACTTGGAGATGATTTTATTTGGTGCGAGGAATGTCCATGGGCAGGTGCTGTCGAGAGCCGTTCCCTCTTGGTCTGAGAGACCAGCTCCCCCAGCCCACCTTGCTCCCAGGCCCGGAGGTTGTAACGTGCGCTCGACCGGCAGCCGAAGGAGGGCTCTTGACACCGTGTCTGATGCAACAGGGTTCATTGAAGGTAGGTCAGAGGGTGCAGCTTGGGTGAGGGTGAGAAGAGGGACAGGAAGAGGCAGGAGCACAAGCACTGTAACATGACACATAAGGCACCTGCAAGCTGCTGGGGAAGCCTCAAGTCTGCTCAGTGAGCCACGTGTGCCCTCAGCATTGGGACAGCCACCTTTCCCTCGGTGAGCCTCACATGCCAGGGTCAGCAAATCAAGAGGCACCAGGCATGCTGTAGGTGACTCAGAGCGAGTGCAGTGGGTCATGGTGGCCAGGGACCAGAAGCAGGCAGAAAGGCAACGGGGCTGGGGAAGAGGCTCTGCTGTGCTTACAGCGTGGGCTGAGGGCTGGGAGAGCTCCATTTCCCCCTTGAGATGTTGGAGACGGGGCCTTTCACCCTCCTGATAGGGCTGCCCCTGGCTGCAGGCAGCCAAATGGGTACCACGACACAAGGCCGAGAGCAGCAAAGCAAAGAGCCAGCCGTGCACAGCACAGGGAGGTGGCCCAGTGCAAAGGCAGCGTGGCACCCTGAAGGTGCCTGCTGCATTCTCATGTGTCCCTGGCCTGGGCAGGACAGGAATGTCCGTGGTCCAAGAGGGCCTTTCTGTGGCCCCTGTGGGCTCAAAGCTGCTGCTCTTCTGGCTCCATGGGGCCTAAAGTCACAGAGCTCAGCCTCCCCCACAGCAAGAGGAACAAGACTTGGATATCAGGCAGTGGAGCTCAACGCCTAAGGCTGAGGGGCGGGGGGCTCCAGTCTGGAGCACTGGGAGGGCACCCACCCAGCCCCACAACAGCTGGCCTCACAGCCCTGAAAGGCCAGGACCAGGGTTCCACGCCTGATCCCAGGGCGTCCCTCCAACCGGCCAGCGACCTGGAAGCGCCAGAGCAGCCGGCTGTTGGGATCAAGGCGGCTGCCAGGGGGCTCCTTATGGCCTCTGCCAGCCAATTGCTCAGGGCTTAGCAGTGCCTCAGCCCCTCAGGGTCTCCCCCAGCCTGGCCAAGCTTGCCGGCAGCAGCGCCGCAGCCCCACAGCAGCTCCAGAGGAGCCCCATCCAGAGGCACCTGGGAGCCCTCAGCACTGCAGCCAGCAGCAGATGGGCAGGAGGACACGGATGGCCCTTCCTGTCCGGCACAGAGCTGGTGGCCATCTCCAGGCACCGCTCTGGGAGGGTTCCCCGCAGCTCCGGCCCTTGCCCAGCCGCTCTGTGGGCAGCACAAAGGCTTCAGCAGAACCACCAAAGGCCAAAAGGCTTCTGGCCATTTTCCCTGCAACACTGCATGGCCAGACAGCTGGCTGAGCAGAAGCACCCTTGCGTCCCGCTCCCCCTATGCCCTACAGACCTTGCGCAGGAAAAGAAAGATCCTGGGACTCTGTGTATTGTAAGCTATTTTATATTTACACAATCAAAACCAACGAAAATACAAAGAGAAAAATCGGGAAGAAGACAAAGAAAATTGCTGCTGGCTCAAATGGCCCAAGCAGACTGAGTGCTGCAGATCACCTCTCCGGGGAGCTGCAGCAGAACAGTAAGGCAGTGCAGCAAAGACGAGGCCGTTTCCTCCATGCACTGCGGAATCGATCTCGCAGCTTCTGCCATGGGGAGTAGGGAGCTCTCTCAAGAGCCCGGAGAACTACACAAAATTCTACTGCAGCATCTCTGATTGCAGGACTGCTGTCATACGCCATTCCTTCAAGGGCTGCAAGCAAGAGGAACAGAGGCAAGGTCAGATCCCGCATATGCAGGGAGCCGAGGAGAGTCCCCTGCCAGTGCCATCCCCGTCGTCTCTTGCCATGGCCGGAAGGGAGCAGGGAGCAAGGGGATCAGCCCGAAGTTGCTGGCCACGAATGCCACACGTAGCCCTGATATCTCTGTATGCTCTGCCCACGGGTGCAGATCCCTCCGCAGCCGCGGCAGGGCTTGCAGCTGCCCCCTGCAGCCCCCGCGGTCAGCCCGCTGCCCTCACTCACTCACTCACCCGTGCAGATCAGCTGGAGCTCTTGCTGCTGCCCCCTCAGGTGCCGCCCGGCCATGCCTGTGAACACAGAGCCTGTCACGGCCCCAGCGGCACAGCTCCCTGCCAGCGGCGCTGCCGGCGCTGTGGCCACACGGGCTGCCGGCCAGGCAGAGCTCAGCCCGGGCCCGTGCCGCATGCTGCCGCCCCAGGGCACGGCTGCCAGAGGGCGGCAGCAGCAATGCCCAGGCCAGGCGGGGCTCCACGGCGCCGGGCCGGGCTGGCGCTGCCGGGGCAGCAGGCGGGGCCGGGGCCGAGCTGCCGAGCAGGCGGGCCGGGGAGGAGCCCGGGCTCGGGACTCACCCATGAACCTGACGGCCGCCTCTCGCAGGGACTCCTGTGAGCTCTGCAGGTAGTGCAGCGCCCGGCGCAGGTGCTCGGCCGCTCGGCTCCTGTCCTCTGCCAGCTGGAGAGAGCGGCAGGAGGGAAGGGTTGGCGCGGGCTCAGCTCCTGGGCCGGGCGCCGCCTGCGCCCATCGCCGGCCTCGCCTGCCCGCACAGCCCTGAGGCGCGGCCAGCAGCCGCTGGCCAAGGGCTCCCGAGGGGAGGGGCAGAGGGCCGGCTGCTGCCCGGGGAGCCGTGGTGCCGCCCCGCAGCCCCGCCGGGCCGGGGCTCCGTGGGCACCCGACTCAGGCCCACGGGAGCCTGGAGAAGAGCCCGCGCGGCCCGCGGCCTCTGGCTGCAGCAGCGGGCACAGCTGTTAGCCCCGCACACTGAGCACCGCCCTCAGGGACCTTCGCCATGCTGAGGCTGGGCGATCTGTGCTGTACTTACCAGGCACTCCCCAAAGCTCTGATCCACGTGTAGCATTTGTTCTATATCCCTCCTCTTCAGGAATCTGGCTGAGGAATGCAGCGTTTCCCGGGAGGCCTGGAGAGGGACAGACGTGCACAGATGGCCCCACAGTCCAGGGCACAGGAGCATCCCAGTGGCACAGGCTGGAGGAGGCTGCAGCCCACAAGGTGCCAGGGCAGGAGGCAGCCCAAGGCCCTGCCAGGGGCACAGCAGCTGGCCACAAGTGCTGACCTCAGCAACAGTCTGATTCTCATCATGGCAGTGGAAGTAGAGAGGGAGCAGGCTCTGGCGCACGTGGGACTTGAAGGCCTTTCTTCCCTCTTCTGTTAATAAGTCCAGCATCTCTTGGAAGAGAGCCATGGAGCTCAGCTGCACCTGGATATCATCCTGGATGAAAGGAAAGGGCAAAAGACCTGAGCATCAGCTGCTTCAGGCCCCCCAGGGCACAGGCGTGCATCTGCACAGGGCACCAAGGCTCCGGCCACCAGCCAGTGACTGTGGCTGTGGGCGCAGAGCCTTACACTGTCAAAGAGTGGCAGGAGCGCCTCAGCCAGCTGCAGGGCGATGGGGGTGGCTATTGGAGCACCATTCTCAAGGAGCAAATATCTGAGTAGAAGAATGCTCATCCTGATCATGTCGCTGTCATTTTCCTCCAGGAGCTCCACTAGACTTTCAGTCAGGCTCCGCATTTGTTCAGCCTGTGCGGAACAGGACTTTGTGAAAGGCCGCCCTGCTGCCGCGGGGCCCAGAGGCCAAAGGCCTGTCCCGAAGCACTGGGGCAGCTGAAGTGGGAAGCAGGAGAGATGGGAAGAGCTGCCCCAGCGGCCGAAGCCCAGGCAAGGCCAAGCCACTGCGTTGCCCAGCCCCACGCTGCTGCCTGCACGGCTTCAGCCAGTGCCCCCTTCTCACCATCAAGGGATTCTTGCCCAGCACTACGAGGCCTCGGAGTGCCAAGTAACGCCTGGCCATGTGCTCGCTCTGCAGGTTCTGTGCCAGGATCTCCAGAACACTGTCACTGCATTCCCTCAAGTGCAGGCACTCGAGGACCTGAAAGGCACAGGGCAGTGACAGGGGAGCCGGCCAGCAGGAGCCCAGAAGCGCACAGGGCCGGGCCCAGGCAGCAGCGCAGGGCACGGGCACTGTCCTGGCAGCTGTGGCTGCCAGAGGCCAGAGGGCTGGGAGGCCGCTCAGCCAGGCAGCGCTGGCCTTGTGGCTCACCTCCACAAGGAATGCCAGGGCAGGGAAATCCCAGTATGGCATCTCTTTGCCGAGCAGGGCGAGCAGGTAGAATGCAACCGCGGAACAAAAGTGGATGGCTAAGCGGCGAATTTCTCTGAAGAGGGGAAAAAGGAAACAAGACCCTGATGCAGTGGGGCAAACCTCTGCCAGGTGTGACTCACCCAGTTCTCATCTTTCCCCAGTCCCCTTGCAGCAAGGGGACGTGGGCCATTTGGGAGTTGGTTGCTCATGGGCACCCTCCTCTGCCAGCCTTTTCCAGTCTGCTTGGCCGTCCCTGAGTGACAAGGCCCTCTGAGCCATGGCCACCACGGACACTTTGTGGGGCACCTGGGCACAGAGCAGCAATGTCAGAGGCAGTGGGGAGAAGGGGGTCTCACCTGGCAAGCAGAGCCACGGCAAAGTGGTGAGTGTCAAGAGAGAGCAGCGTGTCCCAGGCACACCTGCGCTCCATTGCCACCACCACATCCTCGCAGCGGAGAAGGCAGAGCAGGGACTTGAGGGTGCGCACAGCAAACCTGTGTGCACAGCAAAGGCCAGGTCACACTGGCAGCACTGGCTCCTCGGCAGGCCACGTGGCAGGGACAGGAGGAGTGGGATGGAGCACCTGTTGGGGCTGGTGGCAAGGCCGTGCTCTTCCTGGCATCCCTTCCAGAAGGTGTCGACCTCCTCTGGCATATCCAGAGTGCTGAAGAACACTTGGAATAGCAGATGCACAAATAGGCGGGGGAAATACACCTTCAAGATCCGTGGGAGACAGGGCACCTGGAGGATCTTCCACATCACCACAGTTGCCTGCAAAGGACAAAGCCCCCCGAGACAGCGCTCAGTGCCGAGGTGTGTGTGTGGCAGGGCGCGAGCGTGGCAGGGAGAGGCCGGGAGAGACCATGGCAGGGGGAGCACGACGGGGCCTGGTGGGCCTGAAGCTGCCCCTGGGCCAGGTTTCAGGCCAGCGCCTGAGGCAGGGAGATGCATTGGAGGAAGGAGGATGGAGAGCTGCTGGAGAGGCAGCCTTGGGGCCTGCAAAGGCCAGTTGCAGAAACTCACAGCCAGGGCAAAGACAGCTGTTTCGTCCCCATTGGAGGTGCAGGTGCTGTACTCTGGCCAGCTCCCCAGCACATCGAGGAGGATCAGCTGCACCAGCTCCGCAGTCCTGGCTGAGCCCATGATGATCTTCCACATGGCCATGGCAGCTCTGTGAGGTTAGAGCTGCGTCTCAGGGGGGTCTCAGACACAGCAGCGGGGGCAGCTGAGCCGGCTGCCATTTCTGCCTCTGCCTACTGCCCCCCTGCCAGCAGCAGCCAGACAGCCCAGCCCTGTGGGGACAGAGCCCTGAGAGGCGGCAAGGGAGCATGGCAGCAGGCTCAGGGGCTGACATGGCAGGGCTGGGAAAGGGAGCATCCAGAGGGCCCTGGAACTCTCTGTTGCTGCGACACCTGGGGCAGGCTGTGCAGGGTGATGGCCTGGGGAGGCCTGAGCCCCGTGGGCAGGTGGGCCCCATACCTGTCACAGGACGGGGCCACACGCAGGAGCGTCATCACTGCGTCATTTGGCTGTGCTTGGGTGAGATGCAGCAGGGTCTTGTCCAGCCTGTGCTCAGCAGAATCATTGGCCAGGAGCCACTGGTGGATGTAGCTCACCATGGCAGGCACCTGGAGAAGGCACGGGGAGACTTGGAATGCTGCCAGAGGGAGCAATGTTCCCAGCTTCCCCAGAGGAGTGCTTCCCTTCCCACCCCACTGCCATGTGGCCTGAAAGGCTCCCAGCAAGCAGCATGCGTGGATTGGGAGGCCAAGCAATTGCTGGGAGGATCAAAGCCTGGCCACAGGCTGCTTACTTGCTTTGGAGTGTAAAAATCTTCCTCTACAAGCATACACAGCAGGGCAGCACCGGTCTTGCTTAGGAAGATGGGCGAGTATGGTCTGAGGCCTACTCCCGCGGCGATGGTCTCTTCCTCCTCAATTCTCTTGAGGAAGTTGCAAACAAACTGTAGGAGAAGGGCAAGAAGCCGGGCATGATGCATGCAGTGCTGCACACACGGTGCTGGGCTGAGCAGGGACAGCAGGCCCAGCCCAGGTGGGGGTGGCTGCAGGTACCTGCGCTGTCCTGCGGAAGCGGCCATGGCCGGACTCCTGCTCTTGTGTGCGCTCCAGGGCTGCATCTGGCAAAGAGCGAGCGCAGCCAGAGGTGAGGGGCTGCGGGAGAGGCCGGACAACACGGCCCAGCCCTGCCATCCCCAGGCAGAGAGAGCCCCGGGATGCCCCAGGGGATGGAGCACGGCCACTGCGGGGTTTCTGCCCGGCCCCTCTTCCGTCCTGTCCGTGGGCATGTCCCCAGGGGATAGCACGGCACGGCACGGCACGGCATGGGGTCCAAGCTGGCAGCAGGCACCAGTCCTGTGGCCCAGCTCTGCCACTCACCCTCCTGCGGTGGCTGGAACGGCACCACCTCTTCAGTCTGCTGTGCCGGGGCAGCTGCAGGGCCTTCTTCCTCCTCCTCCACCCAGGCCAGCTCAGGCACTGCCAGGTGCCTCTGCTCCATGTCTCTGCCTGGATTTGTGGCTATTTGCAGGAGAGTTGCCTTAGAAAAGCGCCAAGTCAGCAAGTCCTGCAGTGGGGCCTGGAAGGCACCTTCAAGTAAGAAGCCTCAGGAAGGCTACAGGACAGCAAGTCCTGCCCTCGGTCTCAAGGGCCCCTGCCACAAGGACAAGGAGCTCCTGACAAGGACTATGATATGGCCTCAAGGGCACCTGCAGAAGAGAAGTCTCAGGGAGACCACGGGTCAGCAAGTCCTGTGGTCTGGCCTGGAGCTCAGCTGCAGGAACAAGGCTTCAGAAAAGCTCCGGGTGGGACACAAACAGGCGCGCTGTGCGGGGGCTCCTCACGGCACCGCTCTGTCCCGTCCTGTCCCGTCGCGTGCTCTGAGCACTGTGGCATGCTCTTGTCACCTCCAGCTCCTATGTCACCCCGTGTCACAAAGGGCCCTTGGACACCCGTTCCATGTCACAGTGAGTGTGCGGCACCGTGTCACCAAGGGCCCTTGCACACACTGCCGCCTGCCCTGGGGCCACGCCCAGCCCACCCAAAGTGGCCCAGTTTGGAAGGAACGGCTGGCCCCAGGAGTCTAAGCAGGGCCGACAGGATCTTTAAGAAGGGCTCAGAGCATCAGCAAATGCTGCCATGCTCTGTGGCCTCAGGGCAGCAGAAGGAGCCCCCAGGGCTGCCGACGCAGCCGTTCTGGGAAGGGCACGGGGCCTTGCAGGGAAGCTGGCACGGCCTCCTTGGGACACGTCCCGGCTGCTGGCTGTCCTAAAGCTGCCGGTGTGACATGCACAAGGAACGTGTGGGCCCGGGCACCAATGCTGCTCTGAGGCCTGGGGCCCGGGGAGCGCTGACATCAGCAGGTGTGGCAGAGTCCCCGGCCAAGCAGACCTGCCAGCCCCCGAGCCCTGGCAGCGCTGGTGCCCGTCTCCTGCCCCAGAGACCTGTGGCCCCTGGGGGCTTTCTGTGCCAGAAGGAGCCAAAGGCCACGTGCCTTGGGGGCTCTGCCTCTTTCCTGCAGGGGCTGATGGCAGGAGCACCTGGAGCAACTGCTGGCACCCTTGGTCTCCGTCAGATGATGTTGCTCCTTCCTCAAATGAATTTTTCTCATGGAAGGCATTGGCAGTAGCACCAGAGCACCATCCATTGCTGAGTTACCCAGGGCAATTAGATTGCAAAGTTAACAGTTTGAAATTTCCTTGTGCTTTTCTCACTCTCCTTCCCACATTCTGGAAAAAACGGAATCTGCCCGGCGTCTGCATTTCTCAGCTTCAGTTGCTGCATGTTTTGCTCTGGCAGCTGGTGTCCAAACAAAAGTGTGTCCCTGCTGAGCACAGCAATGAGCGGCCACAAAGTTGCAAGTGCCCCAGTGAACATCAAGGCAGGGACGTGGAAGTGCGGAGGATAAGGACAACTCTGGGAGGAGAAGCTCTTCTGTGTCACTGATGATGGTGCCCACACCCTGAAGCAGCAGCCAAGAGAAGCGCTGGAAGCAGACGGGCGCACTTTTGGGCAGTACAATATCAAAAGATATGAACCCATTAGCCAGAATGCAAAGGAGGACTGCAAGGATGGAGTGTGGCCTGGAGGGGAAGCCCTGGATGCAGCTGAAGCCACTTTGTTCAGCCTGGAGGAGAGTAAAGGGCGTCATTGTGGTCTTCAACATCCTCCTGAGAGGAATCAGAGGGGCTGCTGCAGCTCTCGTCACTGCTGGCACCAGTGATCGGACCGGAGAAAAGGGCAGGGAGCTGGCACAGGGCAAGTTTCATTTCCGTATCAGATCAAGGTTTTTCACCCAGAGCACAGTCAGGCACTGGGACGGGCTCCCCGTTGACGCAGCCCAGCGGAGCCCGGGCTGGCTCTTGGGAAAACTGCGGCGCTGCGCCAGGAGCGGGGAACGGCCAAGGCTTGGGTCCTGCCCGCGGCTGACCCTGGTGAGCCACCGCTCAGTGCTTCAGGATCCACTAACTGCAGCACGGAGCAGGCCAAAGAGAAGGAGGAGGCTCCTCGAGTGTGAGGTTCCACAGGCCAAGGCTTATTCCAAGGGAAGGATTGGGCAGCAAAGAGCCGCCAGCACTTCTGTGCACGGGATTTTATCGGGGTACAACTCAGGGGGTGGATCCAAACGATTGAGCAATAAGGAATCTGCAGGGGAGGAGCGAGGGGATTCCATCAGTTGCTTGGGACTAATTAGGACAGATGGGAGGAGAGGGTAGGTCACGTGGGCCAGTGGGGCTTCCAGCAATAGAGGAATTCCAGAGGGGTGCTGCAGACAGGGATTGGTCCAAGGCAAAAGTGACAGGGAAGGTTCAGGAATAAAGAGCTGGATTATCTTGAGAGGCAGGGAAGGAGCTGGAACAAAGAGTGGGGAATGGCATGAGGGACAGCTTTGAGGGAGGGCAGAACCTAGGGGTAAACCAAATTGGGGAAAATACGGGGTACATGAAAACAAACCATTCTACGGGAACTGATAAATAAACACAAACTGGAACACCCCAGGGAAATGGTCACAGCACCAAGCCCGTCTGAGTTTGAGAAGTGTTCGAAGAACATTGAGCAGTGACGCAAGCTTTTAGACACTACATCAAAAGTAGAAAGTGTACCAAAGTCAAGAGAGGGAAAAAGAAAAAGAGCTCCCTGCAGCCATGGTGGCAGCTCTGGATCAGCAGCAGGGAGAGGACGGATGTAGGCGTGGTTGAAGCAGAGGCAGGGGCGAAAATAGCAGAGGCAGAGGAGGTTCAAAGCAGCCAGAGAGCAAGCTGCACGCAAATCAATGTGCATCTTGTAAGAAATCAGGACACTGGAAATAGGGCCAGTGCCCAGAGTTAGCAGACAAAGTACACAAAACTCTTGCAGCCACTCTAGATGATAAGAAATGACCGAGACTGGCAATTCTTACCCTAGCAGGCCACTGTTTAAAATACAGCTAAAGAATGATGAAGAAGTTGAAATTTTAAGAAATAGTGGAGACACATTTTCACTCTTGAATCAAGCACTGATACCCAAAAGTGAAAACTATCTTCAAGCAATAGGAGCAACTATAGGGCAGCCAGAAAATGCATTCTTCCTGAAACCACTTTGATGTAAAATCAAGAAGAAAATGGGAATACATCAGTTTCTTTCTACACCAAACTCACCCAAATCTGTCCTGTGCAGAGATTTGCTTGAAAATTTAGAAGCAACAGTTCCGTTTAGAAAAAGAAAACTTCAATGGAAGGTACCTGAAGACAAATGAGCGGTTTTAGCAGTAGGACTCACAATTGACACCAGACCAACAAACAAGAAGAACTAGTTAGAGCAAGTGTTGAATCAGGTGTACCCAAGAGTATGGGATACTGATAGCCCAGGAAAATCAAAACCAGCAGACCCCATGAAAATTGAGCTACAGACAAGAGTTAGGGCTGTAGTCAGAAAGCAATACCCTTGAAGATTAGCAGCTAGGAAAGGAATAGAGCCAACAGTCAATAAAATCCCTGTCATCAGGACTATTGGAAGAATGGCAGTCAAAATGTAATACTGCTAGATCAGCAATAAAGAAACCTAATGGAACTCAGAGACTAGTGCCACATTTCCAGGCAATGAATGGTTTATACCTTACTAGCTTACTAGCTAAACTTGGAGATGATTTTATTTGGTGCGAGGAATGTCCATGGTCAGGTGCTGTCGAGAGCCGTTCCCTCTTGGTCTGAGAGACCAGCTCCCCCAGCCCACCTTGCTCCCAGGCCCGGAGGTTTTAACGTGCGCTCGACCGGCAGCCGAAGGAGGGCTCTTGACACCGTGTCTGATGCAACAGGGTTCATTGAAGGTAGGTCAGAGGGTGCAGCTTGGGTGAGGGTGAGAAGAGGGACAGGAAGAGGCAGGAGCACAAGCACTGTAACATGACACATAAGGCACCTGCAAGCTGCTGGGGAAGCCTCAAGTCTGCTCAGTGAGCCACGTGTGCCCTCAGCATTGGGACAGCCACCTTTCCCTCGGTGAGCCTCACATCCCAGGGTCAGCAAATCAAGAGGCACCAGGCATGCTGTAGGTGACTCAGAGCGAGTGCAGTGGGTCATGGTGGCCAGGGACCAGAAGCAGGCAGAAAGGCAACGGGGCTGGGGAAGAGGCTCTGCTGTGCTTACAGCGTGGGCTGAGGGCTGGGAGAGCTCCATTTCCCCCTTGAGATGTTGGAGACGGGGCCTTTCACCCTCCTGATAGGGCTGCCCCTGGCTGCAGGCAGCCAAATGGGTACCACGACACAAGGCCGAGAGCAGCAAAGCAAAGAGCCAGCCGTGCACAGCACAGGGAGGTGGCCCAGTGCAAAGGCAGCGTGGCACCCTGAAGGTGCCCGCTGCATTCTCATGTGTCCCTGGCCTGGGCAGGACAGGAATGTCCGTGGTCCAAGAGGGCCTTTCTGTGGCCCCTGTGGGCTCAAAGCTGCTGCTCTTCTGGCTCCATGGGGCCTAAAGTCACAGAGCTCAGCCTCCCCCACAGCAAGAGGAACAAGACTTGGATATCAGGCAGTGGAGCTCAACGCCTAAGGCTGAGGGGCGGGGGGCTCCAGTCTGGAGCACTGGGAGGGCACCCACCCAGCCCCACAACAGCTGGCCTCACAGCCCTGAAAGGCCAGGACCAGGGTTCCACGCCTGATCCCAGGGCGTCCCTCCAACCGGCCAGCGACCTGGAAGCGCCAGAGCAGCCGGCTGTCGGGATCAAGGCGGCTGCCAGGGGGCTCCTTATGGCCTCTGCCAGCCAATTGCTCAGGGCTTAGCAGTGCCTCAGCCCCTCAGGGTCTCCCCCAGCCTGGCCAAGCTTGCCGGCAGCAGCGCCGCAGCCCCACAGCAGCTCCAGAGGAGCCCCATCCAGAGGCACCTGGGAGCCCTCAGCACTGCAGCCAGCAGCAGATGGGCAGGAGGACACGGATGGCCCTTCCTGTCCGGCACAGAGCTGGTGGCCATCTCCAGGCACCGCTCTGGGAGGGTTCCCCGCAGCTCCGGCCCTTGCCCAGCCGCTCTGTGGGCAGCACAAAGGCTTCAGCAGAACCACCAAAGGCCAAAAGGCTTCTGGCCATTTTCCCTGCAACACTGCATGGCTAGACAGCTGGCTGAGCAGAAGCACCCTTGCGTCCCGCTCCCCCTATGCCCTACAGACCTTGCGCAGGAAAAGAAAGATCCTGGGACTCTGTGTATTGTAAGCTATTTTATATTTACACAATCAAAACCAACGAAAATACAAAGAGAAAAATCTGGAAGAAGACAAAGGAAATTGCTGCTGGCTCAAATGGCCCAAGCAGACTGAGTGCTGCAGATCACCTCTCCGGGGAGCTGCAGCAGAACAGTAAGGCAGTGCAGCAAAGATGAGGCCGTTTCCTCCATGCACTGCGGAATCGATCTCGCAGCTTCTGCCATGGGGAGTAGGGAGCTCTCTCAAGAGCCCGGAGAACTACACAAAATTCTACTGCAGCATCTCTGATTGCAGGACTGCTGTCATACGCCATTCCTTCAACGGCTGCAAGCAAGAGGAACAGAGGCAAGGTCAGATCCCGCATATGCAGGGAGCCGAGGAGAGTCCCCTGCCAGTGCCATCCCCGTCGTCTCTTGCCATGGCCGGAAGGGAGCAGGGAGCAAGGGGATCAGCCCGAAGTTGCTGGCCACGAATGCCACACGTAGCCCTGATATCTCTGTATGCTCTGCCCACGGGTGCAGATCCCTCCGCAGCCGCGGCAGGGCTTGCAGCTGCCCCCTGCAGCCCCCGCGGTCAGCCCGCTGCCCTCACTCACTCACTCACCCGTGCAGATCAGCTGGAGCTCTTGCTGCTGCCCCCTCAGGTGCCGCCCGGCCATGCCTGTGAACACAGAGCCTGTCACGGCCCCAGCGGCACAGCTCCCTGCCAGCGGCGCTGCCGGCGCTGTGGCCACACGGGCTGCCGGCCAGGCAGAGCTCAGCCCGGGCCCGTGCCGCATGCTGCCGCCCCAGGGCACGGCTGCCAGAGGGCGGCAGCAGCAATGCCCAGGCCAGGCGGGGCTCCACGGCGCCGGGCCGGGCTGGCGCTGCCGGGGCAGCAGGCGGGGCCGGGGCCGAGCTGCCGAGCAGGCGGGCCGGGGAGGAGCCCGGGCTCGGGACTCACCCATGAACCTGACGGCCGCCTCTCGCAGGGACTCCTGTGAGCTCTGCAGGTAGTGCAGCGCCCGGCGCAGGTGCTCGGCCGCTCGGCTCCTGTCCTCTGCCAGCTGGAGAGAGCGGCAGGAGGGAAGGGTTGGCGCGGGCTCAGCTCCTGGGCCGGGCGCCGCCTGCGCCCATCGCCGGCCTCGCCTGCCCGCACAGCCCTGAGGCGCGGCCAGCAGCCGCTGGCCAAGGGCTCCCGAGGGGAGGGGCAGAGGGCCGGCTGCTGCCCGGGGAGCCGTGGTGCCGCCCCGCAGCCCCGCCGGGCCGGGGCTCCGTGGGCACCCGACTCAGGCCCACGGGAGCCTGGAGAAGAGCCCGCGCGGCCTCTGGCTGCAGCAGCGGGCACAGCTGTTAGCCCCGCACACTGAGCACCGCCCTCAGGGACCTTGGCCATGCTGAGGCTGGGCGATCTGTGCTGTACTTACCAGGCACTCCCCAAAGCTCTGATCCACGTGTAGCATTTGTTCTATATCCCTCCTCTTCAGGAATCTGGCTGAGGAATGCAGCGTTTCCCGGGAGGCCTGGAGAGGGACAGACGTGCACAGATGGCCCCACAGTCCAGGGCACAGGAGCATCCCAGTGGCACAGGCTGGAGGAGGCTGCAGCCCACAAGGTGCCAGGGCAGGAGGCAGCCCAAGGCCCTGCCAGGGGCACAGCAGCTGGCCACAAGTGCTGACCTCAGCAACAGTCTGATTCTCATCATGGCAGTGGAAGTAGAGAGGGAGCAGGCTCTGGCGCACGTGGGACTTGAAGGCCTTTCTTCCCTCTTCTGTTAATAAGTGCAGCATCTCTTGGAAGAGAGCCATGGAGCTCAGCTGCACCTGGATATCATCCTGGATGAAAGGAAAGGGCAAAAGACCTGAGCATCAGCTGCTTCAGGCCCCCCAGGGCACAGGTGTGCATCTGCACAGGGCACCAAGGCTCCGGCCACCAGCCAGTGACTGTGGCTGTGGGCGCAGAGCCTTACACTGTCAAAGAGTGGCAGGAGCGCCTCAGCCAGCTGCAGGGCGATGGGGGTGGCTATTGGAGCACCATTCTCAAGGAGCAAATATCTGAGTAGAAGAATGCTCATCCTGATCATGTCGCTGTCATTTTCCTCCAGGAGCTCCACTAGACTTTCAGTCAGGCTCCGCATTTGTTCAGCCTGTGCGGAACAGGACTTTGTGAAAGGCCGCCCTGCTGCCGCGGGGCCCAGAGGCCAAAGGCCTGTCCCCAAGCACTGGGGCAGCTGAAGTGGGAAGCAGGAGAGATGGGAAGAGCTGCCCCAGCGGCCGAAGCCCAGGCAAGGCCAAGCCACTGCGTTGCCCAGCCCCACGCTGCTGCCTGCACGGCTTCAGCCAGTGCCCCCTTCTCACCATCAAGGGATTCTTGCCCAGCACTACGAGGCCTCGGAGTGCCAAGTAACGCCTGGCCATGTGCTCGCTCTGCAGGTTCTGTGCCAGGATCTCCAGAACACTGTCACTGCATTCCCTCAAGTGCAGGCACTCGAGGACCTGAAAGGCACAGGGCAGTGACAGGGGAGCCGGCCGGCAGGAGCCCAGAAGCGCACAGGGCCGGGCCCAGGCAGCAGCGCAGGGCACGGGCACTGTCCTGGCAGCTGTGGCTGCCAGAGGCCAGAGGGCTGGGAGGCCGCTCAGCCAGGCAGCGCTGGCCTTGTGGCTCACCTCCACAAGGAATGCCAGGGCAGGGAAATCCCAGTATGGCATCTCTTTGCCGAGCAGGGCGAGCAGGTAGAATGCAACCGCGGAACAAAAGTGGATGGCTAAGCGGCGAATTTCTCTGAAGAGGGGAAAAAGGAAACAAGACCCTGATGCAGTGGGGCAAACCTCTGCCAGGTGGGACTCACCCAGTTCTCATCTTTCCCCAGTCCCCTTGCAGCAAGGGGACGTGGGCCATTTGGGAGTTGGTTGCTCATGGGCACCCTCCTCTGCCAGCCTTTTCCAGTCTGCTTGGCCGTCCCTCAGTGACAAGGCCCTCTGAGCCATGGCCACCACGGACACTTTGTGGGGCACCTGGGCACAGAGCAGCAATGTCAGAGGCAGTGGGGAGAAGGGGGTCTCACCTGGCAAGCAGAGCCACGGCAAAGTGGTGAGTGTCAAGAGAGAGCAGCGTGTCCCAGGCACACCTGCGCTCCATTGCCACCACCACATCCTCGCAGCGGAGAAGGCAGAGCAGGGACTTGAGGGTGCGCACAGCAAACCTGTGTGCACAGCAAAGGCCAGGTCACACTGGCAGCACTGGCTCCTCGGCAGGCCACGTGGCAGGGACAGGAGGAGTGGGATGGAGCACCTGTTGGGGCTGGTGGCAAGGCCGTGCTCTTCCTGGCATCCCTTCCAGAAGGTGTCGACCTCCTCTGGCATATCCAGAGTGCTGAAGAACACTTGGAATAGCAGATGCACAAATAGGCGGGGGAAATACACCTTCAAGATCCGTGGGAGACAGGGCACCTGGAGGATCTTCCACATCACCACAGTTGCCTGCAAAGGACAAAGCCCCCCGAGACAGCGCTCAGTGCCGAGGTGTGTGTGTGGCAGGGCGCGAGCGTGGCAGGGAGAGGCCGGGAGAGACCATGGCAGGGGGAGCACGACGGGGCCTGGTGGGCCTGAAGCTGCCCCTGGGCCAGGTTTCAGGCCAGCGCCTGAGGCAGGGAGATGCAGTGGGGGAAGGAGGATGGAGAGCTGCTGGAGAGGCAGCCTTGGGGCCTGCAAAGGCCAGTTGCAGAAACTCACAGCCAGGGCAAAGACAGCCGTTTCGTCGCCATTGGAGGTGCAGGTGCTGTACTCTGGCCAGCTCCCCAGCACATCGAGGAGGATCAGCTGCACCAGCTCCGCAGTCCTGGCTGAGCCTATGATGGTCTTCCACATGGCCATGGCAGCTCTGTGGGGTTAGAGCTGTGTCTCAGGGGGGTCTCAGACACAGCAGCGGGGGCAGCTGAGCCGGCTGCCATTTCTGCCTCTGCCTACTGCCCCCCTGCCAGCAGCAGTCAGACAGCCCAGCCCTGTGGGGACAGAGCCCTGAGAGGCGGCAAGGGAGCATGGCAGCAGGCTCAGGGGCTGACATGGCAGGGCTGGGAAAGGGAGCAACTCTCTGTTGCTGCGACACCTGGGGCAGGCTGTGCAGGGTGATGGGCTGGGGAGGCCTGAGCCCCGTGGGCAGGTGGGCCCCATACCTGTCACAGGACGGGGCCACACGCAGGAGCGTCATCACTGCGTCATTTGGCTGTGCTTGGGTGAGATGCAGCAGGGTCTTGTCCAGCCTGTGCTCAGCAGAATCATTGGCCATGAGCCACTGGTGGATGTAGCTCACCATGGCAGGCACCTGGAGAAGGCACGGGGAGACTTGGAATGCTGCCAGAGGGAGCAATGTTCCCAGCTTCCCCAGAGGAGTGCTTCCCTTCCCACCCCACTGCCATGTGGCCTGAAAGGCTCCCAGCAAGCAGCATGCGTGGACTGGGAGGCCAAGCAATTGCTGGGAGGATCAAAGCCTGGCCACAGGCTGCTTACTTGCTTTGGAGTGTAAAAATCTTCCTCTACAAGCATACACAGCAGGGCAGCACCGGTCTTGCTTAGGAAGATGGGCGAGTATGGTCTGAGGCCTACTCCCGCGGCGATGGTCTCTTCCTCCTCAATTCTCTTGAGGAAGTTGCAAACAAACTGTAGGAGAAGGGCAAGAAGCCGGGCATGTTGCATGCAGTGCTGCACACACGGTGCTGGGCTGAGCAGGGACAGCAGGCCCAGCCCAGGTGGGGGTAGCTGCAGGTACCTGCGCTGTCCTGCGGAAGCGGCCACGGCTGGACTCCTGCTCTTGTGTGCGCTCCAGGGCTGCATCTGGCAAAGAGCGAGCGCAGCCAGAGATGAGGGGCTGCGGGAGAGGCCGGACAACACGGCCCAGCCCTGCCATCCCCAGGCAGAGAGAGCCCCGGGATGCCCCAGGGGATGGAGCACGGCCACTGCGGGGTTTCTGCCCGGCCCCTCTTCCGTCCGTGGGCATGTCCCCAGGGGATAGCATGGCACGGCACGGCACGGCATGGGGTCCAAGCTGGCAGCAGGCACCAGTCCTGTGGCCCAGCTCTGCCACTCACCCTCCTGCGGTGGCTGGAACGGCACCACCTCTTCAGTCTGCTGTGCCGGGGCAGCTGCAGGGCCTTCTTCCTCCTCCTCCACCCAGGCCAGCTCAGGCACTGCCAGGTGTCTCTGCTCCATGTCTCTGCCTGGATTTGTGGCTATTTGCAGGAGAGTTGCCTTGGAAAAGCGCCAAGTCAGCAAGTCCTGCAGTGGGGCCTGGAAGGCACCTTCAAGGAAGAAGCCTCAGGAAGGCTACAGGACAGCAAGTCCTGCCCTCGGTCTCAAGGGCCCCTGCCACAAGGACAGGGGACTCCTGACAAGGACTATGATATGGCCTCAAGGGCACCTGCAGAAGAGAAGCCTCAGGGAGACCACGGGTCAGCAAGTCCTGTGGTCTGGCCTGGAGCTCAGCTGCAGGAACAAGGCTTCAGAAAAGCTCCGGGTGGGACGCAAACAGGCGCGCTGTGCGGGGGCTCCTCACGGCACCGCTCTGTCCCGTCCTGTCCCGTCGCGTGCTCTGAGCACTGTGGCGTGCTCTTGTCACCTCCAGCTCCTATGTCACCCCGTGTCACAAAGGGCCCTTGGACACCCGTTCCATGTCACAGTGAGTGTGCGGCACCGTGTCACCAAGGGCCCTTGCACACACTGCCGCCTGCCCTGGGGCCACGCCCAGCCCACCCAAAGTGGCCCAGTTTGGAAGGAACGGCTGGCCCCAGGAGTCTAAGCAGGGCCGACAGGATCTTTAAGAAGGGCTCAGAGCATCAGCAAACGCTGCCATGCTCTGTGGCCTCAGGGCAGCAGAAGGAGCCCCCAGGGCTGCCGACGCAGCCGTTCTGGGAAGGGCACGGGGCCTTGCAGGGAAGCTGGCACGGCCTCCTTGGGACACGTCCCGGCTGCTGGCCGTCCTAAAGCTGCCGGTGTGACACGCACAAGGAACGTGTGGGCCCGGGCACCAATGCTGCTCTGAGGCCTGGGGCCCGGGGAGCGCTGACATCAGCAGGTGTGGCAGAGTCCCCGGCCAAGCAGACCTGCCAGCCCCCGAGCCCTGGCAGCGCTGGTGCCCGTCTCCTGCCCCAGAGACCTGTGGCCCCTGGGGGCTTTCTGTGCCAGAAGGAGCCAAAGGCCACGTGCCTTGGGGGCTGTGCCTCTTTCCTGCAGGGGCTGATGGCAGGAGCACCTGGAGCAACTGCTGGCACCCTTGGTCTCTGTCAGATGATGTTGCTCCTTCCTCAAATGAATTTTTCTCATGGAAGGCATTGGCAGTAGCACCAGAGCACCATCCATTGCTGAGTTACCCAGGGCAATTAGATTGCAAAGTTAACAGTCTGAAATCTCCTTGTGCTTTCCTCACTCTCCTTCCCACATTCTGGAAAAAACGGAATCTGCCCGGCGTCTGCATTTCTCAGCTTCACTTGCTGCATGTCTTGCTCTGGCAGCTGGTGTCCAAAAAAAAGTGTGTCCCTGCTGAGCACAGCAATGAGCGGCCACAAAGTTGCAAGTGCCCCAGTGAACATCAAGGCAGGGACGTGGAAGTGTGGAGGATAAGGACAACTCTGGGAGGAGAAGCTCTTCTGTGTCACTGATGATGGTGCCCACACCCTGAAGCAGCAGCCAAGAGAAGCGCTGGAAGCAGACGGGCGCACTTTTGGGCAGTACAATATCAAAAGATATGAACCCATTAGCCAGAATGCAAAGGAGGACTGCAAGGATGGAGTGTGGCCTGGAGGGGAAGCCCTGGATGCAGCTGAAGCCACTTTGTTCAGCCTGGAGGAGAGTAAAGGGCGTCATTGTGGTCTTCAACATCCTCCTGAGAGGAATCAGAGGGGCTGCTGCAGCTCTCGTCACTGCTGGCACCAGTGATCGGACCGGAGAAAAGGGCAGGGAGCTGGCACAGGGCAAGTTTCATTTCCGTATCAGATCAAGGTTTTTCACCCAGAGCACAGTCAGGCACTGGGACGGGCTCCCCGTTGACGCAGCCCAGCGGAGCCCAGGCTGGCTCTTGGGAAAACTGCGGCGCTGCGCCAGGAGCGGGGAAAGGCCAAGGCTTGGGTCCTGCCCGCGGCTGACCCTGGTGAGCCACCGCTCAGTGCTTCAGGATCCACTAACTGCAGCACGGAGCAGGCCAAAGAGAAGGAGGAGGCTCCTCGAGTGTGAGGTTCCACAGGCCAAGGCTTATTCCAAGGGAAGGATTGGGCAGCAAAGAGCCGCCAGCACTTCTGTGCACGGGATTTTATCGGGGTACAACTCAGGGGGTGGATCCAAACGATTGAGCAATAAGGAATCTGCAGGGGAGGAGCGAGGGGATTCCATCAGTTGCTTGGGACTAATTAGGACAGATGGGAGGAGAGGGTAGGTCACGTGGGCCAGTGGGGCTTCCAGCAATAGAGGAATTCCAAAGGGGTGCTGCAGACAGGGATTGGTCCAAGGCAAAAGTGACAGGGAAGGTTCAGGAATAAAGAGCTGGATTATCTTGAGAGGCAGGGAAGGAGCTGGAACAAAGAGTGGGGAATGGCATGAGGGACAGCTTTGAGGGAGGGCAGAACCTAGGGGTAAACCAAATTGGGGAAAATACGGGGTACATGAAAACAAACCATTCTACGGGAACTGATAAATAAACACAAACTGGAACACCCCAGGGAAATGGTCACAGCACCAAGCCCGTCTGAGTTTGAGAAGTGTTCGAAGAACATTGAGCAGTGACGCAAGCTTTTAGACACTACATCAAAAGTAGAAAGTTACCAAAGTCAAGAGAGGGAAAAAGAAAAAGAGCTCCCTGCAGCCATGGTGGCAGCTCTGGATCAGCAGCAGGGAGAGGACGGATGTAGGCGTGGTTGAAGCAGAGGCAGGGGCGAAAATAGCAGAGGCAGAGGAGGTTCAAAGCAGCCAGAGAGCAAGCTGGACGCAAATCAATGTGCATCTTGTAAGAAATCAGGACACTGGAAATAGGGCCAGTGCCCAGAGTTAGCAGACAAAGTACACAAAACTCTTGCAGCCACTCTAGATGATAAGAAATGACCGAGACTGGCAATTCTTACCCTAGCAGGCCACTGGTTAAGATACAGCTAAAGAATGATGAAGAAGTTGAAATTTTAAGAAATAGTGGAGACACATTTTCACTCTTGAATCAAGCACTGATACCCAAAAGTGAAAACTATCTTCAAGCAATAGGAGCAACTATAGGGCAGCCAGAAAATGCATTCTTCCTGAAACCACTTTGATGTAAAATCAAGAAGAAAATGGGAATACATCAGTTTCTTTCTACACCAAACTCACCCAAATCTGTCCTGTGCAGAGATTTGCTTGAAAATTTAGAAGCAACAGTTCCGTTTAGAAAAAGAAAACTTCAATGGAAGGTACCTGAAGACAAATGAGCGGTTTTAGCAGTAGGACTCACAATTGACACCAGACCAACAAACAAGAAGAACTAGTTAGAGCAAGTGTTGAATCAGGTGTACCCAAGAGTATGGGATACTGATAGCCCAGGAAAATTAAAACCAGCAGACCCCATGAAAATTGAGCTACAGACAAGAGTTAGGGCTGTAGCCAGAAAGCAATACCCTTGAAGATTAGCAGCTAGGAAAGGAATAGAGCCAACAGTCAATAAAATCCCTGACATCAGGACTATTGGAAGAATGGCAGTCAAAATGTAATACTGCTAGATCAGCAATAAAGAAACCTAATGGAACTCAGAGACTAGTGCCACATTTCCAGGCAATGAATGGTTTATACCTTACTAGCTTACTAGCTAAACTTGGAGATGATTTTATTTGGTGCGAGGAATGTCCATGGGCAGGTGCTGTCGAGAGCCGTTCCCTCTTGGTCTGAGAGACCAGCTCCCCCAGCCCACCTTGCTCCCAGGCCCGGAGGTTGTAACGTGCGCTCGACCGGCAGCCGAAGGAGGGCTCTTGACACCGTGTCTGATGCAACAGGGTTCATTGAAGGTAGGTCAGAGGGTGCAGCTTGGGTGAGGGTGAGAAGAGGGACAGGAAGAGGCAGGAGCACAAGCACTGTAACATGACACATAGGGCACCTGCAAGCTGCTGGGGAAGCCTCAAGTCTGCTCAGTGAGCCACGTGTGCCCTCAGCATTGGGACAGCCACCTTTCCCTCGGTGAGCCTCACATCCCAGGGTCAGCAAATCAAGAGGCACCAGGCATGCTGTAGGTGACTCAGAGCGAGTGCAGTGGGTCATGGTGGCCAGGGACCAGAAGCAGGCAGAAAGGCAACGGGGCTGGGGAAGAGGCTCTGCTGTGCTTACAGCGTGGGCTGAGGGCTGGGAGAGCTCCATTTCCCCCTTGAGATGTTGGAGACGGGGCCTTTCACCCTCCTGATAGGGCTGCCCCTGGCTGCAGGCAGCCAAATGGGTACCACGACACAAGGCCGAGAGCAGCAAAGCAAAGAGCCAGCCGTGCACAGCACAGGGAGGTGGCCCAGTGCAAAGGCAGCGTGGCACCCTGAAGGTGCCTGCTGCATTCTCATGTGTCCCTGGCCTGGGCAGGACAGGAATGTCCGTGGTCCAAGAGGGCCTTTCTGTGGCCCCTGTGGGCTCAAAGCTGCTGCTCTTCTGGCTCCATGGGGCCTAAAGTCACAGAGCTCAGCCTCCCCCACAGCAAGAGGAACAAGACTTGGATATCAGGCAGTGGAGCTCAACGCCTAAGGCTGAGGGGCGGGGGGCTCCAGTCTGGAGCACTGGGAGGGCACCCACCCAGCCCCACAACAGCTGGCCTCACAGCCCTGAAAGGCCAGGACCAGGGTTCCACGCCTGATCCCAGGGCGTCCCTCCAACCGGCCAGCGACCTGGAAGCGCCAGAGCAGCCGGCTGTCGGGATCAAGGCGGCTGCCAGGGGGCTCCTTATGGCCTCTGCCAGCCAATTGCTCAGGGCTTAGCAGTGCCTCAGCCCCTCAGGGTCTCCCCCAGCCTGGCCAAGCTTGCCGGCAGCAGCGCCGCAGCCCCACAGCAGCTCCAGAGGAGCCCCATCCAGAGGCACCTGGGAGCCCTCAGCACTGCAGCCAGCAGCAGACGGGCACGAGGACACGGATGGCCCTTCCTGTCCGGCACAGAGCTGGTGGCCATCTCCAGGCACCGCTCTGGGAGGGTTCCCCGCAGCTCCGGCCCTTGCCCAGCCGCTCTGTGGGTAGCACAAAGGCTTCAGCAGAACCACCAAAGGCCAAAAGGCTTCTGGCCATTTTCCCTGCAACACTGCATGGCCAGACAGCTGGCTGAGCAGAAGCACCCTTGCGTCCCGCTCCCCCTATGCCCTACAGACCTTGCGCAGGAAAAGAAAGATCCTGGGACTCTGTGTATTGTAAGCTATTTTATATTTACACAATCAAAACCAACGAAAATACAAAGAGAAAAATCGGGAAGAAGACAAAGAAAATTGCTGCTGGCTCAAATGGCCCAAGCAGACTGAGTGCTGCAGATCACCTCTCCGGGGAGCTGCAGCAGAACAGTAAGGCAGTGCGGCAAAGACGAGGCCGTTTCCTCCATGCACTGCGGAATCGATCTCGCAGCTTCTGCCATGGGGAGTAGGGAGCTCTCTCAAGAGCCCGGAGAACTACACAAAATTCTACTGCAGCATCTCTGATTGCAGGACTGCTGTCATACGCCATTCCTTCGAGGGCTGCAAGCAAGAGGAACAGAGGCAAGGTCAGATCCCGCATATGCAGGGAGCCGAGGAGAGTCCCCTGCCAGTGCCATCCCCGTCGTCTCTTGCCATGGCCGGAAGGGAGCAGGGAGCAAGGGGATCAGCCCGAAGTTGCTGGCCACGAATGCCACACGTAGCCCTGATATCTCTGTATGCTCTGCCCACGGGTGCAGATCCCTCCGCAGCCGCGGCAGGGCTTGCAGCTGCCACCTGCAGCCCCCGCGGTCAGCCCGCTGCCCTCACTCACTCACTCACCCGTGCAGATCAGCTGGAGCTCTTGCTGCTGCCCCCTCAGGTGCCGCCCGGCCATGCCTGTGAACACAGAGCCTGTCACGGCCCCAGCGGCACAGCTCCCTGCCAGCGGCGCTGCCGGCGCTGTGGCCACACGGGCTGCCGGCCAGGCAGAGCTCAGCCCGGGCCCGTGCCGCATGCTGCCGCCCCAGGGCACGGCTGCCAGAGGGCGGCAGCAGCAATGCCCAGGCCAGGCGGGGCTCCACGGCGCCGGGCCGGGCTGGCGCTGCCGGGGCAGCAGGCGGGGCCGGGGCCGAGCTGCCGAGCAGGCGGGCCGGGGAGGAGCCCGGGCTCGGGACTCACCCATGAACCTGACGGCCGCCTCTCGCAGGGACTCCTGTGAGCTCTGCAGGTAGTGCAGCGCCCGGCGCAGGTGCTCGGCCGCTCGGCTCCTGTCCTCTGCCAGCTGGAGAGAGCGGCAGGAGGGAAGGGTTGGCGCGGGCTCAGCTCCTGGGCCGGGCGCCGCCTGCGCCCATCGCCGGCCTCGCCTGCCCGCACAGCCCTGAGGCGCGGCCAGCAGCCGCTGGCCAAGGGCTCCCGAGGGGAGGGGCAGAGGGCCGGCTGCTGCCCGGGGAGCCGTGGTGCCGCCCCGCAGCCCCGCCGGGCCGGGGCTCCGTGGGCACCCGACTCAGGCCCACGGGAGCCTGGAGAAGAGCCCGCGCGGCCTCTGGCTGCAGCAGCGGGCACAGCTGTTAGCCCCGCACACTGAGCACCGCCCTCAGGGACCTTCGCCATGCTGAGGCTGGGCGATCTGTGCTGTACTTACCAGGCACTCCCCAAAGCTCTGATCCACGTGTAGCATTTGTTCTATATCCCTCCTCTTCAGGAATCTGGCTGAGGAATGCAGCGTTTCCCGGGAGGCCTGGAGAGGGACAGACGTGCACAGATGGCCCCACAGTCCAGGGCACAGGAGCATCCCAGTGGCACAGGCTGGAGGAGGCTGCAGCCCACAAGGTGCCAGGGCAGGAGGCAGCCCAAGGCCCTGCCAGGGGCACAGCAGCTGGCCACAAGTGCTGACCTCAGCAACAGTCTGATTCTCATCATGGCAGTGGAAGTAGAGAGGGAGCAGGCTCTGGCGCACGTGGGACTTGAAGGCCTTTCTTCCCTCTTCTGTTAATAAGTGCAGCATCTCTTGGAAGAGAGCCATGGAGCTCAGCTGCACCTGGATATCATCCTGGATGAAAGGAAAGGGCAAAAGACCTGAGCATCAGCTGCTTCAGGCCCCCCAGGGCACAGGCGTGCATCTGCACAGGGCACCAAGGCTCCGGCCACCAGCCAGTGGCTGTGGCTGTGGGCGCAGAGCCTTACACTGTCAAAGAGTGGCAGGAGCGCCTCAGCCAGCTGCAGGGCGATGGGGGTGGCTATTGGAGCACCATTCTCAAGGAGCAAATATCTGAGTAGAAGAATGCTCATCCTGATCATGTCGCTGTCATTTTCCTCCAGGAGCTCCACTAGACTTTCAGTCAGGCTCCGCATTTGTTCAGCCTGTGCGGAACAGGACTTTGTGAAAGGCCGCCCTGCTGCCGCGGGGCCCAGAGGCCAAAGGCCTGTCCCCAAGCACTGGGGCAGCTGAAGTGGGAAGCAGGAGAGATGGGAAGAGCTGCCCCAGCGGCCGAAGCCCAGGCAAGGCCAAGCCACTGCGTTGCCCAGCCCCACGCTGCTGCCTGCACGGCTTCAGCCAGTGCCCCCTTCTCACCATCAAGGGATTCTTGCCCAGCACTACGAGGCCTCGGAGTGCCAAGTAACGCCTGGCCATGTGCTCGCTCTGCAGGTTCTGTGCCAGGATCTCCAGAACACTGTCACTGCATTCCCTCAAGTCCAGGCACTCGAGGACCTGAAAGGCACAGGGCAGTGACAGGGGAGCCGGCCAGCAGGAGCCCAGAAGCGCACAGGGCCGGGCCCAGGCAGCAGCGCAGGGCACGGGCACTGTCCTGGCAGCTGTGGCTGCCAGAGGCCAGAGGGCTGGGAGGCCGCTCAGCCAGGCAGCGCTGGCCTTGTGGCTCACCTCCACAAGGAATGCCAGGGCAGGGAAATCCCAGTATGGCATCTCTTTGCCGAGCAGGGCGAGCAGGTAGAATGCAACCGCGGAACAAAAGTGGATGGCTAAGCGGCGAATTTCTCTGAAGAGGGGAAAAAGGAAACAAGACCCTGATGCAGTGGGGCAAACCTCTGCCAGGTGTGACTCACCCAGTTCTCATCTTTCCCCAGTCCCCTTGCAGCAAGGGGACGTGGGCCATTTGGGAGTTGGTTGCTCATGGGCACCCTCCTCTGCCAGCCTTTTCCAGTCTGCTTGGCCGTCCCTGAGTGACAAGGCCCTCTGAGCCATGGCCACCACGGACACTTTGTGGGGCACCTGGGCACAGAGCAGCAATGTCAGAGGCAGTGGGGAGAAGGGGGTCTCACCTGGCAAGCAGAGCCACGGCAAAGTGGTGAGTGTCAAGAGAGAGCAGCGTGTCCCAGGCACACCTGCGCTCCATTGCCACCACCACATCCTCGCAGCGGAGAAGGCAGAGCAGGGACTTGAGGGTGCGCACAGCAAACCTGTGTGCACAGCAAAGCCCAGGTCACACTGGCAGCACTGGCTCCTCGGCAGGCCACGTGGCAGGGACAGGAGGAGTGGGATGGAGCACCTGTTGGGGCTGGTGGCAAGGCCGTGCTCTTCCTGGCATCCCTTCCAGAAGGTGTCGACCTCCTCTGGCATATCCAGAGTGCTGAAGAACACTTGGAATAGCAGATGCACAAATAGGCGGGGGAAATACACCTTCAAGATCCGTGGGAGACAGGGCACCTGGAGGATCTTCCACATCACCACAGTTGCCTGCAAAGGACAAAGCCCCCCGAGACAGCGCTCAGTGCCGAGGTGTGTGTGTGGCAGGGCGCGAGCGTGGCAGGGAGAGGCCGGGAGAGACCATGGCAGGGGGGAGCACGACGGGGCCTGGTGGGCCTGAAGCTGCCCCTGGGCCAGGTTTCAGGCCAGCGCCTGAGGCAGGGAGATGCATTGGAGGAAGGAGGATGGAGAGCTGCTGGAGAGGCAGCCTTGGGGCCTGCAAAGGCCAGTTGCAGAAACTCACAGCCAGGGCAAAGACAGCCGTTTCGTCCCCATTGGAGGTGCAGGTGCTGTACTCTGGCCAGCTCCCCAGCACATCGAGGAGGATCAGCTGCACCAGCTCCGCAGTCCTGGCTGAGCCCATGATGGTCTTCCACATGGCCATGGCAGCTCTGTGGGGTTAGAGCTGTGTCTCAGGGGGGTCTCAGACACAGCAGCGGGGGCAGCTGAGCCGGCTGCCATTTCTGCCTCTGCCTACTGCCCCCCTGCCAGCAGCAGCCAGACAGCCCAGCCCTGTGGGGACAGAGCCCTGAGAGGCGGCAAGGGAGCATGGCAGCAGGCTCAGGGGCTGACATGGCAGGGCTGGGAAAGGGAGCAACTCTCTGTTGCTGCGACACCTGGGGCAGGCTGTGCAGGGTGATGGGCTGGGGAGGCCTGAGCCCTGTGGGCAGGTGGGCCCCATACCTGTCACAGGACGGGGCCACACGCAGGAGCGTCATCACTGCGTCATTTGGCTGTGCTTGGGTGAGATGCAGCAGGGTCTTGTCCAGCCTGTGCTCAGCAGAATCATTGGCCATGAGCCACTGGTGGATGTAGCTCACCATGGCAGGCACCTGGAGAAGGCACGGGGAGACTTGGAATGCTGCCAGAGGGAGCAATGTTCCCAGCTTCCCCAGAGGAGTGCTTCCCTTCCCACCCCACTGCCATGTGGCCTGAAAGGCTCCCAGCAAGCAGCATGCGTGGACTGGGAGGCCAAGCAATTGCTGGGAGGATCAAAGCCTGGCCACAGGCTGCTTACTTGCTTTGGAGTGTAAAAGTCTTCCTCTACAAGCATACACAGCAGGGCAGCACCGGTCTTGCTTAGGAAGATGGGCGAGTATGGTCTGAGGCCTACTCCCGCGGCGATGGTCTCTTCCTCCTCAATTCTCTTGAGGAAGTTGCAAACAAACTGTAGGAGAAGGGCAAGAAGCCGGGCATGTTGCATGCAGTGCTGCACACACGGTGCTGGGCTGAGCAGGGACAGCAGGCCCAGCCCAGGTGGGGGTAGCTGCAGGTACCTGCGCTGTCCTGCGGAAGCGGCCACGACTGGACTCCTGCTCTTGTGTGCGCTCCAGGGCTGCATCTGGCAAAGAGCGAGCGCAGCCAGAGATGAGGGGCTGCGGGAGAGGCCGGACAACACGGCCCAGCCCTGCCATCCCCAGGCAGAGAGAGCCCCGGGATGCCCCAGGGGATGGAGCACGGCCACTGCGGGGTTTCTGCCCGGCCCCTCTTCCGTCCGTGGGCATGTCCCCAGGGGATAGCATGGCACGGCACGGCACGGCATGGGGTCCAAGCTGGCAGCAGGCACCAGTCCTGTGGCCCAGCTCTGCCACTCACCCTCCTGCGGTGGCTGGAACGGCACCACCTCTTCAGTCTGCTGTGCCGGGGCAGCTGCAGGGCCTTCTTCCTCCTCCTGCACCCAGGCCAGCTCAGGCACTGCCAGGTGTCTCTGCTCCATGTCTCTGCCTGGATTTGTGGCTATTTGCAGGAGAGTTGCCTTGGAAAAGCGCCAAGTCAGCAAGTCCTGCAGTGGGGCCTGGAAGGCACCTTCAAGTAAGAAGCCTCAGGAAGGCTACAGGACAGCAAGTCCTGCCCTCTGTCTCAAGGGCCCCTGCCACAAGGACAGGGGACTCCTGACAAGGACTATGATATGGCCTCAAGGGCACCTGCAGAAGAGAAGCCTCAGGGAGACCACGGGTCAGCAAGTCCTGTGGTCTGGCCTGGAGCTCAGCTGCAGGAACAAGGCTTCAGAAAAGCTCCGGGTGGGACGCAAACAGGCGCGCTGTGCGGGGGCTCCTCACGGCACCGCTCTGTCCCGTCCTGTCCCGTCGCGTGCTCTGAGCACTGTGGCGTGCTCTTGTCACCTCCAGCTCCTATGTCACCCCGTGTCACAAAGGGCCCTTGGACACCCGTTCCATGTCACAGTGAGTGTGCGGCACCGTGTCACCAAGGGCCCTTGCACACACTGCCGCCTGCCCTGGGGCCACGCCCAGCCCACCCAAAGTGGCCCAGTTTGGAAGGAACGGCTGGCCCCAGGAGTCTAAGCAGGGCCGACAGGATCTTTAAGAAGGGCTCAGAGCATCAGCAAACGCTGCCATGCTCTGTGGCCTCAGGGCAGCAGAAGGAGCCCCCAGGGCTGCCGACGCAGCCGTTCTGGGAAGGGCACGGGGCCTTGCAGGGAAGCTGGCACGGCCTCCTTGGGACACGTCCCGGCTGCTGGCCGTCCTAAAGCTGCCGGTGTGACACGCACAAGGAACGTGTGGGCCCGGGCACCAATGCTGCTCTGAGGCCTGGGGCCCGGGCAGCGCTGACATCAGCAGGTGTGGCAGAGTCCCCGGCCAAGCAGACCTGCCAGCCCCCGAGCCCTGGCAGCGCTGGTGCCCGTCTCCTGCCCCAGAGACCTGTGGCCCCTGGGGGCTTTCTGTGCCAGAAGGAGCCAAAGGCCACGTGCCTTGGGGGCTCTGCCTCTTTCCTGCAGGGGCTGATGGCAGGAGCACCTGGAGCAACTGCTGGCACCCTTGGTCTCTGTCAGATGATGTTGCTCCTTCCTCAAATGAATTTTTCTCATGGAAGGCATTGGCAGTAGCACCAGAGCACCATCCATTGCTGAGTTACCCAGGGCAATTAGATTGCAAAGTTAACAGTCTGAAATCTCCTTGTGCTTTCCTCACTCTCCTTCCCACATTCTGGAAAAAACGGAATCTGCCCGGCGTCTGCATTTCTCAGCTTCACTTGCTGCATGTCTTGCTCTGGCAGCTGGTGTCCAAAAAAAAGTGTGTCCCTGCTGAGCACAGCAATGAGCGGCCACAAAGTTGCAAGTGCCCCAGTGAACATCAAGGCAAGGGACGTGGAAGTGTGGAGGATAAGGACAACTCTGGGAGGAGAAGCTCTTCTGTGTCACTGATGATGGTGCCCACACCCTGAAGCAGCAGCCAAGAGAAGCGCTGGAAGCAGACGGGCGCACTTTTGGGCAGTACAATATCAAAAGATATGAACCCATTAGCCAGAATGCAAAGGAGGACTGCAAGGATGGAGTGTGGCCTGGAGGGGAAGCCCTGGATGCAGCTGAAGCCACTTTGTTCAGCCTGGAGGAGAGTAAAGGGCGTCATTGTGGTCTTCAACATCCTCCTGAGAGGAATCAGAGGGGCTGCTGCAGCTCTCGTCACTGCTGGGACCAGTGATCGGACCGGAGAAAAGGGCAGGGAGCTGGCACAGGGCAAGTTTCATTTCCGTATCAGATCAAGGTTTTTCACCCAGAGCACAGTCAGGCACTGGGACGGGCTCCCCGTTGACGCAGCCCAGCGGAGCCCGGGCTGGCTCTTGGGAAAACTGCGGCGCTGCGCCAGGAGCGGGGAACGGCCAAGGCTTGGGTCCTGCCCGCGGCTGACCCTGGTGAGCCACCGCTCATTGCTTCAGGATCCACTAACTGCAGCACAGAGCAGGCCAAAGAGAAGGAGGAGGCTCCTCGAGTGTGAGGTTCCACAGGCCAAGGCTTATTCCAAGGGAAGGATTGGGCAGCAAAGAGCCGCCAGCACTTCTGTGCACGGGATTTTATCGGGGTACAACCCAGGGGGTGGATCCAAACGATTGAGCAATAAGGAATCTGCAGGGGAGGAGCGAGGGGATTCCATCAGTTGCTTGGGACTAATTAGGACAGATGGGAGGAGAGGGTAGGTCACATGGGCCAGTGGGGCTTCCAGCAATAGAGGAATTCCAGAGGGGTGCTGCAGACAGGGATTGGTCCAAGGCAAAAGTGACAGGGAAGGTTCAGGAATAAAGAGCTGGATTATCTTGAGAGGCAGGGAAGGAGCTGGAACAAAGAGTGGGGAATGGCATGAGGGACAGCTTTGAGGGAGGGCAGAACCTAGGGGTAAACCAAATTGGGGAAAATACGGGGTACATGAAAACAAACCATTCGACGGGAACTAATAAATAAACACAAACTGGAACACCCCAGGGAAATGGTCACAGCACCAAGCCCGTCTGAGTTTGAGAAGTGTTCGAAGAACATTGAGCAGTGACGCAAGCTTTTAGACACTACATCAAAAGTAGAAAGTGTACCAAAGTCAAGAGAGGGAAAAAGAAAAAGAGCTCCCTGCAGCCATGGTGGCAGCTCTGGATCAGCAGCAGGGAGAGGACGGATGTAGGCGTGGTTGAAGCAGAGGCAGGGGCGAAAATAGCAGAGGCAGAGGAGGTTCAAAGCAGCCAGAGAGCAAGCTGGACGCAAATCAATGTGCATCTTGTAAGAAATCAGGACACTGGAAATAGGGCCAGTGCCCAGAGTTAGCAGACAAAGTACACAAAACTCTTGCAGCCACTCTAGATGATAAGAAATGACCGAGACTGGCAATTCTTACCCTAGCAGGCCACTGTTTAAAATACACCTAAAGAATGATGAAGAAGTTGAAATTTTAAGAAATAGTGGAGACACATTTTCACTCTTGAATCAAGCACTGATACCCAAAAGTGAAAGCTATCTTCAAGCAATAGGAGCAACTATAGGGCAGCCAGAAAATGCATTCTTCCTGAAACCACTTTGATGTAAAATCAAGAAGAAAATGGGAATACATCAGTTTCTTTCTTTACCAAACTCACCCAAATCTGTCCTGTGCAGAGATTTGCTTGAAAATTTAGAAGCAACAGTTCCGTTTAGAAAAAGAAAACTTCAATGGAAGGTACCTGAAGACAAATGAGCGGTTTTAGCAGTAGGACTGACAATTGACACCAGACCAACAAACAAGAAGAACTAGTTAGAGCAAGTGTTGAATCAGGTGTACCCAAGAGTATGGGATACTGATAGCCCAGGAAAATCAAAACCAGCAGACCCCATGAAAATTGAGCTACAGACAAGAGTTAGGGCTGTAGTCAGAAAGCAATACCCTTGAAGATTAGCAGCTAGGAAAGGAATAGAGCCAACAGTCAATAAAATCCCTGACATCAGGACTATTGGAAGAATGGCAGTCAAAATGTAATACTGCTAGATCAGCAATAAAGAAACCTAATGGAACTCAGAGACTAGTGCCACATTTCCAGGCAATGAATGGTTTATACCTTACTAGCTTACTAGCTAAACTTGGAGATGATTTTATTTGGTGCGAGGAATGTCCATGGGCAGGTGCTGTCGAGAGCCGTTCCCTCTTGGTCTGAGAGACCAGCTCCCCCAGCCCACCTTGCTCCCAGGCCCGGAGGTTGTAACGTGCGCTCGACCGGCAGCCGAAGGAGGGCTCTTGACACCGTGTCTGATGCAACAGGGTTCATTGAAGGTAGGTCAGAGGGTGCAGCTTGGGTGAGGGTGAGAAGAGGGACAGGAAGAGGCAGGAGCACAAGCACTGTAACATGACACATAGGGCACCTGCAAGCTGCTGGGGAAGCCTCAAGTCTGCTCAGTGAGCCACGTGTGCCCTCAGCATTGGGACAGCCACCTTTCCCTCGGTGAGCCTCACATGCCAGGGTCAGCAAATCAAGAGGCACCAGGCATGCTGTAGGTGACTCAGAGCGAGTGCAGTGGGTCATGGTGGCCAGGGACCAGAAGCAGGCAGAAAGGCAACGGGGCTGGGGAAGAGGCTCTGCTGTGCTTACAGCGTGGGCTGAGGGCTGGGAGAGCTCCATTTCCCCCTTGAGATGTTGGAGACGGGGCCTTTCACCCTCCTGATAGGGCTGCCCCTGGCTGCAGGCAGCCAAATGGGTACCACGACACAAGGCCGAGAGCAGCAAAGCAAAGAGCCAGCCGTGCACAGCACAGGGAGGTGGCCCAGTGCAAAGGCAGCGTGGCACCCTGAAGGTGCCTGCTGCATTCTCATGTGTCCCTGGCCTTGGCAGGACAGGAATGTCCGTGGTCCAAGAGGGCCTTTCTGTGGCCCCTGTGGGCTCAAAGCTGCTGCTCTTCTGGCTCCATGGGGCCTAAAGTCACAGAGCTCAGCCTCCCCCACAGCAAGAGGAACAAGACTTGGATATCAGGCAGTGGAGCTCAACGCCTAAGGCTGAGGGGCGGGGGGCTCCAGTCTGGAGCACTGGGAGGGCACCCACCCAGCCCCACAACAGCTGGCCTCACAGCCCTGAAAGGCCAGGACCAGGGTTCCACGCCTGATCCCAGGGCGTCCCTCCAACAGGCCAGCGACCTGGAAGCGCCAGAGCAGCCGGCTGTCGGGATCAAGGCGGCTGCCAGGGGGCTCCTTATGGCCTCTGCCAGCCAATTGCTCAGGGCTTAGCAGTGCCTCAGCCCCTCAGGGTCTCCCCCAGCCTGGCCAAGCTTGCCGGCAGCAGCGCCGCAGCCCCACAGCAGCTCCAGAGGAGCCCCATCCAGAGGCACCTGGGAGCCCTCAGCACTGCAGCCAGCAGCAGACGGGCACGAGGACACGGATGGCCCTTCCTGTCCGGCACAGAGCTGGTGGCCATCTCCAGGCACCGCTCTGGGAGGGTTCCCCGCAGCTCCGGCCCTTGCCCAGCCGCTCTGTGGGCAGCACAAAGGCTTCAGCAGAACCACCAAAGGCCAAAAGGCTTCTGGCCATTTTCCCTGCAACACTGCATGGCCAGACAGCTGGCTGAGCAGAAGCACCCTTGCGTCCCGCTCCCCCTATGCCCTACAGACCTTGCGCAGGAAAAGAAAGCTCCTGGGACTCTGTGTATTGTAAGCTATTTTATATTTACACAATCAAAGCCAACGAAAATACAAAGAGAAAAAACAGGAAGAAGACAAAGGAAATTGCTGCTGGCTCAAATGGCCCAAGCAGACTGAGTGCTGCAGATCACCTCTCCGGGGAGCTGCAGCAGAACAGTAAGGCAGTGCAGCAAAGACGAGGCCGTTTCCTCCATGCACTGCGGAATCGATCTCGCAGCTTCTGCCATGGGGAGTAGGGAGCTCTCTCAAGAGCCCGGAGAACTACACAAAATTCTACTGCAGCATCTCTGATTGCAGGACTGCTGTCATACGCCATTCCTTCGAGAGCTGCAAGCAAGAGGAACAGAGGCAAGGTCAGATCCCGCATATGCAGGGAGCCGAGGAGAGTCCCCTGCCAGTGCCATCCCCGTCGTCTCTTGCCATGGCCGGAAGGGAGCAGGGAGCAAGGGGATCAGCCCGAAGTTGCTGGCCACGAATGCCACACGTAGCCCTGATATCTCTGTATGCTCTGCCCACGGGTGCAGATCCCTCCGCAGCCGCGGCAGGGCTTGCAGCTGCCCCCTGCAGCCCCCGCGGTCAGCCCGCTGCCCTCACTCACTCACCCGTGCAGATCAGCTGGAGCTCTTGCTGCTGCCCCCTCAGGTGCCGCCCGGCCATGCCTGTGAACACAGAGCCTGTCACGGCCCCAGCGGCACAGCTCCCTGCCAGCGGCGCTGCCGGCGCTGTGGCCACACGGGCTGCCGGCCAGGCAGAGCTCAGCCCGGGCCCGTGCCGCATGCTGCCGCCCCAGGGCACGGCTGCCAGAGGGCGGCAGCAGCAATGCCCAGGCCAGGCGGGGCTCCACGGCGCCGGGCCGGGCTGGCGCTGCCGGGGCAGCAGGCGGGGCCGGGGCCGAGCTGCCGAGCAGGCGGGCCGGGGAGGAGCCCGGGCTCGGGACTCACCCATGAACCTGACGGCCGCCTCTCGCAGGGACTCCTGTGAGCTCTGCAGGTAGTGCAGCGCCCGGCGCAGGTGCTCGGCCGCTCGGCTCCTGTCCTCTGCCAGCTGGAGAGAGCGGCAGGAGGGAAGGGTTGGCGCGGGCTCAGCTCCTGGGCCGGGCGCCGCCTGCGCCCATCGCCGGCCTCGCCTGCCCGCACAGCCCTGAGGCGCGGCCAGCAGCCGCTGGCCAAGGGCTCCCGAGGGGAGGGGCAGAGGGCCGGCTGCTGCCCGGGGAGCCGTGGTGCCGCCCCGCAGCCCCGCCGGGCCGGGGCTCCGTGGGCACCCCACTCAGGCCCACGGGAGCCTGGAGAAGAGCCCGCGCGGCCTCTGGCTGCAGCAGCGGGCACAGCTGTTAGCCCCGCACACTGAGCACCGCCCTCAGGGACCTTCGCCATGCTGAGGCTGGGCGATCTGTGCTGTACTTACCAGGCACTCCCCAAAGCTCTGATCCACGTGTAGCATTTGTTCTATATCCCTCCTCTTCAGGAATCTGGCTGAGGAATGCAGCGTTTCCCGGGAGGCCTGGAGAGGGACAGACGTGCACAGATGGCCCCACAGTCCAGGGCACAGGAGCATCCCAGTGGCACAGGCTGGAGGAGGCTGCAGCCCACAAGGTGCCAGGGCAGGAGGCAGCCCAAGGCCCTGCCAGGGGCACAGCAGCTGGCCACAAGTGCTGACCTCAGCAACAGTCTGATTCTCATCATGGCAGTGGAAGTAGAGAGGGAGCAGGCTCTGGCGCACGTGGGACTTGAAGGCCTTTCTTCCCTCTTCTGTTAATAAGTGCAGCATCTCTTGGAAGAGAGCCATGGAGCTCAGCTGCACCTGGATATCATCCTGGATGAAAGGAAAGGGCAAAAGACCTGAGCATCAGCTGCTTCAGGCCCCCCAGGGCACAGGCGTGCATCTGCACAGGGCACCAAGGCTCCGGCCACCAGCCAGTGGCTGTGGCTGTGGGCGCAGAGCCTTACACTGTCAAAGAGTGGCAGGAGCGCCTCAGCCAGCTGCAGGGCGATGGGGGTGGCTATTGGAGCACCATTCTCAAGGAGCAAATATCTGAGTAGAAGAATGCTCATCCTGATCATGTCGCTGTCATTTTCCTCCAGGAGCTCCACTAGACTTTCAGTCAGGCTCCGCATTTGTTCAGCCTGTGCGGAACAGGACTTTGTGAAAGGCCGCCCTGCTGCCGCGGGGCCCAGAGGCCAAAGGCCTGTCCCGAAGCACTGGGGCAGCTGAAGTGGGAAGCAGGAGAGATGGGAAGAGCTGCCCCAGCGGCCGAAGCCCAGGCAAGGCCAAGCCACTGCGTTGCCCAGCCCCACGCTGCTGCCTGCACGGCTTCAGCCAGTGCCCCCTTCTCACCATCAAGGGATTCTTGCCCAGCACTACGAGGCCTCGGAGTGCCAAGTAACGCCTGGCCATGTGCTCGCTCTGCAGGTTCTGTGCCAGGATCTCCAGAACACTGTCACTGCATTCCCTCAAGTGCAGGCACTCGAGGACCTGAAAGGCACAGGGCAGTGACAGGGGAGCCGGCCAGCAGGAGCCCAGAAGCGCACAGGGCCGGGCCCAGGCAGCAGCGCAGGGCACGGGCACTGTCCTGGCAGCTGTGGCTGCCAGAGGCCAGAGGGCTGGGAGGCCGCTCAGCCAGGCAGCGCTGGCCTTGTGGCTCACCTCCACAAGGAATGCCAGGGCAGGGAAATCCCAGTATGGCATCTCTTTGCCGAGCAGGGCGAGCAGGTAGAATGCAACCGCGGAACAAAAGTGGATGGCTAAGCGGCGAATTTCTCTGAAGAGGGGAAAAAGGAAACAAGACCCTGATGCAGTGGGGCAAACCTCTGCCAGGTGTGACTCACCCAGTTCTCATCTTTCCCCAGTCCCCTTGCAGCAAGGGGACGTGGGCCATTTGGGAGTTGGTTGCTCATGGGCACCCTCCTGTGCCAGCCTTTTCCAGTCTGCTTGGCCGTCCCTGAGTGACAAGGCCCTCTGAGCCATGGCCACCACGGACACTTTGTGGGGCACCTGGGCACAGAGCAGCAATGTCAGAGGCAGTGGGGAGAAGGGGGTCTCACCTGGCAAGCAGAGCCACGGCAAAGTGGTGAGTGTCAAGAGAGAGCAGCGTGTCCCAGGCACACCTGCGCTCCATTGCCACCACCACATCCTCGCAGCGGAGAAGGCAGAGCAGGGACTTGAGGGTGCGCACAGCAAACCTGTGTGCACAGCAAAGCCCAGGTCACACTGGCAGCACTGGCTCCTCGGCAGGCCACGTGGCAGGGACAGGAGGAGTGGGATGGAGCACCTGTTGGGGCTGGTGGCAAGGCCGTGCTCTTCCTGGCATCCCTTCCAGAAGGTGTCGACCTCCTCTGGCATATCCAGAGTGCTGAAGAACACTTGGAATAGCAGATGCACAAATAGGCGGGGGAAATACACCTTCAAGATCCGTGGGAGACAGGGCACCTGGAGGATCTTCCACATCACCACAGTTGCCTGCAAAGGACAAAGCCCCCCGAGACAGCACTCAGTGCCGAGGTGTGTGTGTGGCAGGGCACGAGCGTGGCAGGGAGAGGCCGGGAGAGACCATGGCAGGGGGAGCACGACGGGGCCTGGTGGGCCTGAAGCTGCCCCTGGGCCAGGTTTCAGGCCAGCGCCTGAGGCAGGGAGATGCATTGGGGGAAGGAGGATGGAGAGCTGCTGGAGAGGCAGCCTTGGGGCCTGCAAAGGCCAGTTGCAGAAACTCACAGCCAGGGCAAAGACAGCCGTTTCGTCCCCATTGGAGGTGCAGGTGCTGTACTCTGGCCAGCTCCCCAGCACATCGAGGAGGATCAGCTGCACCAGCTCCGCAGTCCTGGCTGAGCCCATGATGGTCTTCCACATGACCATGGCAGCTCTGTGGGGTTAGAGCTGTGTCTCAGGGGGGTCTCAGACACAGCAGTGGGGGCAGCTGAGCCGGCTGCCATTTCTGCCTCTGCCTACTGCCCCCCGGCCAGCAGCAGCCAGACAGCCCAGCCCTGTGGGGACAGAGCCCTGAGAGGCGGCAAGGGAGCATGGCAGCAGGCTCAGGGGCTGACATGGCAGGGCTGGGAAAGGGAGCATCCAGAGGGCCCTGGAACTCTCTGTTGCTGCGACACCTGGGGCAGGCTGTGCAGGGTGATGGGCTGGGGAGGCCTGAGCCCTGTGGGCAGGTGGGCCCCATACCTGTCACAGGACGGGGCCACACGCAGGAGCGTCATCACTGCGTCATTTGGCTGTGCTTGGGTGAGATGCAGCAGGGTCTTGTCCAGCCTGTGCTCAGCAGAATCATTGGCCATGAGCCACTGGTGGATGTAGCTCACCATGGCAGGCACCTGGAGAAGGCACGGGGAGACTTGGAATGCTGCCAGAGGGAGCAATGTTCCCAGCTTCCCCAGAGGAGTGCTTCCCTTCCCACCCCACTGCCATGTGGCCTGAAAGGCTCCCAGCAAGCAGCATGCGTGGACTGGGAGGCCAAGCAATTGCTGGGAGGATCAAAGCCTGGCCACAGGCTGCTTACTTGCTTTGGAGTGTAAAAGTCTTCCTCTACAAGCATACACAGCAGGGCAGCACCGGTCTTGCTTAGGAAGATGGGCGAGTATGGTCTGAGGCCTACTCCCGCGGCGATGGTCTCTTCCTCCTCAATTCTCTTGAGGAAGTTGCAAACAAACTGTAGGAGAAGGGCAAGAAGCCGGGCATGTTGCATGCAGTGCTGCACACACGGTGCTGGGCTGAGCAGGGACAGCAGGCCCAGCCCAGGTGGGGGTGGCTGCAGGTACCTGCGCTGTCCTGCGGAAGCGGCCACGGCTGGACTCCTGCTCTTGTGTGCGCTCCAGGGCTGCATGTGGCAAAGAGCGAGCGCAGCCAGAGATGAGGGGCTGCGGGAGAGGCCGGACAACACGGCCCAGCCCTGCCATCCCCAGGCAGAGAGAGCCCCGGGATGCCCCAGGGGATGGAGCACGGCCACTGCGGGGTTTCTGCCCGGCCCCTCTTCCGTCCGTGGGCATGTCCCCAGGGGATAGCATGGCACGGCACGGCACGGCATGGGGTCCAAGCTGGCAGCAGGCACTGTAGTAAACCCCTCAGGTTTAGCCAGGGCCCCTTGGAGAATAGAATGCTGACACAGCAGCAAAGAAGTTTCCTGTCTCCAGGGACATCCGCCTTGTACCTTATCCCTATAGCCATGTAAGGCAATATTGTGTTAAACCCTACTATTGGTCACTTATGGTCACTCTAACACCTTTGCCATTGGTCAGGATTGGATCCAGGCCAAGGGTATAAAAGTAGCATACTGTACCCCTACTAACTCGGAAGAAGAAGAGCTGAGACCCTTCACGGACCCCTACAATAAAGCCATACTCGTGGAACAGCCAGTGTCTTCTGCTTCTCCTCTCTCTACCGTCTGCTGGAGCCTTAGGCCAAGGGAAAAGCTACCTAGCAAGCAAAGCTGAAATCACAAGAGCTGCCTAATCACTAAGAGCTGAATATCTCCCTGCTTGCTAGGGGCTAACCCACGGCCTTGGTCTGAGAGCGAGCTGGCTTCTAGCACCCAGTCCCCTTGGGGACTGAGCTCTGGAGCTGTAACAGCTTGCATAGGATAAGACCAGCTAGGCTCATTTAAGTGGCCGCCCAAACGTGTCGTCGGACCCTGGCCCCCAGGAGACAAGCGTCACCAGAGCATCGGAGCCTTTGAAGGCCTCCAGTTATTGCCGGTTTGGGAAGCCTCTCCTTCTGCGAAAGGACTTTTCGTTTTAGAAAATCTTCTCTGCGGAAGGCTCAATTCGACCCTCAACAATACATCTGGACGAGATAAAGTCTGAGGAGAATTGAGGAGCAGACTCCCTTCCACAGACCCCTGACCCCAAAGGACGTAAGTATTAAGTTTGCGCGCATACCTTGGGTGCTCTAAAAACCTTTTTCGTTTTTTTTTCTTTTTTTTTCTCGTTTTTCTGTGGAAAGGGCTTGAAAATCATGGGTACTTGTTTAAGCACTCTAAGACAAACAACACGTGAGAGAGAGTTATATTTAACCATTGTAGAAACCTTATCTGTTAACAACTTCACTTTTTCTAAAGGCAGTCTGTCAAAAAAGACTCTTAAAAAATTTGTATCTTGGATGGTGCTGAATTTCCCTGAAACTGATAAGACCACAATTACTGAAAATTCCTTTTGGGATACAGTTGGAAACACCATTTATATGTTTCAAACAAAACAGGACTTTTCTGTTACTAACTTCTTACCTTTATTTCATATAATAACAAAAACGATTGAAAAATCGAACTCTGAAAAAAGTTCCAAACTAACAGATCTTTCCTCTTCATATGCTAATTGCGCTGATAAGATAACAGAGGAATGTGCCCTCCAGGCCACAGAGTCACTGGGCGCTGCAGAACTTGCTGCAGAAACCACCTCAGAGGCAGAAGCCAAGCAGGCCGCCCCCACATTCCCCCCCCCTCGCGGGACCCGCGCTGCCCAACTCCTCGTTTCCTGCAGCCCCCCATCTCCCCGGCTCCGTTTCCTTCCCGCGTCCGGCCTCGGGGGCCACGTTCCCTGTCCCTGCCGCTGTACCCTCCACTGCGACCACCCCTCCCCCCGCGCCCGTGCTGCCGTTGCCTACCCCTGCGCCGCCGTTCCCCGCCCCCAGTTGCTCCGTCGCGGTACCCCCCGCTCCCGCTGCTGTCCCCGCCCTGCCCCCCGCTCCCCCCGCCGCGCCCGCCGCGTTCCCCGGTCCCGTTATTGCCGCCGCCCCCCCCAACCCTGCGCTGCTATCCTCCACCCCCGCGACCGCCCTCCCCTCCGTCACCGCCCCCGCTCCCGCTCCCACCGAGACCGCCCCGGCCCTCCCGCCCCCTCCTGCTACATTCCCGAGCCATGCCCACAACCTGTCCTCCTGCGCCGAGCCGCACACATGTGCAGTAACATCAGCTCACCCTACACCTGTCGTATCCCAAACCAGGGGCATTGCTAGCGCACCCCCAAACCCCCCAGGCGTGCATCCACAGCCCCCATACCCCCCCTGCCCCCACCCGTCCCTCCAACCCCTGACCCAACCCTCCTGCCACCCGAACGGATCAGAGACCACCTGTGGTGTCCCCCTCCCAACCCAATCCGGTCCCTGCTGCTCCAGGGCTACCCCTCACCCAACAACGCTAACTTCGGGCCAGTCACTGAAAAGGGTGAAAAATCCTTCTAAACGAAAGAAAAGGAATTCACGGGTAGCATGTGCCTCACAGTGTTCCTCAGACAATGAGAGCTCTTCTGATGAATCTGATTTTGATGCAATTAATATAGACCCATGGGCTCTTATTAAGATAGAAGCTACAAAGTCTGGGAACTGGGACCTAGCACAGAAAATCACAGCCTTTCCGGTCGAGTACAGGCAAGGAAGGAATGGTGGGGAATCTAATATCAAGGCATGGAAACCAATTTCTAATAAGGAACTGGTGCAATTGAGAAATATAGCCAAGGAACATGGACGTAGTTCACATATCTTTAGAAATTTCCTAGAAGCCATGTTCTCTGCACATGTCTTGCTTCCTCACGATGTAAAAAATATTTCACAATGCCTCCTGTCACCGGCAGAATATTTGTTATGGCATAGGCATTGGAAGAAACACTTAAAAACGTTATCAGATTCATATACTGCTGATGCTACTAAGACCAACTTCACAGTAGAACAATTGGCTGGTGAAGGAGACTTTCAAAAGCCAGCAGAACAAATGGAAACTCTGAATAAAGAAGCGCTGCAGGATGTAGCAATTGCAGCAAAAACCTCCTTGCTTCTTATGCAGGATGAGTCAATGCCAACAATGCATTTTTCTACTATAAAACAAGGCATTGAAGAAAGCTTTATAAAATTTGTGGACAGACTTAAAGATGCTTTGGAGAAACAAATAGAGAGTACTGAGGCAAGAAAGGAACTCTTATGTAAGCTTGCTTTCAGCAACTCAAATGAGAAATGCAAGGCCATTTTGAGGTCTTTAACTGTGGATACAGACCCTACTATAGAGCAAATGTTAGAATGCTGTACACGTCACATGTCCACTGAAAATACAGTGGCGCAAGCAGTTGCTAAGGGTATTGCTGAAGGAGTTTCTGGTGCATATGCAGTGATAACCTCTAAAGAACAAGCTAAATGCTATCACTGTGGAGAGCTAGGACATTATATAAAGGACTGTCCGGAAAGAACACCCCCCCGATACCATCGGAATTATAATCAAAGACCCCAGCATCAGCAACGCTATCAATCGCGTCCTTTAAACTCCTTGAGGCGCCCGTCCGACCTTCGGGCGCAGAATACAAATCAAAGGCCACCAAGACCCAATTACGCACAAACCCAGGCTGCTCCAGACCCAAAGGAGAAGCCCCAACCCACGGGACAACCCAGAGAGGTACCCGCCGACAACTGGTAACTGCTTTGTCCATTGACTTTAATGATAAGAATGTTCACCGTGTTCCTACAGGAAAATATGGACCTAAAGGGAGTCCTTCAGACATTTTAATTACAGGTGATTCGGTTAATACTCCGAAGGAAATCTTCGTTGTTCCGGAAGTGCTGACAGTGCAGCCGGGACAAGAGATCCTCGTGCAGGTATACTGCATAGACTTACCATTTTTTCTTTCTAAAGGAACTCCAATAGCACAGGCATTTTTACTCCCAAAAAATCACAGGGAACAGATTCCTCTCAACCCTACAGCTATGTGGGCACAAGTCATGGGACCATCCAAGCCTACCATCGAGTGCGGCCTCTCCCACAGAGGAGAGAAGACCCACCTGCCAGGGATGCTGGACACCGGTGCAGATGTGACCATCATCGCCCGTTCAGATTGGCCAGCACACTGGGATCTACAACCTGTTGCAGGCATGATTTCCGGGATTGGTGGAACTACAGTATCCATGAGGAGCAAGAACAACATCCTGGTTGAAGGGCCAGAAGGCAAGCTGGCAACCATCCGTCCATTTGTGGTAAGGGCCCCCATTACCCTTTGGGGACGAGACGTTTTATCCCAGTGGGGCGCTTCCCTACGTATTCCCATTCAGGATTTCTGACTGGGGCCACTGAGTTGAGCGCGCTGCCAGAAATACCCCGTCTCACCTGGAAAAGCCACGAGCCAATCTGGACTGAGCAGTGGCCCCTAAAGAAAGCCAAGCTGCGCGCCCTAAACGCCCTCGTGGAAGAACAGCTCAAAAAAGGCCACATAGTGGAGTCCGACAGCCCTTGGAACTCTCCAGTCTTCGTTCTACCAAAGCCAGGTACAAACAAGTGGAGACTTCTCCATGACCTTCGCAGAATCAACGAAGTCATCGAGGACATGGGCCCTCTTCAGCCTGGCTTGCCCTCCCCATCGATGCTGCCTAGAGACTGGACACTTGCTATCATAGACATTAAGGACTGTTTCTTCAGTATACCACTACATCCAGAAGATGCTCCACGGTTTGCTTTTTCCGTTCCCTCTATTAACAAGGAAGCTCCGCTCAAAAGATATCATTGGCGTTATCTTCCTCAGGGATTGAAAAACTCGCCAACTATTTGCCAGTGGTACGTGTCTCACATCCTGTCTCCCATTCGGAAATCATTTCCAGACGCCATCATTTATCACTATATGGATGACATTCTGGTGTGTGCTTCAGACAAAGCTTACTTGGACAAAACAATCAAAAAGACTGTTGAAGCCATTGAAAAGGCAGGAATGGAAATTCGTGAGGACAAAATTCAGTACACCGAGCCATGGACTTACCTTGGAGTCCAGATCCAGGAAAGAACTATCCTACCTCAGCAGATCGTCATCAACGACGACCCAAAAACCCTCAGGGACTTACACAGCCTGTGTGGATCCATCAACTGGGTACGTCCACTGCTAGGAATTACATCAGAGGACCTTGCTCCCTTGTTCAATCTTCTTCGTGGACCCAAGGAACTGGACTCTCCCTGCACTCTCACAGAGGAAGCCAGAGGTGCCATCATCAAAGTCCAGGAAGCCCTGTCTTCATGCAAAGCCCATCGCTACGAGCCAAGTCTGCCTTTCCAGTTCATCATCCTGGGAAAAGCACCCAGATTCCATGGACTGATCTTCCAATGGGACCCTCAGCTGCGAGATCCTTTGTTGATACTGGAATGGGTTTTTACAAGTAGCCAGCCCACAAAGACACTTACCACCTACCAGGAGATTATAGCACACTTAATAAAAAAGGCTAGGACTCGCCTTTGCTCCCTTTCAGGGTGTGATTTTGAATGCATATATTTGCCAATAACCCTTAAAGACTTTGAGGATTTGATCAAGACCAATGCGAGTCTACAGTTTGCTTTGGACAGTTATACGGGTCAAACTTCATCAGACATCCCAGAACACAAGCTTTTCAACCAGAATGAAACTTTCCATTTGATTCCAAAACGAATCCAAAGTAGAAATCCTCTCAAGGCTCTAACTCTATTTACAGATGGCTCAGGGTCATCCCACAAGTCGGTGATTACTTGGAGAGACCCCCAAACACAAGAATGGCAATCTGACGTAGAAACAGTAGAAGGATCGCCACAAATTGCAGAATTAGCAGCTGTCGTCAGAGCCTTTGAAAAATTTAAAAACGAGCCGTTCAATCTGGTCACAGATTCAGCTTATGTTGCGGGAATAGCTATGAGAGCGGAACATGCTCTTCTCAAAGAGGTCTCTAACCCAAAGTTATACCAATTGCTCTCTAAATTAATACAATTGATATCCCACAGAAAACAACCTTATCACATAATGCATGTAAGGTCTCACACGGACCTCCCAGGTGTTGTTGCAGAAGGCAACAGGAAAGCAGATGCATTAGCTATGGCAGCAGAAACTGCTAATGTTCCTAACATCTTTGCTCAGGCAAAGCTGTCACACGCGTTCTTTCACCAAAATGTACCTGCCCTGATGAGAATGTTTAAGCTCTCAAAGGATCAGGCAAAAGCTATCGTGGCTACCTGTCCGAACTGTCAAAACTACCAGATACCATCAATGGGTACAGGAGTCAATCCCAGAGGTCTGAATAGCTGTCAGCTGTGGCAGACAGATGTAACTCACTATGCACCTTTTGGAAGGTCAAAGTATGTGCATGTTTCGGTTGACACGTTCTCAGGAGCAGTGTTTGCATCATCACATGCAGGAGAAAAGACCATGCACACAATAAAACACTTTCTCCTCGCTTTTGCCACCCTGGGTGTACCAAAGGAGATTAAAACAGATAATGGGCCAGCCTATACCTCCCACAAGTTGAAGGAGTTCTTCAATGAATGGGGCATAGCACACAAGACGGGCATACCTGTAAACCCCACAGGACAATCCATCGTGGAAAGGACACATCAAACCCTCAAAAGAGTCCTCGAGCAACAGAACAGGAACACGAAAATCACATCTCCAGTGGAGAGACTTTGCAAGGCTCTCTATGTCATCAACTTCCTGAACTGCACAGCGTCAGAGCCTGACCCACCAATACTTCGCCACTTTGCAAACACCACAAAAGCAAAGCTCACGGAGAAACCACCCGTGCTCGTGAAAGATCCTGAAACACACCAAATCTCAGGGCCTCATCAGCTGATTACCTGGGGAAGAGGTTATGCATGCGTGCTACTACCATCAGGTCCAAGGTGGTACCCAGGAAAATACGTAAAACCATACTTAGGCACAGCGAACACTACTACAGACGAGGACAAGAATTCTCCTGAGGCAAACACAAGACCACCTCAAAACCAAACCAGCTCAGCCTGGAGACGAAGGCGTCGCCGAACACCCACAAACACAAGAACAGACCGCCCCATTACAAGGCAGCAGACAAAACAGAAAGTCAAATAACAGTCTACTGTAATAGGCCACAGATAGCCTTAACACAAAAGTGTTCTCTGAATTATGTGTTATTACACTGTGTATTGTATAGTAAAAAGTATTATTCCCTTTCCCTAACCTTAAAACCTCATAACCTTCTACCCGCTCCTCCTCCTGTAGTGCAGCTTAGAAATTAAAAGAAAAAGGGGGGGAGGAGGGGAACACAGAAAAGAACAAGGCAGAAATCCCTCTCATCATAAAGATAACAAATTGTGCTTATATTCCCTATCAGAAGCCCTAATCCTGCCCAAAGATGAAAAATATCTCCGTCGGTGCTGTCCTCACCGCTGCCTGGATGCTCTACACCGTACCGCGTGCCTTCGGCTGGATTAGTCCTCAGCCTAGCCATAATGTTTGGGTAACCTTAGCAAAAACATTAAAACAAGACAATATGTGCTTGTCTATGGGAAGCATAGATAATCCACTTTCTACATGTCTAGTAGGAATCCCCTTTATAGCAGACGATTGGCCTGTCCAGAACTCAGAGGTTCTCCGCACCACAGGTAAGAGACCCAATGGGGCTGATACTTGGGATGAGTGGACAAAAATTCTGCCAGATGCTCGAGAGGAACCCCAAGAATTGGATCTATTGGGATCCTCCAAGGCCACATATTGTGTCAAATTTTACTATAGGCGTCCGAAAAATGATTGGCCAGAAATTGACCAACACAAAAACACATATCGAAAAGATGTATCACCAGTAAACAAAGCCTATAACCCTCATGATTGGTGCAATTACACTGCACGTGTAATTTCTGTGTCCTCTCTCCATCCCAAAGTATTACCCAAGGGAATGTTTCTCATCTGTGGTGACAGAGTATGGGCAGGGATCCCCTCCCGACTCCAGGGAGGTCCCTGTACTCTGGGAAAACTTTCTACCCTTACTCCAAACATCACCCTATTACATAATTGGAAAAAAGAAAGAGAATCAAAACGTGAAAAAAGGTCATACACTGAATTCGATGAAAATTGTGATCCGAGATTATACGATTGGAACAGACAAAAAAAGATTGCAGTCTCTCTGTTTTTACCCTGGATAGCTGCAGCTAAAGCCCTCGGTGAAATCAGTCACCTTGGGTGCTGGCTCAGTAAACAAGCTAACGCCACATCAGCAGCCCTGAGTGATCTCTTAAAGGAAGAAGAAACCACAAGACAAGCTTCACTCCAAAACCGAGCAGCAATCGACTTCCTGCTGCTTGCCCACGGACATGGATGTGAGGACTTTGAAGGAATGTGTTGCTTCAACCTCTCTTCACGTTCGGAATCCATCCATGCGAACATCCAGAAACTGAAAGATCTCGTGAAGGACTTGAAAGTAGAAAGAATCCCAGATTGGGTCAATGAAATTTTCGGGCAATGGGGACTAACAGGATGGGCCGCATCTTTAGTTAAGGGATTGTTGTTGATTCTCCTTGTAATTTTTACAGTGTTAGTTATGTTCATGTGTCTTGTTCACTGTTTCAAAAGAACTCTCGCGAATGCATTTTTTGTAAAAACAGAAAGTGGAGTTGTAGTAAACCCCTCAGGTTTAGCCAGGGCCCCTTGGAGAATAGAATGCTGACACAGCAGCAAAGAAGTTTCCTGTCTCCAGGGACATCCGCCTTGTACCTTATCCCTATAGCCATGTAAGGCAATATTGTGTTAAACCCTACTATTGGTCACTTATGGTCACTCTAACACCTTTGCCATTGGTCAGGATTGGATCCAGGCCAAGGGTATAAAAGTAGCATACTGTACCCCTACTAACTCGGAAGAAGAAGAGCTGAGACCCTTCACGGACCCCTACAATAAAGCCATACTCGTGGAACAGCCAGTGTCTTCTGCTTCTCCTCTCTCTACCGTCTGCTGGAGCCTTAGGCCAAGGGAAAAGCTACCTAGCAAGCAAAGCTGAAATCACAAGAGCTGCCTAATCACTAAGAGCTGAATATCTCCCTGCTTGCTAGGGGCTAACCCACGGCCTTGGTCTGAGAGCGAGCTGGCTTCTAGCACCCAGTCCCCTTGGGGACTGAGCTCTGGAGCTGTAACAGCTTGCATAGGATAAGACCAGCTAGGCTCATTTAAGGCACCAGTCCTGTGGCCCAGCTCTGCCACTCACCCTCCTGCGGTGGCTGGAACGGCACCACCTCTTCAGTCTGCTGTGCCGGGGCAGCTGCAGGGCCTTCTTCCTCCTCCTGCACCCAGGCCAGCTCAGGCACTGCCAGGTGTCTCTGCTCCATGTCTCTGCCTGGATTTGTGGCTATTTGCAGGAGAGTTGCCTTGGAAAAGCGCCAAGTCAGCAAGTCCTGCAGTGGGGCCTGGAAGGCACCTTCAAGTAAGAAGCCTCAGGAAGGCTACAGGACAGCAAGTCCTGCCCTCGGTCTCAAGGGCCCCTGCCACAAGGACAGGAGACTCCTGACAAGGACTATGATATGGCCTCAAGGGCACCTGCAGAAGAGAAGCCTCAGGGAGACCACGGGTCAGCAAGTCCTGTGGTCTGGCCTGGAGCTCAGCTGCAGGAACAAGGCTTCAGAAAAGCTCCGGGTGGGACGCAAACAGGCGCGCTGTGCGGGGGCTCCTCACGGCACCGCTCTGTCCCGTCCTGTCCCGTCGCGTGCTCTGAGCACTGTGGCGTGCTCTTGTCACCTCCAGCTCCTATGTCACCCCGTGTCACAAAGGGCCCTTGGACACCCGTTCCATGTCACAGTGAGTGTGCGGCACCGTGTCACCAAGGGCCCTTGCACACACTGCCGCCTGCCCTGGGGCCACGCCCAGCCCACCCAAAGTGGCCCAGTTTGGAAGGAACGGCTGGCCCCAGGAGTCTAAGCAGGGCCGACAGGATCTTTAAGAAGGGCTCAGAGCATCAGCAAATGCTGCCATGCTCTGTGGCCTCAGGGCAGCAGAAGGAGCCCCCAGGGCTGCCGACGCAGCCGTTCTGGGAAGGGCACGGGGCCTTGCCGGGAAGCTGGCACGGCCTCCTTGGGACACGTCCCGGCTGCTGGCCGCCCTAAAGCTGCCGGTGTGACACGCACAAGGAACGTGTGGGCCCGGGCACCAATGCTGCTCTGAGGCCTGGGGCCCGGGCAGCGCTGACATCAGCAGGTGTGGCAGAGTCCCCGGCCAAGCAGACCTGCCAGCCCCCGAGCCCTGGCAGCGCTGGTGCCCGTCTCCTGCCCCAGAGACCTGTGGCCCCTGGGGGCTTTCTGTGCCAGAAGGAGCCAAAGGCCACGTGCCTTGGGGGCTGTGCCTCTTTCCTGCAGGGGCTGATGGCAGGAGCACCTGGAGCAACTGCTGGCACACTTGGTCTCCGTCAGATGATGTTGCTCCTTCCTCAAATGAATTTTTCTCACGGAAGGCATTGGCAGTAGCACCAGAGCACCATCCATTGCTGAGTTACCCAGGGCAATTAGATTGCAAAGTTAACAGTCTGAAATTTCCTTGTGCTTTCCTCACTCTCCTTCCCACATTCTGGAAAAAACGGAATCTGCCCGGCCTCTGCATTTCTCAGCTTCACTTGCTGCATGTTTTGCTCTGGCAGCTGGTGTCCAAACAAAAGTGTGTCCCTGCTGAGCACAGCAATGAGCGGCCACAAAGTTGCAAGTTCCCCAGTGAACGTCGAGGCAGAGACGTGGAAGTGCGGAGGATAAGGACAACTCTGGGAGGAGAAGCTCTTCTGTGTCACTGATGATGGTGCCCACACCCTGAAGCAGCAGCCAAGAGAAGCGCTGGAAGCAGACGGGCGCACTTTTGGGCAGTACAATATCAAAAGATATGAAACCATTAGCCAGAATGCAAAGGAGGACTGCAAGGATGGAGTGTGGCCTGGAGGGGAAGCCCTGGATGCAGCTGAAGCCACTTTGTTCAGCCTGGAGGAGAGTAAAGGGCGTCATTGTGGTCTTCAACATCCTCCTGAGAGGAATCAGAGGGGCTGCCGCAGCTCTCGTCACTGCTGGGACCAGTGATCGGACCGGAGAAAAGGGCAGGGAGCTGGCACAGGGCAAGTTTCATTTCCGTATCAGATCAAGGTTTTTCACCCAGAGCACAGTCAGGCACTGGGACGGGCTCCCCGTTGACGCAGCCCAGCAAAGCCCGGGCTGGCTCTTGGGAAAACTGCGGCGCTGCGCCAGGAGCGGGGAACGGCCAAGGCTTGGGTCCTGCCCGCGGCTGACCCTGGTGAGCCACCGCTCAGTGCTTCAGGATCCACTAACTGCAGCACGGAGCAGGCCAAAGAGAAGGAGGAGGCTCCTCGAGTGTGAGGTTCCACAGGCCAAGGCTTATTCCAAGGGAAGGATTGGGCAGCAAAGAGCCGCCAGCACTTCTGTGCACGGGATTTTAGCGGGGTACAACTCAGGGGGTGGATCCAAACGATTGAGCAATAAGGAATCTGCAGGGGAGGAGCGAGGGGATTCCATCAGTTGCTTGGGACTAATTAGGACAGATGGGAGGAGAGGGTAGGTCACGTGGGCCAGTGGGGCTTCCAGCAATAGAGGAATTCCAGAGGGGTGCTGCAGACAGGGATTGGTCCAAGGCAAAAGTGACAGGGAAGGTTCAGGAATAAAGAGCTGGATTATCTTGAGAGGCAGGGAAGGAGCTGGAACAAAGAGTGGGGAATGGCATGAGGGACAGCTTTGAGGGAGGGCAGAACCTAGGGGTAAACCAAATTGGGGAAAATACGGGGTACATGAAAACAAACCATTCTACGGGAACTGATAAATAAACACAAACTGGAACATCCCAGGGAAATGGTCACAGCACCAAGCCCGTCTGAGTTTGAGAAGTGTTCGAAGAACATTGAGCAGTGACGCAAGCTTTTAGACACTACATCAAAAGTAGAAAGTGTACCAAAGTCAAGAGAGGGAAAAAGAAAAAGAGCTCCCTGCAGCCATGGTGGCAGCTCTGGATCAGCACCAGGGAGAGGACGGATGTAGGCATGGTTGAAGCAGAGGCAGGGGCGAAAATAGCAGAGGCAGAGGAGGTTCAAAGCAGCCAGAGAGCAAGCAGGACGCAAATCAATGTGCATCTTGTAAGAAATCAGGACACTGGAAATAGGGCCAGTGCCCAGAGTTAGCAGACAAAGTACACAAAACTCTTGCAGCCACTCTAGATGATAAGAAATGACCGAGACTGGCAATTCTTACCCTAGCAGGCCACTGTTTAAAATACAGCTAAAGAATGATGAAGAAGTTGAAATTTTAAGAAATAGTGGAGACACATTTTCACTCTTGAATCAAGCACTGATACCCAAAAGTGAAAACTATCTTCAAGCAATAGGAGCAACTATAGGGCAGCCAGAAAATGCATTCTTCCTGAAACCACTTTGATGTAAAATCAAGAAGAAAATGGGAATACATCAGTTTCTTTCTTTACCAAACTCACCCAAATCTGTCCTGTGCAGAGATTTGCTTGAAAATTTAGAAGCAACAGTTCCGTTTAGAAAAAGAAAACTTCAATGGAAGGTACCTGAAGACAAATGAGCGGTTTTAGCAGTAGGACTGACAATTGACACCAGACCAACAAACAAGAAGAACTAGTTAGAGCAAGTGTTGAATCAGGTGTACCCAAGAGTATGGGATACTGATAGCCCAGGAAAATCAAAACCAGCAGACCCCATGAAAATTGAGCTACAGGCAAGAGTTAGGGCTGTAGTCAGAAAGCAATACCCTTGAAGATTAGCAGCTAGGAAAGGAATAGAGCCAACAGTCAATAAAATCCCTGACATCAGGACTATTGGAAGAATGGCAGTCAAAATGTAATACTGCTAGATCAGCAATAAAGAAACCTAATGGAACTCAGAGACTAGTGCCACATTTCCAGGCAATGAATGGTTTATACCTTACTAGCTTACTAGCTAAACTTGGAGATGATTTTATTTGGTGCGAGGAATGTCCATGGGCAGGTGCTGTCGAGAGCCGTTCCCTCTTGGTCTGAGAGACCAGCTCCCCCAGCCCACCTTGCTCCCAGGCCCGGAGGTTGTAACGTGCGCTCGACCGGCAGCCGAAGGAGGGCTCTTGACACCGTGTCTGATGCAACAGGGTTCATTGAAGGTAGGTCAGAGGGTGCAGCTTGGGTGAGGGTGAGAAGAGGGACAGGAAGAGGCAGGAGCACAAGCACTGTAACATGACACATAGGGCACCTGCAAGCTGCTGGGGAAGCCTCAAGTCTGCTCAGTGAGCCACGTGTGCCCTCAGCATTGGGACAGCCACCTTTCCCTCGGTGAGCCTCACATCCCAGGGTCAGCAAATCAAGAGGCACCAGGCATGCTGTAGGTGACTCAGAGCGAGTGCAGTGGGTCATGGTGGCCAGGGACCAGAAGCAGGCAGAAAGGCAACGGGGCTGGGGAAGAGGCTCTGCTGTGCTTACAGCGTGGGCTGAGGGCTGGGAGAGCTCCATTTCCCCCTTGAGATGTTGGAGACGGGGCCTTTCACCCTCCTGATAGGGCTGCCCCTGGCTGCAGGCAGCCAAATGGGTACCACGACACAAGGCCGAGAGCAGCAAAGCAAAGAGCCAGCCGTGCACAGCACAGGGAGGTGGCCCAGTGCAAAGGCAGCGTGGCACCCTGAAGGTGCCTGCTGCATTCTCATGTGTCCCTGGCCTTGGCAGGACAGGAATGTCCGTGGTCCAAGAGGGCCTTTCTGTGGCCCCTGTGGGCTCAAAGCTGCTGCTCTTCTGGCTCCATGGGGCCTAAAGTCACAGAGCTCAGCCTCCCCCACAGCAAGAGGAACAAGACTTGGATATCAGGCAGTGGAGCTCAACGCCTAAGGCTGAGGGGCGGAGGGCTCCAGTCTGGAGCACTGGGAGGGCACCCACCCAGCCCCACAACAGCTGGCCTCACAGCCCTGAAAGGCCAGGACCAGGGTTCCACGCCTGATCCCAGGGCGTCCCTCCAACCGGCCAGCGACCTGGAAGCGCCAGAGCAGCCGGCTGTCGGGATCAAGGCGGCTGCCAAGGCGCTCCTTATGGCCTCTGCCAGCCAATTGCTCAGGGCTTAGCAGTGCCTCAGCCCCTCAGGGTCTCCCCCAGCCTGGCCAAGCTTGCCGGCAGCAGCGCCGCAGCCCCACAGCAGCTCCAGAGGAGCCCCATCCAGAGGCACCTGGGAGCCCTCAGCACTGCAGCCAGCAGCAGACGGGCAGGAGGACACGGATGGCCCTTCCTGTCCGGCACAGAGCTGGTGGCCATCTCCAGGCACCGCTCTGGGAGGGTTCCCCGCAGCTCCGGCCCTTGCCCAGCCGCTCTGTGGGCAGCACAAAGGCTTCAGCAGAACCACCAAAGGCCAAAAGGCTTCTGGCCATTTTCCCTGCAACACTGCATGGCTAGACAGCTGGCTGAGCAGAAGCACCCTTGCGTCCCGCTCCCCCTATGCCCTACAGACCTTGCGCAGGAAAAGAAAGATCCTGGGACTCTGTGTATTGTAAGCTATTTTATATTTACACAATCAAAGCCAACGAAAATACAAAGAGAAAAAACTGGAAGAAGACAAAGGAAATTGCTGCTGGCTCAAATGGCCCAAGCAGACTGAGTGCTGCAGATCACCTCTCCGCGGAGCTGCAGCAGAACAGTAAGGCAGTGCAGCAAAGACGAGGCCGTTTCCTCCATGCACTGCGGAATCGATCTCGCAGCTTCTGCCATGGGGAGTAGGGAGCTCTCTCAAGAGCCCGGAGAACTACACAAAATTCTACTGCAGCATCTCTGATTGCAGGACTGCTGTCATACGCCATTCCTTCGAGGGCTGCAAGCAAGAGGAACAGAGGCAAGGTCAGATCCCGCATATGCAGGGAGCCGAGGAGAGTCCCCTGCCAGTGCCATCCCCGTCGTCTCTTGCCATGGCCGGAAGGGAGCAGGGAGCAAGGGGATCAGCCCGAAGTTGCTGGCCACGAATGCCACACGTAGCCCTGATATCTCTGTATGCTCTGCCCACGGGTGCAGATCCCTCCGCAGCCGCGGCAGGGCTTGCAGCTGCCCCCTGCAGCCCCCGCGGTCAGCCCGCTGCCCTCACTCACTCACCCGTGCAGATCAGCTGGAGCTCTTGCTGCTGCCCCCTCAGGTGCCGCCCGGCCATGCCTGTGAACACAGAGCCTGTCACGGCCCCAGCGGCACAGCTCCCTGCCAGCGGCGCTGCCGGCGCTGTGGCCACACGGGCTGCCGGCCAGGCAGAGCTCAGCCCGGGCCCGTGCCGCATGCTGCCGCCCCAGGGCACGGCTGCCAGAGGGCGGCAGCAGCAATGCCCAGGCCAGGCGGGGCTCCACGGCGCCGGGCCGGGCTGGCGCTGCCGGGGCAGCAGGCGGGGCCGGGGCCGAGCTGCCGAGCAGGCGGGCCGGGGAGGAGCCCGGGCTCGGGACTCACCCATGAACCTGACGGCCGCCTCTCGCAGGGACTCCTGTGAGCTCTGCAGGTAGTGCAGCGCCCGGCGCAGGTGCTCGGTCGCTCGGCTCCTGTCCTCTGCCAGCTGGAGAGAGCGGCAGGAGGGAAGGGTTGGCGCGGGCTCAGCTCCTGGGCCGGGCGCCGCCTGCGCCCATCGCCGGCCTCGCCTGCCCGCACAGCCCTGAGGCGCGGCCAGCAGCCGCTGGCCAAGGGCTCCCGAGGGGAGGGGCAGAGGGCCGGCTGCTGCCCGGGGAGCCGTGGTGCCGCCCCGCAGCCCCGCCGGGCCGGGGCTCCGTGGGCACCTGACTCAGGCCCACGGGAGCCTGGAGAAGAGCCCGCGCGGCCTCTGGCTGCAGCAGCGGGCACAGCTGTTAGCCCCGCACACTGAGCACCGCCCTCAGGGACCTTCGCCATGCTGATGCTGGGCGATCTGTGCTGTACTTACCAGGCACTCCCCAAAGCTCTGATCCACGTGTAGCATTTGTTCTATATCCCTCCTCTTCAGGAATCTGGCTGAGGAATGCAGCGTTTCCCGGGAGGCCTGGAGAGGGACAGACGTGCACAGATGGCCCCACAGTCCAGGGCACAGGAGCATCCCAGTGGCACAGGCTGGAGGAGGCTGCAGCCCACAAGGTGCCAGGGCAGGAGGCAGCCCAAGGCCCTGCCAGGGGCACAGCAGCTGGCCACAAGTGCTGACCTCAGCAACAGTCTGATTCTCATCATGGCAGTGGAAGTAGAGAGGGAGCAGGCTCTGGCGCACGTGGGACTTGAAGGCCTTTCTTCCCTCTTCTGTTAATAAGTGCAGCATCTCTTGGAAGAGAGCCATGGAGCTCAGCTGCACCTGGATATCATCCTGGATGAAAGGAAAGGGCAAAAGTCCTGAGCATCAGCTGCTTCAGGCCCCCCAGGGCACAGGCATGCATCTGCAGAGGGCACCAAGGCTCCGGCCACCAGCCAGTGGCTGTGGCTGTGGGCGCAGAGCCTTACACTGTCAAAGAGTGGCAGGAGCGCCTCAGCCAGCTGCAGGGCGATGGGGGTGGCTATTGGAGCACCATTCTCAAGGAGCAAATATCTGAGTAGAAGAATGCTCATCCTGATCATGTCGCTGTCATTTTCCTCCAGGAGCTCCACTAGACTTTCAGTCAGGCTCCGCATTTGTTCAGCCTGTGCGGAACAGGACTTTGTGAAAGGCCGCCCTGCTGCCGCAGGGCCCAGAGGCCAAAGGCCTGTCCCCAAGCACTGGGGCAGCTGAAGTGGGAAGCAGGAGAGATGGGAAGAGCTGCCCCAGCGGCCGAAGCCCAGGCAAGGCCAAGCCACTGCGTTGCCCAGCCCCACGCTGCTGCCTGCACGGCTTCAGCCACTGCCCCCTTCTCACCATCAAGGGATTCTTGCCCAGCACTACGAGGCCTCGGAGTGCCAAGTAACGCCTGGCCATGTGCTCGCTCTGCAGGTTCTGTGCCAGGATCTCCAGAACACTGTCACTGCATTCCCTCAAGTGCAGGCACTCGAGGACCTGAAAGGCACAGGGCAGTGACAGGGGAGCCGGCCGGCAGGAGCCCAGAAGCGCACAGGGCCGGGCCCAGGCAGCAGCGCAGGGCACGGGCACTGTCCTGGCAGCTGTGGCTGCCAGAGGCCAGAGGGCTGGGAGGCCGCTCAGCCAGGCAGCGCTGGCCTTGTGGCTCACCTCCACAAGGAATGCCAGGGCAGGGAAATCCCAGTATGGCATCTCTTTGCCGAGCAGGGCGAGCAGGTAGAATGCAACCGCGGAACAAAAGTGGATGGCTAAGCGGCGAATTTCTCTGAAGAGGGGAAAAAGGAAACAAGACCCTGATGCAGTGGGGCAAACCTCTGCCAGGTGGGACTCACCCAGTTCTCATCTTTCCCCAGTCCCCTTCCAGCAAGGGGACGTGGGCCATTTGGGAGTTGGTTGCTCATGGGCACCCTCCTCTGCCAGCCTTTTCCAGTCTGCTTGGCCGTCCCTGAGTGACAAGGCCCTCTGAGCCATGGCCACCACGGACACTTTGTGGGGCACCTGGGCACAGAGCAGCAATGTCAGAGGCAGTGGGGAGAAGGGGGTCTCACCTGGCAAGCAGAGCCACGGCAAAGTGGTGAGTGTCAAGAGAGAGCAGCGTGTCCCAGGCACACCTGCGCTCCATTGCCACCACCACATCCTCGCAGCGGAGAAGGCAGAGCAGGGACTTGAGGGTGCGCACAGCAAACCTGTGTGCACAGCAAAGGCCAGGTCACACTGGCAGCACTGGCTCCTCGGCAGGCCACGTGGCAGGGACAGGAGGAGTGGGATGGAGCACCTGTTGGGGCTGGTGGCAAGGCCGTGCTCTTGCTGGCATCCCTTCCAGAAGGTGTCGACCTCCTCTGGCATATCCAGAGTGCTGAAGAACACTTGGAATAGCAGATGCACAAATAGGCGGGGGAAATACACCTTCAAGATCCGTGGGAGACAGGGCACCTGGAGGATCTTCCACATCACCACAGTTGCCTGCAAAGGACAAAGCCCCCCGAGACAGCGCTCAGTGCCGAGGTGTGTGTGTGGCAGGGCGCGAGCGTGGCAGGGAGAGGCCGGGAGAGACCATGGCAGGGGGAGCACGACGGGGCCTGGTGGGCCTGAAGCTGCCCCTGGGCCAGGTTTCAGGCCAGCGCCTGAGGCAGGGAGATGCAGTGGGGGAAGGAGGATGGAGAGCTGCTGGAGAGGCAGCCTTGGGGCCTGCAAAGGCCAGTTGCAGAAACTCACAGCCAGGGCAAAGACAGCCGTTTCGTCCCCATTGGAGGTGCAGGTGCTGTACTCTGGCCAGCTCCCCAGCACATTGAGGAGGATCAGCTGCACCAGCTCCGCAGTCCTGGCTGAGCCCATGATGGTCTTCCACATGGCCATGGCAGCTCTGTGGGGTTAGAGCTGTGTCTCAGGGGGGTCTCAGACACAGCAGCGGGGGCAGCTGAGCCGGCTGCCATTTCTGCCTCTGCCTACTGCCCCCCTGCCAGCAGCAGCCAGACAGCCCAGCCCTGTGGGGACAGAGCCCTGAGAGGCGGCAAGGGAGCATGGCAGCAGGCTCAGGGGCTGACATGGCAGGGCTGGGAAAGGGAGCATCTCTCTGTTGCTGCGACACCTGGGGCAGGCTGTGCAGGGTGATGGGCTGGGGAGGCCTGAGCCCTGTGGGCAGGTGGGCCCCATACCTGTCACAGGACGGGGCCACACGCAGGAGCGTCATCACTGCGTCATTTGGCTGTGCTTGGGTGAGATGCAGCAGGGTCTTGTCCAGCCTGTGCTCAGCAGAATCATTGGCCATGAGCCACTGGTGGATGTAGCTCACCATGGCAGGCACCTGGAGAAGGCACGGGGAGACTTGGAATGCTGCCAGAGGGAGCAATCTTCCCAGCTTCCCCAGAGGAGTGCTTCCCTTCCCACCTCAGTGCCATGTGGCCTGAAAGGCTCCCAGCAAGCAGCATGCGTGGACTGGGAGGCCAAGCAATTGCTGGGAGGATCAAAGCCTGGCCACAGGCTGCTTACTTGCTTTGGAGTGTAAAAATCTTCCTCTACAAGCATACACAGCAGGGCAGCACCGGTCTTGCTTAGGAAGATGGGCGAGTATGGTCTGAGGCCTACTCCCGCGGCGATGGTCTCTTCCTCCTCAATTCTCTTGAGGAAGTTGCAAACAAACTGTAGGAGAAGGGCAAGAAGCCGGGCATGTTGCATGCAGTGCTGCACACACGGTGCTGGGCTGAGCAGGGACAGCAGGCCCAGCCCAGGTGGGGGTGGCTGCAGGTACCTGCACTGTCCTGCGGAAGCGGCCACGGCCGGACTCCTGCTCTTGTGTGCGCTCCAGGGCTGCATGTGGCAAAGAGCGAGCGCAGCCAGAGGTGAGGGGCTGCGGGAGAGGCCGGACAACACGGCCCAGCCCTGCCATCCCCAGGCAGAGAGAGCCCCGGGATGCCCCAGGGGATGGAGCACGGCCACTGCGGGGTTTCTGCCCGGCCCCTCTTCCGTCCTGTCCGTGGGCATGTCCCCAGGGGATAGGACGGCACGGCACGGCACGGCACGGCATGGGGTCCAAGCTGGCAGCAGGCACCAGTCCTGTGGCCCAGCTCTGCCACTCACCCTCCTGCGGTGGCTGGAACGGCACCACCTCTTCAGTCTGCTGTGCCGGGGCAGCTGCAGGGCCTTCTTCCTCCTCCTCCACCCAGGCCAGCTCAGGCACTGCCAGGTGTCTCTGCTCCATGTCTCTGCCTGGATTTGTGGCTATTTGCAGGAGAGTTGCCTTGGAAAAGCTCCAAGTCAGCAAGTCCTGCAGTGGGGCCTGGAAGGCACCTTCAAGTAAGAAGCCTCAGGAAGGCTACAGGACAGCAAGTCCTGCCCTCGGTCTCAAGGGCCCCTGCCACAAGGACAGGGGACTCCTGACAAGGACTATGATATGGCCTCAAGGGCACCTGCAGAAGAGAAGCCTCAGGGAGACCACGGGTCAGCAAGTCCTGTGGTCTGGCCTGGAGCTCAGCTGCAGGAACAAGGCTTCAGAAAAGCTCCGGGTGGGACGCAAACAGGCGCGCTGTGCGGGGGCTCCTCACGGCACCGCTCTGTCCCGTCCTGTCCCGTCGCGTGCTCTGAGCACTGTGGCGTGCTCTTGTCACCTCCAGCTCCTATGTCACCCCGTGTCACAAAGGGCCCTTGGACACCCGTTCCATATCACAGTGAGTGTGCGGCACCGTGTCACCAAGGGCCCTTGCACACACTGCCGCCTGCCCTGGGGCCACGCCCAGCCCACCCAAAGTGGCCCAGTTTGGAAGGAACGGCTGGCCCCAGGAGTCTAAGCGGGGCCGACAGGATCTTTAAGAAGGGCTCAGAGCATCAGCAAATGCTGCCATGCTCTGTGGCCTCAGGGCAGCAGAAGGAGCCCCCAGGGCTGCCGACGCAGCCGTTCTGGGAAGGGCACGGGGCCTTGCAGGGAAGCTGGCACGGCCTCCTTGGGACACGTCCCGGCTGCTGGCCGCCCTAAAGCTGCCGGTGTGACACGCACAAGGAACGTGTGGGCCCGGGCACCAATGCTGCTCTGAGGCCTGGGGCCCGGGCAGCGCTGACATCAGCAGGTGTGGCAGAGTCCCCGGCCAAGCAGACCTGCCAGCCCCCGAGCCCTGGCAGCGCTGGTGCTCGTCTCCTGCCCCAGAGACCTGTGGCCCCTGGGGGCTTTCTGTGCCAGAAGGAGCCAAAGGCCACGTGCCTTGGGGGCTGTGCCTCTTTCCTGCAGGGGCTGATGGCAGGAGCACCTGGAGCAACTGCTGGCACACTTGGTCTCCGTCAGATGATGTTGCTCCTTCCTCAAATGAATTTTTCTCACGGAAGGCATTGGCAGTAGCACCAGAGCACCATCCATTGCTGAGTTACCCAGGGCAATTAGATTGCAAAGTTAACAGTCTGAAATTTCCTTGTGCTTTCCTCACTCTCCTTCCCACATTCTGGAAAAAACGGAATCTGCCCGGCCTCTGCATTTCTCAGCTTCACTTGCTGCATGTTTTGCTCTGGCAGCTGGTGTCCAAACAAAAGTGTGTCCCTGCTGAGCACAGCAATGAGCGGCCACAAAGTTGCAAGTTCCCCAGTGAACGTCGAGGCAGAGACGTGGAAGTGCGGAGGATAAGGACAACTCTGGGAGGAGAAGCTCTTCTGTGTCACTGATGATGGTGCCCACACCCTGAAGCAGCAGCCAAGAGAAGCGCTGGAAGCAGACGGGCGCACTTTTGGGCAGTACAATATCAAAAGATATGAAACCATTAGCCAGAATGCAAAGGAGGACTGCAAGGATGGAGTGTGGCCTGGAGGGGAAGCCCTGGATGCAGCTGAAGCCACTTTGTTCAGCCTGGAGGAGAGTAAAGGCCGTCATTGTGGTCTTCAACATCCTCCTGAGAGGAATCAGAGGGGCTGCCGCAGCTCTCGTCACTGCTGGGACCAGTGATCGGACCGGAGAAAAGGGCAGGGAGCTGGCACAGGGCAAGTTTCATTTCCGTATCAGATCAAGGTTTTTCACCCAGAGCACAGTCAGGCACTGGGACGGGCTCCCCGTTGACGCAGCCCAGCAAAGCCCGGGCTGGCTCTTGGGAAAACTGCGGCGCTGCGCCAGGAGCGGGGAACGGCCAAGGCTTGGGTCCTGCCCGCGGCTGACCCTGGTGAGCCACCGCTCAGTGCTTCAGGATCCACTAACTGCAGCACGGAGCAGGCCAAAGAGAAGGAGGAGGCTCCTCGAGTGTGAGGTTCCACAGGCCAAGGCTTATTCCAAGGGAAGGATTGGGCAGCAAAGAGCCGCCAGCACTTCTGTGCACGGGATTTTAGCGGGGTACAACTCAGGGGGTGGATCCAAACGATTGAGCAATAAGGAATCTGCAGGGGAGGAGCGAGGGGATTCCATCAGTTGCTTGGGACTAATTAGGACAGATGGGAGGAGAGGGTAGGTCACGTGGGCCAGTGGGGCTTCCAGCAATAGAGGAATTCCAAAGGGGTGCTGCAGACAGGGATTGGTCCAAGGCAAAAGTGACAGGGAAGGTTCAGGAATAAAGAGCTGGATTATCTTGAGAGGCAGGGAAGGAGCTGGAACAAAGAGTGGGGAATGGCATGAGGGACAGCTTTGAGGGAGGGCAGAACCTAGGGGTAAACCAAATTGGGGAAAATACGGGGTACATGAAAACAAACCATTCTACGGGAACTGATAAATAAACACAAACTGGAACATCCCAGGGAAATGGTCACAGCACCAAGCCCGTCTGAGTTTGAGAAGTGTTCGAAGAACATTGAGCAGTGACGCAAGCTTTTAGACACTACATCAAAAGTAGAAAGTGTACCAAAGTCAAGAGAGGGAAAAAGAAAAAGAGCTCCCTGCAGCCATGGTGGCAGCTCTGGATCAGCACCAGGGAGAGGACGGATGTAGGCATGGTTGAAGCAGAGGCAGGGGCGAAAATAGCAGAGGCAGAGGAGGTTCAAAGCAGCCAGAGAGCAAGCAGGACGCAAATCAATGTGCATCTTGTAAGAAATCAGGACACTGGAAATAGGGCCAGTGCCCAGAGTTAGCAGACAAAGTACACAAAACTCTTGCAGCCACTCTAGATGATAAGAAATGACCGAGACTGGCAATTCTTACCCTAGCAGGCCACTGTTTAAAATACAGCTAAAGAATGATGAAGAAGTTGAAATTTTAAGAAATAGTGGAGACACATTTTCACTCTTGAATCAAGCACTGATACCCAAAAGTGAAAACTATCTTCAAGCAATAGGAGCAACTATAGGGCAGCCAGAAAATGCATTCTTCCTGAAACCACTTTGATGTAAAATCAAGAAGAAAATGGGAATACATCAGTTTCTTTCTTTACCAAACTCACCCAAATCTGTCCTGTGCAGAGATTTGCTTGAAAATTTAGAAGCAACAGTTCCGTTTAGAAAAAGAAAACTTCAATGGAAGGTACCTGAAGACAAATGAGCGGTTTTAGCAGTAGGACTCACAATTGACACCAGACCAACAAACAAGAAGAACTAGTTAGAGCAAGTGTTGAATCAGGTGTACCCAAGAGTATGGGATACTGATAGCCCAGGAAAATCAAAACCAGCAGACCCCATGAAAATTGAGCTACAGACAAGAGTTAGGGCTGTAGTCAGAAAGCAATACCCTTGAAGATTAGCAGCTAGGAAAGGAATAGAGCCAACAGTCAATAAAATCCCTGACATCAGGACTATTGGAAGAATGGCAGTCAAAATGTAATACTGCTAGATCAGCAATAAAGAAACCTAATGGAACTCAGAGACTAGTGCCACATTTCCAGGCAATGAATGGTTTATACCTTACTAGTTTACTAGCTAAACTTGGAGATGATTTTATTTGGTGCGAGGAATGTCCATGGGCAGGTGGTGTCGAGAGCCGTTCCCTCTTGGTCTGAGAGACCAGCTCCCCCAGCCCACCTTGCTCCCCGGCCCGGAGGTTGTAACGTGCGCTCGACCGGCAGCCGAAGGAGGCCTCTTGACACCGTGTCTGATGCAACAGGGTTCATTGAAGGTAGGTCAGAGGGTGCAGCTTTGGTGAGGGTGAGAAGAGGGACAGGAAGAGGCAGGAGCACAAGCACTGTAACATGACACATAAGGCACCTGCAAGCTGCTGGGGAAGCCTCAAGTCTGCTCAGTGAGCCACGTGTGCCCTCAGCATTGGGACAGCCACCTTTCCCTCGGTGAGCCTCACATGCCAGGGTCAGCAAATCAAGAGGCACCAGGCATGCTGTAGGTGACTCAGAGCGAGTGCAGTGGGTCATGGTGGCCAGGGACCAGAAGCAGGCAGAAAGGCAACGGGGCTGGGGAAGAGGCTCTGCTGTGCTTACAGCGTGGGCTGAGGGCTGGGAGAACTCCATTTCCCCCTTGAGATGTTGGAGACGGGGCCTTTCACCCTCCTGATAGGGCTGCCCCTGGCTGCAGGCAGCCAAATGGGTACCACAACACAAGGCCGAGAGCAGCAAAGCAAAGAGCCAGCCGTGCACAGCACAGGGAGGTGGCCCAGTGCAAAGGCAGCGTGGCACCCTGAAGGTGCCCGCTGCATTCTCATGTGTCCCTGGCCTGGGCAGGACAGGAATGTCCGTGGTCCAAGAGGGCCTTTCTGTGGCCCCTGTGGGCTCAAAGCTGCTGCTCTTCTGGCTCCATGGGACCTAAAGCCACAGAGCTCAGCCTGCCCCACAGCAAGAGGAACAAGACTTGGATATCAGGCAGTGGAGCTCAACGCCTAAGGCTGAGGGGCGGAGGGCTCCAGTCTGGAGCACTGGGAGGGCACCCACCCAGCCCCACAACAGCTGGCCTCACAGCCCTGAAAGGCCAGGACCAGGGTTCCACGCCTGATCCCAGGGCGTCCCTCCAACCGGCCAGCGACCTGGAAGCGCCAGAGCAGCCGGCTGTCGGGATCAAGGCGGCTGCCAAGGCGCTCCTTATGGCCTCTGCCAGCCAATTGCTCAGGGCTTAGCAGTGCCTCAGCCCCTCAGGGTCTCCCCCAGCCTGGCCAAGCTTGCCGGCAGCAGCGCCGCAGCCCCACAGCAGCTCCAGAGGAGCCCCATCCAGAGGCACCTGGGAGCCCTCAGCACTGCAGCCAGCAGCAGACGGGCAGGAGGACACGGATGGCCCTTCCTGTCCGGCACAGAGCTGGTGGCCATCTCCAGGCACCGCTCTGGGAGGGTTCCCCGCAGCTCCGGCCCTTGCCCAGCCGCTCTGTGGGCAGCACAAAGGCTTCAGCAGAACCACCAAAGGCCAAAAGGCTTCTGGCCATTTTCCCTGCAACACTGCATGGCTAGACAGCTGGCTGAGCAGAAGCACCCTTGCGTCCCGCTCCCCCTATGCCCTACAGACCTTGCGCAGGAAAAGAAAGATCCTGGGACTCTGTGTATTGTAAGCTATTTTATATTTACACAATCAAAGCCAACGAAAATACAAAGAGAAAAAACTGGAAGAAGACAAAGGAAATTGCTGCTGGCTCAAATGGCCCAAGCAGACTGAGTGCTGCAGATCACCTCTCCGCGGAGCTGCAGCAGAACAGTAAGGCAGTGCAGCAAAGACGAGGCCGTTTCCTCCATGCACTGCGGAATCGATCTCGCAGCTTCTGCCATGGGGAGTAGGGAGCTCTCTCAAGAGCCCGGAGAACTACACAAAATTCTACTGCAGCATCTCTGATTGCAGGACTGCTGTCATACGCCATTCCTTCGAGGGCTGCAAGCAAGAGGAACAGAGGCAAGGTCAGATCCCGCATATGCAGGGAGCCGAGGAGAGTCCCCTGCCAGTGCCATCCCCGTCGTCTCTTGCCATGGCCGGAAGGGAGCAGGGAGCAAGGGGATCAGCCCGAAGTTGCTGGCCACGAATGCCACACGTAGCCCTGATATCTCTGTATGCTCTGCCCACGGGTGCAGATCCCTCCGCAGCCGCGGCAGGGCTTGCAGCTGCCCCCTGCAGCCCCCGCGGTCAGCCCGCTGCCCTCACTCACTCACCCGTGCAGATCAGCTGGAGCTCTTGCTGCTGCCCCCTCAGGTGCCGCCCGGCCATGCCTGTGAACACAGAGCCTGTCACGGCCCCAGCGGCACAGCTCCCTGCCAGCGGCGCTGCCGGCGCTGTGGCCACACGGGCTGCCGGCCAGGCAGAGCTCAGCCCGGGCCCGTGCCGCACGCTGCCGCCCCAGGGCACGGCTGCCAGAGGGCGGCAGCAGCAATGCCCAGGCCAGGCGGGGCTCCACGGCGCCGGGCCGGGCTGGCGCTGCCGGGGCAGCAGGCGGGGCCGGGGCCGAGCTGCCGAGCAGGCGGGCCGGGGAGGAGCCCGGGCTCGGGACTCACCCATGAACCTGACGGCCGCCTCTCGCAGGGACTCCTGTGAGCTCTGCAGGTAGTGCAGCGCCCGGCGCAGGTGCTCGGTCGCTCGGCTCCTGTCCTCTGCCAGCTGGAGAGAGCGGCAGGAGGGAAGGGTTGGCGCGGGCTCAGCTCCTGGGCCGGGCGCCGCCTGCGCCCATCGCCGGCCTCGCCTGCCCGCACAGCCCTGAGGCGCGGCCAGCAGCCGCTGGCCAAGGGCTCCCGAGGGGAGGGGCAGAGGGCCGGCTGCTGCCCGGGGAGCCGTGGTGCCGCCCCGCAGCCCCGCCGGGCCGGGGCTCCGTGGGCACCTGACTCAGGCCCACGGGAGCCTGGAGAAGAGCCCGCGCGGCCTCTGGCTGCAGCAGCGGGCACAGCTGTTAGCCCCGCACACTGAGCACCGCCCTCAGGGACCTTCGCCATGCTGATGCTGGGCGATCTGTGCTGTACTTACCAGGCACTCCCCAAAGCTCTGATCCACGTGTAGCATTTGTTCTATATCCCTCCTCTTCAGGAATCTGGCTGAGGAATGCAGCGTTTCCCGGGAGGCCTGGAGAGGGACAGACGTGCACAGATGGCCCCACAGTCCAGGGCACAGGAGCATCCCAGTGGCACAGGCTGGAGGAGGCTGCAGCCCACAAGGTGCCAGGGCAGGAGGCAGCCCAAGGCCCTGCCAGGGGCACAGCAGCTGGCCACAAGTGCTGACCTCAGCAACAGTCTGATTCTCATCATGGCAGTGGAAGTAGAGAGGGAGCAGGCTCTGGCGCACGTGGGACTTGAAGGCCTTTCTTCCCTCTTCTGTTAATAAGTGCAGCATCTCTTGGAAGAGAGCCATGGAGCTCAGCTGCACCTGGATATCATCCTGGATGAAAGGAAAGGGCAAAAGTCCTGAGCATCAGCTGCTTCAGGCCCCCCAGGGCACAGGCATGCATCTGCAGAGGGCACCAAGGCTCCGGCCACCAGCCAGTGGCTGTGGCTGTGGGCGCAGAGCCTTACACTGTCAAAGAGTGGCAGGAGCGCCTCAGCCAGCTGCAGGGCGATGGGGGTGGCTATTGGAGCACCATTCTCAAGGAGCAAATATCTGAGTAGAAGAATGCTCATCCTGATCATGTCGCTGTCATTTTCCTCCAGGAGCTCCACTAGACTTTCAGTCAGGCTCCGCATTTGTTCAGCCTGTGCGGAACAGGACTTTGTGAAAGGCCGCCCTGCTGCCGCAGGGCCCAGAGGCCAAAGGCCTGTCCCCAAGCACTGGGGCAGCTGAAGTGGGAAGCAGGAGAGATGGGAAGAGCTGCCCCAGCGGCCGAAGCCCAGGCAAGGCCAAGCCACTGCGTTGCCCAGCCCCACGCTGCTGCCTGCACGGCTTCAGCCAGTGCCCCCTTCTCACCATCAAGGGATTCTTGCCCAGCACTACGAGGCCTCGGAGTGCCAAGTAACGCCTGGCCATGTGCTCGCTCTGCAGGTTCTGTGCCAGGATCTCCAGAACACTGTCACTGCATTCCCTCAAGTGCAGGCACTCGAGGACCTGAAAGGCACAGGGCAGTGACAGGGGAGCCGGCCGGCAGGAGCCCAGAAGCGCACAGGGCCGGGCCCAGGCAGCAGCGCAGGGCACGGGCACTGTCCTGGCAGCTGTGGCTGCCAGAGGCCAGAGGGCTGGGAGGCCGCTCAGCCAGGCAGCGCTGGCCTTGTGGCTCACCTCCACAAGGAATGCCAGGGCAGGGAAATCCCAGTATGGCATCTCTTTGCCGAGCAGGGCGAGCAGGTAGAATGCAACCGTGGAACAAAAGTGGATGGCTAAGCGGCGAATTTCTCTGAAGAGGGGAAAAAGGAAACAAGACCCTGATGCAGTGGGGCAAACCTCTGCCAGGTGGGACTCACCCAGTTCTCATCTTTCCCCAGTCCCCTTCCAGCAAGGGGACGTGGGCCATTTGGGAGTTGGTTGCTCATGGGCACCCTCCTCTGCCAGCCTTTTCCAGTCTGCTTGGCCGTCCCTGAGTGACAAGGCCCTCTGAGCCATGGCCACCACGGACACTTTGTGGGGCACCTGGGCACAGAGCAGCAATGTCAGAGGCAGTGGGGAGAAGGGGGTCTCACCTGGCAAGCAGAGCCACGGCAAAGTGGTGAGTGTCAAGAGAGAGCAGCGTGTCCCAGGCACACCTGCGCTCCATTGCCACCACCACATCCTCGCAGCGGAGAAGGCAGAGCAGGGACTTGAGGGTGCGCACAGCAAACCTGTGTGCACAGCAAAGGCCAGGTCACACTGGCAGCACTGGCTCCTCGGCAGGCCACGTGGCAGGGACAGGAGGAGTGGGATGGAGCACCTGTTGGGGCTGGTGGCAAGGCCGTGCTCTTGCTGGCATCCCTTCCAGAAGGTGTCGACCTCCTCTGGCATATCCAGAGTGCTGAAGAACACTTGGAATAGCAGATGCACAAATAGGCGGGGGAAATACACCTTCAAGATCCGTGGGAGACAGGGCACCTGGAGGATCTTCCACATCACCACAGTTGCCTGCAAAGGACAAAGCCCCCCGAGACAGCGCTCAGTGCCGAGGTGTGTGTGTGGCAGGGCGCGAGCGTGGCAGGGAGAGGCCGGGAGAGACCATGGCAGGGGGAGCACGACGGGGCCTGGTGGGCCTGAAGCTGCCCCTGGGCCAGGTTTCAGGCCAGCGCCTGAGGCAGGGAGATGCAGTGGGGGAAGGAGGATGGAGAGCTGCTGGAGAGGCAGCCTTGGGGCCTGCAAAGGCCAGTTGCAGAAACTCACAGCCAGGGCAAAGACAGCCGTTTCGTCCCCATTGGAGGTGCAGGTGCTGTACTCTGGCCAGCTCCCCAGCACATCGAGGAGGATCAGCTGCACCAGCTCCGCAGTCCTGGCTGAGCCCATGATGGTCTTCCACATGGCCATGGCAGCTCTGTGGGGTTAGAGCTGTGTCTCAGGGGGGTCTCAGACACAGCAGCGGGGGCAGCTGAGCCGGCTGCCATTTCTGCCTCTGCCTACTGCCCCCCTGCCAGCAGCAGCCAGACAGCCCAGCCCTGTGGGGACAGAGCCCTGAGAGGCGGCAAGGGAGCATGGCAGCAGGCTCAGGGGCTGACATGGCAGGGCTGGGAAAGGGAGCATCTCTCTGTTGCTGCGACACCTGGGGCAGGCTGTGCAGGGTGATGGGCTGGGGAGGCCTGAGCCCTGTGGGCAGGTGGGCCCCATACCTGTCACAGGACGGGGCCACACGCAGGAGCGTCATCACTGCGTCATTTGGCTGTGCTTGGGTGAGATGCAGCAGGGTCTTGTCCAGCCTGTGCTCAGCAGAATCATTGGCCATGAGCCACTGGTGGATGTAGCTCACCATGGCAGGCACCTGGAGAAGGCACGGGGAGACTTGGAATGCTGCCAGAGGGAGCAATCTTCCCAGCTTCCCCAGAGGAGTGCTTCCCTTCCCACCCCACTGCCATGTGGCCTGAAAGGCTCCCAGCAAGCAGCATGCGTGGACTGGGAGGCCAAGCAATTGCTGGGAGGATCAAAGCCTGGCCACAGGCTGCTTACTTGCTTTGGAGTGTAAAAATCTTCCTCTACAAGCATACACAGCAGGGCAGCACCGGTCTTGCTTAGGAAGATGGGCGAGTATGGTCTGAGGCCTACTCCCGCGGCGATGGTCTCTTCCTCCTCAATTCTCTTGAGGAAGTTGCAAACAAACTGTAGGAGAAGGGCAAGAAGCCGGGCATGTTGCATGCAGTGCTGCACACACGGTGCTGGGCTGAGCAGGGACAGCAGGCCCAGCCCAGGTGGGGGTGGCTGCAGGTACCTGCGCTGTCCTGCGGAAGCGGCCACGGCCGGACTCCTGCTCTTGTGTGCGCTCCAGGGCTGCATGTGGCAAAGAGCGAGCGCAGCCAGAGGTGAGGGGCTGCGGGAGAGGCCGGACAACACGGCCCAGCCCTGCCATCCCCAGGCAGAGAGAGCCCCGGGATGCCCCAGGGGATGGAGCACGGCCACTGCGGGGTTTCTGCCCGGCCCCTCTTCCGTCCTGTCCGTGGGCATGTCCCCAGGGGATAGCACGGCACGGCACGGCACGGCATGGGGTCCAAGCTGGCAACAGGCACCAGTCCTGTGGCCCAGCTCTGCCACTCACCCTCCTGCGGTGGCTGGAACGGCACCACCTCTTCAGTCTGCTGTGCCGGGGCAGCTGCAGGGCCTTCTTCCTCCTCCTCCACCCAGGCCAGCTCAGGCACTGCCAGGTGTCTCTGCTCCATGTCTCTGCCTGGATTTGTGGCTATTTGCAGGAGAGTTGCCTTGGAAAAGCTCCAAGTCAGCAAGTCCTGCAGTGGGGCCTGGAAGGCACCTTCAAGGAAGAAGCCTCAGGAAGGCTACAGGACAGCAAGTCCTGCCCTCGGTCTCAAGGGCCCCTGCCACAAGGACAGGGGACTCCTGACAAGGACTATGATATGGCCTCAAGGGCACCTGCAGAAGAGAAGCCTCAGGGAGACCACGGGTCAGCAAGTCCTGTGGTCTGGCCTGGAGCTCAGCTGCAGGAACAAGGCTTCAGAAAAGCTCCGGGTGGGACGCAAACAGGCGCGCTGTGCGGGGGCTCCTCACGGCACCGCTCTGTCCCGTCCTGTCCCGTCGCGTGCTCTGAGCACTGTGGCGTGCTCTTGTCACCTCCAGCTCCTATGTCACCCCGTGTCACAAAGGGCCCTTGGACACCCGTTCCATGTCACAGTGAGTGTGCGGCACCGTGTCACCAAGGGCCCTTGCACACACTGCCGCCTGCCCTGGGGCCACGCCCAGCCCACCCAAAGTGGCCCAGTTTGGAAGGAACGGCTGGCCCCAGGAGTCTAAGCGGGGCCGACAGGATCTTTAAGAAGGGCTCAGAGCATCAGCAAATGCTGCCATGCTCTGTGGCCTCAGGGCAGCAGAAGGAGCCCCCAGGGCTGCCGACGCAGCCGTTCTGGGAAGGGCACGGGGCCTTGCAGGGAAGCTGGCACGGCCTCCTTGGGACACGTCCCGGCTGCTGGCCGCCCTAAAGCTGCCGGTGTGACACGCACAAGGAACGTGTGGGCTCGGGCACCAATGCTGCTCTGAGGCCTGGGGCCCGGGCAGCGCTGACATCAGCAGGTGTGGCAGAGTCCCCGGCCAAGCAGACCTGCCAGCCCCCGAGCCCTGGCAGCGCTGGTGCCCGTCTCCTGCCCCAGAGACCTGTGGCCCCTGGGGGCTTTCTGTGCCAGAAGGAGCCAAAGGCCACGTGCCTTGGGGGCTGTGCCTCTTTCCTGCAGGGGCTGATGGCAGGAGCACCTGGAGCAACTGCTGGCACACTTGGTCTCCGTCAGATGATGTTGCTCCTTCCTCAAATGAATTTTTCTCACGGAAGGCATTGGCAGTAGCACCAGAGCACCATCCATTGCTGAGTTACCCAGGGCAATTAGATTGCAAAGTTAACAGTCTGAAATTTCCTTGTGCTTTCCTCACTCTCCTTCCCACATTCTGGAAAAAATGGAATCTGCCCGGCCTCTGCATTTCTCAGCTTCACTTGCTGCATGTTTTGCTCTGGCAGCTGGTGTCCAAACAAAAGTGTGTCCCTGCTGAGCACAGCAATGAGCGGCCACAAAGTTGCAAGTTCCCCAGTGAACGTCGTCGAGGCAGAGACGTGGAAGTGCGGAGGATAAGGACAACTCTGGGAGGAGAAGCTCTTCTGTGTCACTGATGATGGTGCCCACACCCTGAAGCAGCAGCCAAGAGAAGCGCTGGAAGCAGACGGGCGCACTTTTGGGCAGTACAATATCAAAAGATATGAAACCATTAGCCAGAATGCAAAGGAGGACTGCAAGGATGGAGTGTGGCCTGGAGGGGAAGCCCTGGATGCAGCTGAAGCCACTTTGTTCAGCCTGGAGGAGAGTAAAGGCCGTCATTGTGGTCTTCAACATCCTCCTGAGAGGAATCAGAGGGGCTGCCGCAGCTCTCGTCACTGCTGGGACCAGTGATCGGACCGGAGAAAAGGGCAGGGAGCTGGCACAGGGCAAGTTTCATTTCCGTATCAGATCAAGGTTTTTCACCCAGAGCACAGTCAGGCACTGGGACGGGCTCCCCGTTGACGCAGCCCAGCGGAGCCCGGGCTGGCTCTTGGGAAAACTGCGGCGCTGCGCCAGGAGCGGGGAACGGCCAAGGCTTGGGTGCTGCCCGCGGCTGACCCTGGTGAGCCACCGCTCAGTGCTTCAGGATCCACTAACTGCAGCACGGAGCAGGCCAAAGAGAAGGAGGAGGCTCCTCGAGTGTGAGGTTCCACAGGCCAAGGCTTATTCCAAGGGAAGGATTGGGCAGCAAAGAGCCGCCAGCACTTCTGTGCACGGGATTTTAGCGGGGTACAACTCAGGGGGTGGATCCAAACGATTGAGCAATAAGGAATCTGCAGGGGAGGAGCGAGGGGATTCCATCAGTTGCTTGGGACTAATTAGGACAGATGGGAGGAGAGGGTAGGTCACGTGGGCCAGTGGGGCTTCCAGCAATAGAGGAATTCCAGAGGGGTGCTGCAGACAGGGATTGGTCCAAGGCAAAAGTGACAGGGAAGGTTCAGGAATAAAGAGCTGGATTATCTTGAGAGGCAGGGAAGGAGCTGGAACAAAGAGTGGGGAATGGCATGAGGGACAGCTTTGAGGGAGGGCAGAACCTAGGGGTAAACCAAATTGGGGAAAATACGGGGTACATGAAAACAAACCATTCTACGGGAACTGATAAATAAACACAAACTGGAACATCCCAGGGAAATGGTCACAGCACCAAGCCCGTCTGAGTTTGAGAAGTGTTCGAAGAACATTGAGCAGTGACGCAAGCTTTTAGACACTACATCAAAAGTAGAAAGTGTACCAAAGTCAAGAGAGGGAAAAAGAAAAAGAGCTCCCTGCAGCCATGGTGGCAGCTCTGGATCAGCACCAGGGAGAGGACGGATGTAGGCATGGTTGAAGCAGAGGCAGGGGCGAAAATAGCAGAGGCAGAGGAGGTTCAAAGCAGCCAGAGAGCAAGCAGGACGCAAATCAATGTGCATCTTGTAAGAAATCAGGACACTGGAAATAGGGCCAGTGCCCAGAGTTAGCAGACAAAGTACACAAAACTCTTGCAGCCACTCTAGATGATAAGAAATGACCAAGACTGGCAATTCTTACCCTAGCAGGCCACTGGTTAAAATACAGCTAAAGAATGATGAAGAAGTTGAAATTTTAAGAAATAGTGGAGACACATTTTCACTCTTGAATCAAGCACTGATACCCAAAAGTGAAAACTATCTTCAAGCAATAGGAGCAACTATAGGGCAGCCAGAAAATGCATTCTTCCTGAAACCACTTTGATGTAAAATCAAGAAGAAAATGGGAATACATCAGTTTCTTTCTTTACCAAACTCACCCAAATCTGTCCTGTGCAGAGATTTGCTTGAAAATTTAGAAGCAACAGTTCCGTTTAGAAAAAGAAAACTTCAATGGAAGGTACCTGAAGACAAATGAGCGGTTTTAGCAGTAGGACTCACAATTGACACCAGACCAACAAACAAGAAGAACTAGTTAGAGCAAGTGTTGAATCAGGTGTACCCAAGAGTATGGGATACTGATAGCCCAGGAAAATCAAAACCAGCAGACCCCATGAAAATTGAGCTACAGACAAGAGTTAGGGCTGTAGTCAGAAAGCAATACCCTTGAAGATTAGCAGCTAGGAAAGGAATAGAGCCAACAGTCAATAAAATCCCTGACATCAGGACTATTGGAAGAATGGCAGTCAAAATGTAATACTGCTAGATCAGCAATAAAGAAACCTAATGGAACTCAGAGACTAGTGCCACATTTCCAGGCAATGAATGGTTTATACCTTACTAGTTTACTAGCTAAACTTGGAGATGATTTTATTTGGTGCGAGGAATGTCCATGGGCAGGTGGTGTCGAGAGCCGTTCCCTCTTGGTCTGAGAGACCAGCTCCCCCAGCCCACCTTGCTCCCCGGCCCGGAGGTTGTAACGTGCGCTCGACCGGCAGCCGAAGGAGGCCTCTTGACACCGTGTCTGATGCAACAGGGTTCATTGAAGGTAGGTCAGAGGGTGCAGCTTTGGTGAGGGTGAGAAGAGGGACAGGAAGAGGCAGGAGCACAAGCACTGTAACATGACACATAAGGCACCTGCAAGCTGCTGGGGAAGCCTCAAGTCTGCTCAGTGAGCCACGTGTGCCCTCAGCATTGGGACAGCCACCTTTCCCTCGGTGAGCCTCACATCCCAGGGTCAGCAAATCAAGAGGCACCAGGCATGCTGTAGGTGACTCAGAGCGAGTGCAGTGGGTCATGGTGGCCAGGGACCAGAAGCAGGCAGAAAGGCAACGGGGCTGGGGAAGAGGCTCTGCTGTGCTTACAGCGTGGGCTGAGGGCTGGGAGAACTCCATTTCCCCCTTGAGATGTTGGAGACGGGGCCTTTCACCCTCCTGATAGGGCTGCCCCTGGCTGCAGGCAGCCAAATGGGTACCACGACACAAGGCCGAGAGCAGCAAAGCAAAGAGCCAGCCGTGCACAGCACAGGGAGGTGGCCCAGTGCAAAGGCAGCGTGGCACCCTGAAGGTGCCCGCTGCATTCTCATGTGTCCCTGGCCTGGGCAGGACAGGAATGTCCGTGGTCCAAGAGGGCCTTTCTGTGGCCCCTGTGGGCTCAAAGCTGCTGCTCTTCTGGCTCCATGGGACCTAAAGCCACAGAGCTCAGCCTGCCCCACAGCAAGAGGAACAAGACTTGGATATCAGGCAGTGGAGCTCAACGCCTAAGGCTGAGGGGCGGAGGGCTCCAGTCTGGAGCACTGGGAGGGCACCCACCCAGCCCCACAACAGCTGGCCTCACAGCCCTGAAAGGCCAGGACCAGGGTTCCACGCCTGATCCCAGGGCGTCCCTCCAACCGGCCAGCGACCTGGAAGCGCCAGAGCAGCCGGCTGTCGGGATCAAGGCGGCTGCCAAGGCGCTCCTTATGGCCTCTGCCAGCCAATTGCTCAGGGCTTAGCAGTGCCTCAGCCCCTCAGGGTCTCCCCCAGCCTGGCCAAGCTTGCCGGCAGCAGCGCCGCAGCCCCACAGCAGCTCCAGAGGAGCCCCATCCAGAGGCACCTGGGAGCCCTCAGCACTGCAGCCAGCAGCAGACGGGCAGGAGGACACGGATGGCCCTTCCTGTCCGGCACAGAGCTGGTGGCCATCTCCAGGCACCGCTCTGGGAGGGTTCCCCGCAGCTCCGGCCCTTGCCCAGCCGCTCTGTGGGCAGCACAAAGGCTTCAGCAGAACCACCAAAGGCCAAAAGGCTTCTGGCCATTTTCCCTGCAACACTGCATGGCTAGACAGCTGGCTGAGCAGAAGCACCCTTGCGTCCCGCTCCCCCTATGCCCTACAGACCTTGCGCAGGAAAAGAAAGATCCTGGGACTCTGTGTATTGTAAGCTATTTTATATTTACACAATCAAAGCCAACGAAAATACAAAGAGAAAAAACTGGAAGAAGACAAAGGAAATTGCTGCTGGCTCAAATGGCCCAAGCAGACTGAGTGCTGCAGATCACCTCTCCGGGGAGCTGCAGCAGAACAGTAAGGCAGTGCAGCAAAGACGAGGCCGTTTCCTCCATGCACTGCGGAATCGATCTCGCAGCTTCTGCCATGGGGAGTAGGGAGCTCTCTCAAGAGCCCGGAGAACTACACAAAATTCTACTGCAGCATCTCTGATTGCAGGACTGCTGTCATACGCCATTCCTTCGAGGGCTGCAAGCAAGAGGAACAGAGGCAAGGTCAGATCCCGCATATGCAGGGAGCCGAGGAGAGTCCCCTGCCAGTGCCATCCCCGTCGTCTCTTGCCATGGCCGGAAGGGAGCAGGGAGCAAGGGGATCAGCCCGAAGTTGCTGGCCACGAATGCCACACGTAGCCCTGATATCTCTGTATGCTCTGCCCACGGGTGCAGATCCCTCCGCAGCCGCGGCAGGGCTTGCAGCTGCCCCCTGCAGCCCCCGCGGTCAGCCCGCTGCCCTCACTCACTCACCCGTGCAGATCAGCTGGAGCTCTTGCTGCTGCCCCCTCAGGTGCCGCCCGGCCATGCCTGTGAACACAGAGCCTGTCACGGCCCCAGCGGCACAGCTCCCTGCCAGCGGCGCTGCCGGCGCTGTGGCCACACGGGCTGCCGGCCAGGCAGAGCTCAGCCCGGGCCCGTGCCGCATGCTGCCGCCCCAGGGCACGGCTGCCAGAGGGCGGCAGCAGCAATGCCCAGGCCAGGCGGGGCTCCACGGCGCCGGGCCGGGCTGGCGCTGCCGGGGCAGCAGGCGGGGCCGGGGCCGAGCTGCCGAGCAGGCGGGCCGGGGAGGAGCCCGGGCTCAGGACTCACCCATGAACCTGACGGCCGCCTCTCGCAGGGACTCCTGTGAGCTCTGCAGGTAGTGCAGCGCCCGGCGCAGGTGCTCGGTCGCTCGGCTCCTGTCCTCTGCCAGCTGGAGAGAGCGGCAGGAGGGAAGGGTTGGCGCGGGCTCAGCTCCTGGGCCGGGCGCCGCCTGCGCCCATCGCCGGCCTCGCCTGCCCGCACAGCCCTGAGGCGCGGCCAGCAGCCGCTGGCCAAGGGCTCCCGAGGGGAGGGGCAGAGGGCCGGCTGCTGCCCGGGGAAGCCGTGGTGCCGGCCCGCAGCCCCGCCGGGCCGGGGCTCCGTGGGCACCCGACTCAGGCCCACGGGAGCCTGGAGAAGAGCCCGCGCGGCCTCTGGCTGCAGCAGCAGGCACAGCTGTTAGCCCCGCACACTGAGCACCGCCCTCAGGGACCTTCGCCATGCTGAGGCTGGGCGATCTGTGCTGTACTTACCAGGCACTCCCCAAAGCTCTGATCCACGTGTAGCATTTGTTCTATATCCCTCCTCTTCAGGAATCTGGCTGAGGAATGCAGCGTTTCCCGGGAGGCCTGGAGAGGGACAGACGTGCACAGATGGCCCCACAGTCCAGGGCACCGGAGCATCCCAGTGGCACAGGCTGGAGGAGGCTGCAGCCCACAAGGTGCCAGGGCAGGAGGCAGCCCAAGCCCCTGCCAGGGGCACAGCAGCTGGCCACAAGTGCTGACCTCAGCAACAGTCTGATTCTCATCATGGCAGTGGAAGCAGAGAGGGAGCAGGCTCTGGCGCACGTGGGACTTGAAGGCCTTTCTTCCCTCTTCTGTTAATAAGTCCAGCATCTCTTGGAAGAGAGCCATGGAGCTCAGCTGCACCTGGATATCATCCTGGATGAAAGGAAAGGGCAAAAGACCTGAGCATCAGCTGCTTCAGGCCCCCCAGGGCACAGGTGTGCATCTGCACAGGGCACCAAGGCTCCGGCCACCAGCCAGTGGCTGTGGGCGCAGAGCCTTACACTGTCAAAGAGTGGCAGGAGCGCCTCAGCCAGCTGCAGGGCGATGGGGGTGGCTATTGGAGCACCATTCTCAAGGAGCAAATATCTGAGTAGAAGAATGCTCATCCTGATCATGTCGCTGTCATTTTCCTCCAGGAGCTCCACTAGACTTTCAGTCAGGCTCCGCATTTGTTCAGCCTGTGCGGAACAGGACTTTGTGAAAGGCCGCCCTGCTGCCGCAGGGCCCAGAGGCCAAAGGCCTGTCCCCAAGCACTGGGGCAGCTGAAGTGGGAAGCAGGAGAGATGGGAAGAGCTGCCCCAGCGGCCGAAGCCCAGGCAAGGCCAAGCCACTGCGTTGCCCAGCCCCACGCTGCTGCCTGCACGGCTTCAGCCAGTGCCCCCTTCTCACCATCAAGGGATTCTTGCCCAGCACTACGAGGCCTCGGAGTGCCAAGTAACGCCTGGCCATGTGCTCGCTCTGCAGGTTCTGTGCCAGGATCTCCAGAACACTGTCACTGCATTCCCTCAAGTCCAGGCACTCGAGGACCTGAAAGGCACAGGGCAGTGACAGGGGAGCCGGCCGGCAGGAGCCCAGAAGCGCACAGGGCCGGGCCCAGGCAGCAGCGCAGGGCACGGGCACTGTCCTGGCAGCTGTGGCTGCCAGAGGCCAGAGGGCTGGGAGGCCGCTCAGCCAGGCAGCGCTGGCCTTGTGGCTCACCTCCACAAGGAATGCCAGGGCAGGGAAATCCCAGTATGGCATCTCTTTGCCGAGCAGGGCGAGCAGGTAGAATGCAACCGCGGAACAAAAGTGGATGGCTAAGCGGCGAATTTCTCTGAAGAGGGGAAAAAGGAAACAAGACCCTGATGCAGTGGGGCAAACCTCTGCCAGGTGGGACTCACCCAGTTCTCATCTTTCCCCAGTCCCCTTGCAGCAAGGGGACGTGGGCCATTTGGGAGTTGGTTGCTCATGGGCACCCTCCTCTGCCAGCCTTTTCCAGTCTGCTTGGCCGTCCCTGAGTGACAAGGCCCTCTGAGCCATGGCCACCACGGACACTTTGTGGGGCACCTGGGCACAGAGCAGCAATGTCAGAGGCAGTGGGGAGAAGGGGGTCTCACCTGGCAAGCAGAGCCACGGCAAAGTGGTGAGTGTCAAGAGAGAGCAGCGTGTCCCAGGCACACCTGCGCTCCATTGCCACCACCACATCCTCGCAGCGGAGAAGGCAGAGCAGGGACTTGAGGGTGCGCACAGCAAACCTGTGTGCACAGCAAAGGCCAGGTCACACTGGCAGCACTGGCTCCTCGGCAGGCCACGTGGCAGGGACAGGAGGAGTGGGATGGAGCACCTGTTGGGGCTGGTGGCAAGGCCGTGCTCTTCCTGGCATCCCTTCCAGAAGGTGTCGACCTCCTCTGGCCTATCCAGAGTGCTGAAGAACACTTGGAATAGCAGATGCACAAATAGGCGGGGGAAATACACCTTCAAGATCCGTGGGAGACAGGGCACCTGGAGGATCTTCCACATCACCACAGTTGCCTGCAAAGGACAAAGCCCCTTGAGACAGCACTCAGTGCCGAGGTGTGTGTGTGGCAGGGCGCGAGCGTGGCAGGGAGAGGCCGGGAGAGACCATGGCAGGGGGAGCACGACGGGGCCTGGTGGGCCTGAAGCTGCCCCTGGGCCAGGTTTCAGGCCAGCGCCTGAGGCAGGGAGATGCAGTGGGGGAAGGAGGATGGAGAGCTGCTGGAGAGGCAGCCTTGGGGCCTGCAAAGGCCAGTTGCAGAAACTCACAGCCAGGGCAAAGACAGCCGTTTCGTCCCCATTGGAGGTGCAGGTGCTGTACTCTGGCCAGCTCCCCAGCACATCGAGGAGGATCAGCTGCACCAGCTGCGCAGTCCTGGCTGAGCCCATGATGGTCTTCCACATGGCCATGGCAGCTCTGTGGGGTTAGAGCTGTGTCTCAGGGGGGTCTCAGACACAGCAGCGGGGGCAGCTGAGCCGGCTGCCATTTCTGCCTCTGCCTACTGCCCCCCTGCCAGCAGCAGCCAGACAGCCCAGCCCTGTGGGGACAGAGCCCTGAGAGGCGGCAAGGGAGCATGGCAGCAGGCTCAGGGGCTGACATGGCAGGGCTGGGAAAGGGAGCATCTCTCTGTTGCTGCGACACCTGGGGCAGGCTGTGCAGGGTGATGGGCTGGGGAGGCCTGAGCCCTGTGGGCAGGTGGGCCCCATACCTGTCACAGGACGGGGCCACACGCAGGAGCGTCATCACTGCGTCATTTGGCTGTGCTTGGGTGAGATGCAGCAGGGTCTTGTCCAGCCTGTGCTCAGCAGAATCATTGGCCATGAGCCACTGGTGGATGTAGCTCACCATGGCAGGCACCTGGAGAAGGCACGGGGAGACTTGGAATGCTGCCAGAGGGAGCAATGTTCCCAGCTTCCCCAGAGGAGTGCTTCCCTTCCCACCCCACTGCCATGTGGCCTGAAAGGCTCCCAGCAAGCAGCATGCGTGGACTGGGAGGCCAAGCAATTGCTGGGAGGATCAAAGCCTGGCCACAGGCTGCTTACTTGCTTTGGAGTGTAAAAATCTTCCTCTACAAGCATACACAGCAGGGCAGCACCGGTCTTGCTTAGGAAGATGGGCGAGTATGGTCTGAGGCCTACTCCCGCGGCGATGGTCTCTTCCTCCTCAATTCTCTTGAGGAAGTTGCAAACAAACTGTAGGAGAAGGGCAAGAAGCCGGGCATGTTGCATGCAGTGCTGCACACACGGTGCTGGGCTGAGCAGGGACAGCAGGCCCAGCCCAGGTGGGGGTGGCTGCAGGTACCTGCACTGTCCTGCGGAAGCGGCCACGGCCGGACTCCTGCTCTTGTGTGCGCTCCAGGGCTGCATGTGGCAAAGAGCGAGCGCAGCCAGAGGTGAGGGGCTGCGGGAGAGGCCGGACAACACGGCCCAGCCCTGCCATCCCCAGGCAGAGAGAGCCCCGGGATGCCCCAGGGGATGGAGCACGGCCACTGCGGGGTTTCTGCCCGGCCCCTCTTCCGTCCTGTCCGTGGGCATGTCCCCAGGGGATAGCACGGCACGGCACGGCACGGCATGGGGTCCAAGCTGGCAACAGGCACCAGTCCTGTGGCCCAGCTCTGCCACTCACCCTCCTGCGGTGGCTGGAACGGCACCACCTCTTCAGTCTGCTGTGCCGGGGCAGCTGCAGGGCCTTCTTCCTCCTCCTCCACCCAGGCCAGCTCAGGCACTGCCAGGTGTCTCTGCTCCATGTCTCTGCCTGGATTTGTGGCTATTTGCAGGAGAGTTGCCTTGGAAAAGCTCCAAGTCAGCAAGTCCTGCAGTGGGGCCTGGAAGGCACCTTCAAGGAAGAAGCCTCAGGAAGGCTACAGGACAGCAAGTCCTGCCCTCGGTCTCAAGGGCCCCTGCCACAAGGACAGGGGACTCCTGACAAGGACTATGATATGGCCTCAAGGGCACCTGCAGAAGAGAAGCCTCAGGGAGACCACGGGTCAGCAAGTCCTGTGGTCTGGCCTGGAGCTCAGCTGCAGGAACAAGGCTTCAGAAAAGCTCCGGGTGGGACGCAAACAGGCGCGCTGTGCGGGGGCTCCTCACGGCACCGCTCTGTCCCGTCCTGTCCCGTCGCGTGCTCTGAGCACTGTGGCGTGCTCTTGTCACCTCCAGCTCCTATGTCACCCCGTGTCACAAAGGGCCCTTGGACACCCGTTCCATGTCACAGTGAGTGTGCGGCACCGTGTCACCAAGGGCCCTTGCACACACTGCCGCCTGCCCTGGGGCCACGCCCAGCCCACCCAAAGTGGCCCAGTTTGGAAGGAACGGCTGGCCCCAGGAGTCTAAGCAGGGCCGACAGGATCTTTAAGAAGGGCTCAGAGCATCAGCAAATGCTGCCATGCTCTGTGGCCTCAGGGCAGCAGAAGGAGCCCCCAGGGCTGCCGACGCAGCCGTTCTGGGAAGGGCACGGGGCCTTGCAGGGAAGCTGGCACGGCCTCCTTGGGACACGTCCCGGCTGCTGGCCGCCCTAAAGCTGCCGGTGTGACACGCACAAGGAACGTGTGGGCTCGGGCACCAATGCTGCTCTGAGGCCTGGGGCCCGGGCAGCGCTGACATCAGCAGGTGTGGCAGAGTCCCCGGCCAAGCAGACCTGCCAGCCCCCGAGCCCTGGCAGCGCTGGTGCCCGTCTCCTGCCCCAGAGACCTGTGGCCCCTGGGGGCTTTCTGTGCCAGAAGGAGCCAAAGGCCACGTGCCTTGGGGGCTGTGCCTCTTTCCTGCAGGGGCTGATGGCAGGAGCACCTGGAGCAACTGCTGGCACACTTGGTCTCCGTCAGATGATGTTGCTCCTTCCTCAAATGAATTTTTCTCACGGAAGGCATTGGCAGTAGCACCAGAGCACCATCCATTGCTGAGTTACCCAGGGCAATTAGATTGCAAAGTTAACAGTCTGAAATTTCCTTGTGCTTTCCTCACTCTCCTTCCCACATTCTGGAAAAAACGGAATCTGCCCGGCCTCTGCATTTCTCAGCTTCACTTGCTGCATGTTTTGCTCTGGCAGCTGGTGTCCAAAAAAAAGTGTGTCCCTGCTGAGCACAGCAATGAGCGGCCACAAAGTTGCAAGTTCCCCAGTGAACGTCGTCGAGGCAGAGACGTGGAAGTGCGGAGGATAAGGACAACTCTGGGAGGAGAAGCTCTTCTGTGTCACTGATGATGGTGCCCACACCCTGAAGCAGCAGCCAAGAGAAGCGCTGGAAGCAGACGGGCGCACTTTTGGGCAGTACAATATCAAAAGATATGAAACCATTAGCCAGAATGCAAAGGAGGACTGCAAGGATGGAGTGTGGCCTGGAGGGGAAGCCCTGGATGCAGCTGAAGCCACTTTGTTCAGCCTGGAGGAGAGTAAAGGGCGTCATTGTGGGCTTCAACATCCTCCTGAGAGGAATCAGAGGGGCTGCCGCAGCTCTCGTCACTGCTGGGACCAGTGATCGGACCGGAGAAAAGGGCAGGGAGCTGGCACAGGGCAAGTTTCATTTCCGTATCAGATCAAGGTTTTTCACCCAGAGCACAGTCAGGCACTGGGACGGGCTCCCCGTTGACGCAGCCCAGCAAAGCCCGGGCTGGCTCTTGGGAAAACTGCGGCGCTGCGCCAGGAGCGGGGAACGGCCAAGGCTTGGGTCCTGCCCGCGGCTGACCCTGGTGAGCCACCGCTCAGTGCTTCAGGATCCACTAACTGCAGCACGGAGCAGGCCAAAGAGAAGGAGGAGGCTCCTCGAGTGTGAGGTTCCACAGGCCAAGGCTTATTCCAAGGGAAGGATTGGGCAGCAAAGAGCCGCCAGCACTTCTGTGCACGGGATTTTATCGGGGTACAACTCAGGGGGTGGATCCAAACGATTGAGCAATAAGGAATCTGCAGGGGAGGAGCGAGGGGATTCCATCAGTTGCTTGGGACTAATTAGGACAGATGGGAGGAGAGGGTAGGTCACGTGGGCCAGTGGGGCTTCCAGCAATAGAGGAATTCCAAAGGGGTGCTGCAGACAGGGATTGGTCCAAGGCAAAAGTGACAGGGAAGGTTCAGGAATAAAGAGCTGGATTATCTTGAGAGGCAGGGAAGGAGCTGGAACAAAGAGTGGGGAATGGCATGAGGGACAGCTTTGAGGGAGGGCAGAACCTAGGGGTAAACCAAATTGGGGAAAATACGGGGTACATGAAAACAAACCATTCTACGGGAACTGATAAATAAACACAAACTGGAACATCCCAGGGAAATGGTCACAGCACCAAGCCCGTCTGAGTTTGAGAAGTGTTCGAAGAACATTGAGCAGTGACGCAAGCTTTTAGACACTACATCAAAAGTAGAAAGTGTACCAAAGTCAAGAGAGGGAAAAAGAAAAAGAGCTCCCTGCAGCCATGGTGGCAGCTCTGGATCAGCACCAGGGAGAGGACGGATGTAGGCGTGGTTGAAGCAGAGGCAGGGGCGAAAATAGCAGAGGCAGAGGAGGTTCAAAGCAGCCAGAGAGCAAGCTGGACGCAAATCAATGTGCATCTTGTAAGAAATCAGGACACTGGAAATAGGGCCAGTGCCCAGAGTTAGCAGACAAAGTACACAAAACTCTTGCAGCCACTCTAGATGATAAGAAATGACCGAGACTGGCAATTCTTACCCTAGCAGGCCACTGTTTAAAATACAGCTAAAGAATGATGAAGAAGTTGAAATTTTAAGAAATAGTGGAGACACATTTTCACTCTTGAATCAAGCACTGATACCCAAAAGTGAAAACTATCTTCAAGCAATAGGAGCAACTATAGGGCAGCCAGAAAATGCATTCTTCCTGAAACCACTTTGATGTAAAATCAAGAAGAAAATGGGAATACATCAGCTTCTTTCTACACCAAACTCACCCAAATCTGTCCTGTGCAGAGATTTGCTTGAAAATTTAGAAGCAACAGTTCCGTTTAGAAAAAGAAAACTTCAATGGAAGGTACCTGAAGACAAATGAGCGGTTTTAGCAGTAGGACTCACAATTGACACCAGACCAACAAACAAGAAGAACTAGTTAGAGCAAGTGTTGAATCAGGTGTACCCAAGAGTATGGGATACTGATAGCCCAGGAAAATCAAAACCAGCAGACCCCATGAAAATTGAGCTACAGACAAGAGTTAGGGCTGTAGTCAGAAAGCAATACCCTTGAAGATTAGCAGCTAGGAAAGGAATAGAGCCAACAGTCAATAAAATCCCTGACATCAGGACTATTGGAAGAATGGCAGTCAAAATGTAATACTGCTAGATCAGCAATAAAGAAACCTAATGGAACTCAGAGACTAGTGCCACATTTCCAGGCAATGAATGGTTTATACCTTACTAGTTTACTAGCTAAACTTGGAGATGATTTTATTTGGTGCGAGGAATGTCCATGGTCAGGTGCTGTCGAGAGCCGTTCCCTCTTGGTCTGAGAGACCAGCTCCCCCAGCCCACCTTGCTCCCAGGCCCGGAGGTTGTAACGTGCGCTCGACCGGCAGCCGAAGGAGGGCTCTTGACACCGTGTCTGATGCAACAGGGTTCATTGAAGGTAGGTCAGAGGGTGCAGCTTGGGTGAGGGTGAGAAGAGGGACAGGAAGAGGCAGGAGCACAAGCACTGTAACATGACACATAAGGCACCTGCAAGCTGCTGGGGAAGCCTCAAGTCTGCTCAGTGAGCCACGTGTGCCCTCAGCATTGGGACAGCCACCTTTCCCTCGGTGAGCCTCACATGCCAGGGTCAGCAAATCAAGAGGCACCAGGCATGCTGTAGGTGACTCAGAGCGAGTGCAGTGGGTCATGGTGGCCAGGGACCAGAAGCAGGCAGAAAGGCAACGGGGCTGGGGAAGAGGCTCTGCTGTGCTTACAGCGTGGGCTGAGGGCTGGGAGAGCTCCATTTCCCCCTTGAGATGTTGGAGACGGGGCCTTTCACCCTCCTGATAGGGCTGCCCCTGACTGCAGGCAGCCAAATGGGTACCACGACACAAGGCCGAGAGCAGCAAAGCAAAGAGCCAGCCGTGCACAGCACAGGGAGGTGGCCCAGTGCAAAGGCAGCGTGGCACCCTGAAGGTGCCCGCTGAATTCTCATGTGTCCCTGGCCTGGGCAGGACAGGAATGTCCGTGGTCCAAGAGGGCCTTTCTGTGGCCCCTGTGGGCTCAAAGCTGCTGCTCTTCTGGCTCCATGGGGCCTAAAGCCACAGAGCTCGGCCTGCCCCACAGCAAGAGGAACAAGACTTGGATATCAGGCAGTGGAGCTCAACGCCTAAGGCTGAGGGGCGGGGGGCTCCAGTCTGGAGCACTGGGAGGGCACCCACCCAGCCCCACAACAGCTGGCCTCACAGCCCTGAAAGGCCAGGACCAGGGTTCCACGCCTGATCCCAGGGCGTCCCTCCAACCGGCCAGCGACCTGGAAGCGCCAGAGCAGCCGGCTGTCGGGATCAAGGCGGCTGCCAGGGCGCTCCTTATGGCCTCTGCCAGCCAATTGCTCAGGGCTTAGCAGTGCCTCAGCCCCTCAGGGTCTCCCCCAGCCTGGCCAAGCTTGCCGGCAGCAGCGCCGCAGCCCCACAGCAGCTCCAGAGGAGCCCCATCCAGAGGCACCTGGGAGCCCTCAGCACTGCAGCCAGCAGCAGACGGGCAGGAGGACACGGATGGCCCTTCCTGTCCGGCACAGAGCTGGTGGCCATCTCCAGGCACCGCTCTGGGAGGGTTCCCCGCAGCTCCGGCCCTTGCCCAGCCGCTCTGTGGGCAGCACAAAGGCTTCAGCAGAACCACCAAAGGCCAAAAGGCTTCTGGCCATTTTCCCTGCAACACTGCATGGCTAGACAGCTGGCTGAGCAGAAGCAACCTTGCGTCCCGCTCCCCCTATGCCCTACAGACCTTGCGCAGGAAAAGAAAGATCCTGGGACTCTGTGTATTGTAAGCTATTTTATATTTACACAATCAAAACCAACGAAAATACAAAGAGAAAAATCGGGAAGAAGACAAAGAAAATTGCTGCTGGCTCAAATGGCCCAAGCAGACTGAGTGCTGCAGATCACCTCTCCGGGGAGCTGCAGCAGAACAGTAAGGCAGTGCAGCAAAGACGAGGCCGTTTCCTCCATGCACTGCGGAATCGATCTCGCAGCTTCTGCCATGGGGAGTAGGGAGCTCTCTCAAGAGCCCGGAGAACTACACAAAATTCTACTGCAGCATCTCTGATTGCAGGACTGCTGTCATACGCCATTCCTTCGAGGGCTGCAAGCAAGAGGAACAGAGGCAAGGTCAGATCCCGCATATGCAGGGAGCCGAGGAGAGTCCCCTGCCAGTGCCATCCCCGTCGTCTCTTGCCATGGCCGGAAGGGAGCAGGGAGCAAGGGGATCAGCCCGAAGTTGCTGGCCACGGATGCCACACGTAGCCCTGATATCTCTGTATGCTCTGCCCACGGGTGCAGATCCCTCAGCAGCCGCGGCAGGGCTTGCAGCTGCCCCCTGCAGCCCCCGCGGTCAGCCCGCTGCCCTCACTCACTCACCCGTGCAGATCAGCTGGAGCTCTTGCTGCTGCCCCCTCAGGTGCCGCCCGGCCATGCCTGTGAACACAGAGCCTGTCACGGCCCCAGCGGCACAGCTCCCTGCCAGCGGCGCTGCCGGCGCTGTGGCCACACGGGCTGCCGGCCAGGCAGAGCTCAGCCCGGGCCCGTGCCGCATGCTGCCGCCCCAGGGCACGGCTGCCAGAGGGCGGCAGCAGCAATGCCCAGGCCAGGCGGGGCTCCACGGCGCCGGGCCGGGCTGGCGCTGCCGGGGCAGCAGGCGGGGCCGGGGCCGAGCTGCCGAGCAGGCGGGCCGGGGAGGAGCCCGGGCTCGGGACTCACCCATGAACCTGACGGCCGCCTCTCGCAGGGACTCCTGTGAGCTCTGCAGGTAGTGCAGCGCCCGGCGCAGGTGCTCGGTCGCTCGGCTCCTGTCCTCTGCCAGCTGGAGAGAGCGGCAGGAGGGAAGGGTTGGCGCGGGCTCAGCTCCTGGGCCGGGCGCCGCCTGCGCCCATCGCCGGCCTCGCCTGCCCGCACAGCCCTGAGGCGCGGCCAGCAGCCGCTGGCCAAGGGCTCCCGAGGGGAGGGGCAGAGGGCCGGCTGCTGCCCGGGGAGCCGTGGTGCCGGCCCGCAGCCCCGCCGGGCCGGGGCTCCGTGGGCACCCGACTCAGGCCTACGGGAGCCTGGAGAAGAGCCCGCGCGGCCCGCGGCCTCTGGCTGCAGCAGCGGGCACAGCTGTTAGCCCCGCACACTGAGCACCGCCCTCAGGGACCTCGGCCATGCTGAGTCTGGGCGATCTGTGCTGTACTTACCAGGCACTCCCCAAAGCTCTGATCCACGTGTAGCATTTGTTCTATATCCCTCCTCTTCAGGAATCTGGCTGAGGAATGCAGCGTTTCCCGGGAGGCCTGGAGAGGGACAGACGTGCACAGATGGCCCCACAGTCCAGGGCACAGGAGCATCCCAGTGGCACAGGCTGGAGGAGGCTGCAGCCCTCAAGGTGCCAGGGCAGGAGGCAGCCCAAGCCCCTGCCAGGGGCACAGCAGCTGGCCACAAGTGCTGACCTCAGCAACAGTCTGATTCTCATCATGGCAGTGGAAGCAGAGAGGGAGCAGGCTCTGGCGCACGTGGGACTTGAAGGCCTTTCTTCCCTCTTCTGTTAATAAGTCCAGCATCTCTTGGAAGAGAGCCATGGAGCTCAGCTGCACCTGGATATCATCCTGGATGAAAGGAAAGGGCAAAAGACCTGAGCATCAGCTGCTTCAGGCCCCCCAGGGCACAGGCGTGCATCTGCACAGGGCACCAAGGCTCCGGCCACCAGCCAGTGGCTGTGGCTGTGGGCGCAGAGCCTTACACTGTCAAAGAGTGGCAGGAGCGCCTCAGCCAGCTGCAGGGCGATGGGGGTGGCTATTAGAGCACCATTCTCAAGGAGCAAATATCTGAGTAGAAGAATGCTCATCCTGATCATGTCGCTGTCATTTTCCTCCAGGAGCTCCACTAGACTTTCAGTCAGGCTCCGCATTTGTTCAGCCTGTGCGGAACAGGACTTTGTGAAAGGCCGCCCTGCTGCCGCAGGGCCCAGAGGCCAAAGGCCTGTCCCCAAGCACTGGGGCAGCTGAAGTGGGAAGCAGGAGAGATGGGAAGAGCTGCCCCAGCGGCCGAAGCCCAGGCAAGGCCAAGCCACTGCGTTGCCCAGCCCCACGCTGCTGCCTGCACGGCTTCAGCCAGTGCCCCCTTCTCACCATCAAGGGATTCTTGCCCAGCACTACGAGGCCTCGGAGTGCCAAGTAACGCCTGGCCATGTGCTCGCTCTGCAGGTTCTGTGCCAGGATCTCCAGAACACTGTCACTGCATTCCCTCAAGTGCAGGCACTCGAGGACCTGAAAGGCACAGGGCAGTGACAGGGGAGCCGGCCGGCCGGCAGGAGCCCAGAAGCGCACAGGGCCGGGCCCAGGCAGCAGCGCAGGGCACGGGCACTGTCCTGGCAGCTGTGGCTGCCAGAGGCCAGAGGGCTGGGAGGCCGCTCAGCCAGGCAGCGCTGGCCTTGTGGCTCACCTCCACAAGGAATGCCAGGGCAGGGAAATCCCAGTATGGCATCTCTTTGCCGAGCAGAGCGAGCAGGTAGAATGCAACCGCGGAACAAAAGTGGATGGCTCAGCGGCGAATTTCTCTGAAGAGGGGAAAAAGGAAACAAGACCCTGATGCAGTGGGGCAAACCTCTGCCAGGTGGGACTCACCCAGTTCTCATCTTTCCCCAGTCCCCTTGCAGCAAGGGGACGTGGGCCATTTGGGAGTTGGTTGCTCATGGGCACCCTCCTCTGCCAGCCTTTTCCAGTCTGCTTGGCGGTCCCTGAGTGACAAGGCCCTCTGAGCCATGGCCACCACGGACAGTTTGTGGGGCACCTGGGCACAGAGCAGCAATGTCAGAGGCAGTGGGGAGAAGGGGGTCTCACCTGGCAAGCAGAGCCACGGCAAAGTGGTGAGTGTCAAGAGAGAGCAGCGTGTCCCAGGCACACCTGCGCTCCATTGCCACCACCACATCCTCGCAGCGGAGAAGGCAGAGCAGGGACTTGAGGGTGCGCACAGCAAACCTGTGTGCACAGCAAAGGCCAGGTCACACTGGCAGCACTGGCTCCTCGGCAGGCCACGTGGCAGGGACAGGAGGAGTGGGATGGAGCACCTGTTGGGGCTGGTGGCAAGGCCGTGCTCTTCCTGGCATCCCTTCCAGAAGGTGTCGACCTCCTCTGGCATATCCAGAGTGCTGAAGAACACTTGGAATAGCAGATGCACAAATAGGCGGGGGAAATACACCTTCAAGATCCGTGGGAGACAGGGCACCTGGAGGATCTTCCACATCACCACAGTTGCCTGCAAAGGACAAAGCCCCCCGAGACAGCGCTCAGTGCCGAGGTGTGTGTGTGGCAGGGCGCGAGCGTGGCAGGGAGAGGCCGGGAGAGACCATGGCAGGGGGAGCACGACGGGGCCTGGTGGGCCTGAAGCTGCCCCTGGGCCAGGTTTCAGGCCAGCGCCTGAGGCAGGGAGATGCAGTGGGGGAAGGAGGATGGAGAGCTGCTGGAGAGGCAGCCTTGGGGCCTGCAAAGGCCAGTTGCAGAAACTCACAGCCAGGGCAAAGACAGCCGTTTCGTCCCCATTGGAGGTGCAGGTGCTGTACTCTGGCCAGCTCCCCAGCACATCGAGGAGGATCAGCTGCACCAGCTCCGCAGTCCTGGCTGAGCCCATGATGGTCTTCCACATGGCCATGGCAGCTCTGTGGGGTTAGAGCTGTGTCTCAGGGGGGTCTCAGACACAGCAGCGGGGGCAGCTGAGCCGGCTGCCATTTCTGCCTCTGCCTACTGCCCCCCTGCCAGCAGCAGCCAGACAGCCCAGCCCTGTGGGGACAGAGCCCTGAGAGGCGGCAAGGGAGCATGGCAGCAGGCTCAGGGGCTGACATGGCAGGGCTGGGAAAGGGAGCATCCAGAGGGCCCTGGAACTCTCTGTTGCTGCGACACCTGGGGCAGGCTGTGCAGGGTGATGGGCTGGGGAGGCCTGAGCCCTGTGGGCAGGTGGGCCCCATACCTGTCACAGGACGGGGCCACACGCAGGAGCGTCATCACTGCGTCATTTGGCTGTGCTTGGGTGAGATGCAGCAGGGTCTTGTCCAGCCTGTGCTCAGCAGAATCATTGGCCATGAGCCACTGGTGGATGTAGCTCACCATGGCAGGCACCTGGAGAAGGCACGGGGAGACTTGGAATGCTGCCAGAGGGAGCAATGTTCCCAGCTTCCCCAGAGGAGTGCTTCCCTTCCCACCCCACTGCCATGTGGCCTGAAAGGCTCCCAGCAAGCAGCATGCGTGGACTGGGAGGCCAAGCAATTGCTGGGAGGATCAAAGCCTGGCCACAGGCTGCTTACTTGCTTTGGAGTGTAAAAATCTTCCTCTACAAGCATACACAGCAGGGCAGCACCGGTCTTGCTTAGGAAGTTGGGCGAGTATGGTCTGAGGCCTACTCCCGCGGCGATGGTCTCTTCCTCCTCAGTTCTCTTGAGGAAGTTGCAAACAAACTGTAGGAGAAGGGCAAGAAGCCGGGCATGTTGCATGCAGTGCTGCACACACGGTGCTGGGCTGAGCAGGGACAGCAGGCCCAGCCCAGGTGGGGGTGGCTGCAGGTACCTGCGCTGTCCTGCGGAAGCGGCCACGGCTGGACTCCTGCTCTTGTGTGCGCTCCAGGGCTGCATGTGGCAAAGAGCGAGCGCAGCCAGAGGTGAGGGGCTGCGGGAGAGGCCGGACAACACGGCCCAGCCCTGCCATCCCCAGGCAGAGAGAGCCCCGGGATGCCCCAGGGGATGGAGCACGGCCACTGCGGGGTTTCTGCCCGGCCCCTCTTCCGTCCTGTCCGTGGGCATGTCCCCAGGGGATAGAACGGCACGGCACGGCACGGCACGGCATGGGGTCCAAGCTGGCAACAGGCACCAGTCCTGTGGCCCAGCTCTGCCACTCACCCTCCTGCGGTGGCTGGAACGGCACCACCTCTTCAGTCTGCTGTGCCGGGGCAGCTGCAGGGCCTTCTTCCTCCTCCTCCACCCAGGCCAGCTCAGGCACTGCCAGGTGTCTCTGCTCCATGTCTCTGCCTGGATTTGTGGCTATTTGCAGGAGAGTTGCCTTGGAAAAGCTCCAAGTCAGCAAGTCCTGCAGTGGGGCCTGGAAGGCACCTTCAAGGAAGAAGCCTCAGGAAGGCTACAGGACAGCAAGTCCTGCCCTCGGTCTCAAGGGCCCCTGCCACAAGGACAGGGGACTCCTGACAAGGACTATGATATGGCCTCAAGGGCACCTGCAGAAGAGAAGCCTCAGGGAGACCACGGGTCAGCAAGTCCTGTGGTCTGGCCTGGAGCTCAGCTGCAGGAACAAGGCTTCAGAAAAGCTCCGGGTGGGACGCAAACAGGCGCGCTGTGCGGGGGCTCCTCACGGCACCGCTCTGTCCCGTCCTGTCCCGTCGCGTGCTCTGAGCACTGTGGCGTGCTCTTGTCACCTCCAGCTCCTATGTCACCCCGTGTCACAAAGGGCCCTTGGACACCCGTTCCATGTCACAGTGAGTGTGCGGCACCGTGTCACCAAGGGCCCTTGCACACACTGCCGCCTGCCCTGGGGCCACGCCCAGCCCACCCAAAGTGGCCCAGTTTGGAAGGAACGGCTGGCCCCAGGAGTCTAAGCGGGGCCGACAGGATCTTTAAGAAGGGCTCAGAGCATCAGCAAATGCTGCCATGCTCTGTGGCCTCAGGGCAGCAGAAGGAGCCCCCAGGGCTGCCGACGCAGCCGTTCTGGGAAGGGCACGGGGCCTTGCAGGGAAGCTGGCACGGCCTCCTTGGGACACGTCCCGGCTGCTGGCCGCCCTAAAGCTGCCGGTGTGACACGCACAAGGAACGTGTGGGCTCGGGCACCAATGCTGCTCTGAGGCCTGGGGCCCGGGCAGCGCTGACATCAGCAGGTGTGGCAGAGTCTCCGGCCAAGCAGACCTGCCAGCCCCCGAGCCCTGGCAGCGCTGGTGCCCGTCTCCTGCCCCAGAGACCTGTGGCCCCTGGGGGCTTTCTGTGCCAGAAGGAGCCAAAGGCCACGTGCCTTGGGGGCTGTGCCTCTTTCCTGCAGGGGCTGATGGCAGGAGCACCTGGAGCAACTGCTGGCACACTTGGTCTCCGTCAGATGATGTTGCTCCTTCCTCAAATGAATTTTTCTCACGGAAGGCATTGGCAGTAGCACCAGAGCACCATCCATTGCTGAGTTACCCAGGGCAATTAGATTGCAAAGTTAACAGTCTGAAATTTCCTTGTGCTTTCCTCACTCTCCTTCCCACATTCTGGAAAAAATGGAATCTGCCCGGCCTCTGCATTTCTCAGCTTCACTTGCTGCATGTTTTGCTCTGGCAGCTGGTGTCCAAACAAAAGTGTGTCCCTGCTGAGCACAGCAATGAGCGGCCACAAAGTTGCAAGTTCCCCAGTGAACGTCGTCGAGGCAGAGACGTGGAAGTGCGGAGGATAAGGACAACTCTGGGAGGAGAAGCTCTTCTGTGTCACTGATGATGGTGCCCACACCCTGAAGCAGCAGCCAAGAGAAGCGCTGGAAGCAGACGGGCGCACTTTTGGGCAGTACAATATCAAAAGATATGAAACCATTAGCCAGAATGCAAAGGAGGACTGCAAGGATGGAGTGTGGCCTGGAGGGGAAGCCCTGGATGCAGCTGAAGCCACTTTGTTCAGCCTGGAGGAGAGTAAAGGCCGTCATTGTGGTCTTCAACATCCTCCTGAGAGGAATCAGAGGGGCTGCCGCAGCTCTCGTCACTGCTGGGACCAGTGATCGGACCGGAGAAAAGGGCAGGGAGCTGGCACAGGGCAAGTTTCATTTCCGTATCAGATCAAGGTTTTTCACCCAGAGCACAGTCAGGCACTGGGACGGGCTCCCCGTTGACGCAGCCCAGCGGAGCCCGGGCTGGCTCTTGGGAAAACTGCGGCGCTGCGCCAGGAGCGGGGAACGGCCAAGGCTTGGGTGCTGCCCGCGGCTGACCCTGGTGAGCCACCGCTCAGTGCTTCAGGATCCACTAACTGCAGCACGGAGCAGGCCAAAGAGAAGGAGGAGGCTCCTCGAGTGTGAGGTTCCACAGGCCAAGGCTTATTCCAAGGGAAGGATTGGGCAGCAAAGAGCCGCCAGCACTTCTGTGCACGGGATTTTATCGGGGTACAACTCAGGGGGTGGATCCAAACGATTGAGCAATAAGGAATCTGCAGGGGAGGAGCGAGGGGATTCCATCAGTTGCTTGGGACTAATTAGGACAGATGGGAGGAGAGGGTAGGTCACGTGGGCCAGTGGGGCTTCCAGCAATAGAGGAATTCCAGAGGGGTGCTGCAGACAGGGATTGGTCCAAGGCAAAAGTGACAGGGAAGGTTCAGGAATAAAGAGCTGGATTATCTTGAGAGGCAGGGAAGGAGCTGGAACAAAGAGTGGGGAATGGCATGAGGGACAGCTTTGAGGGAGGGCAGAACCTAGGGGTAAACCAAATTGGGGAAAATACGGGGTACATGAAAACAAACCATTCTACGGGAACTGATAAATAAACACAAACTGGAACATCCCAGGGAAATGGTCACAGCACCAAGCCCGTCTGAGTTTGAGAAGTGTTCGAAGAACATTGAGCAGTGACGCAAGCTTTTAGACACTACATCAAAAGTAGAAAGTGTACCAAAGTCAAGAGAGGGAAAAAGAAAAAGAGCTCCCTGCAGCCATGGTGGCAGCTCTGGATCAGCACCAGGGAGAGGACGGATGTAGGCGTGGTTGAAGCAGAGGCAGGGGCAAAAATAGCAGAGGCAGAGGAGGTTCAAAGCAGCCAGAGAGCAAGCAGGACGCAAATCAATGTGCATCTTGTAAGAAATCAGGACACTGGAAATAGGGCCAGTGCCCAGAGTTAGCAGACAAAGTACACAAAACTCTTGCAGCCACTCTAGATGATAAGAAATGACCGAGACTGGCAATTCTTACCCTAGCAGGCCACTGTTTAAAATACAGCTAAAGAATGATGAAGAAGTTGAAATTTTAAGAAATAGTGGAGACACATTTTCACTCTTGAATCAAGCACTGATACCCAAAAGTGAAAACTATCTTCAAGCAATAGGAGCAACTATAGGGCAGCCAGAAAATGCATTCTTCCTGAAACCACTTTGATGTAAAATCAAGAAGAAAATGGGAATACATCAGTTTCTTTCTTTACCAAACTCACCCAAATCTGTCCTGTGCAGAGATTTGCTTGAAAATTTAGAAGCAACAGTTCCGTTTAGAAAAAGAAAACTTCAATGGAAGGTACCTGAAGACAAATGAGCGGTTTTAGCAGTAGGACTCACAATTGACACCAGACCAACAAACAAGAAGAACTAGTTAGAGCAAGTGTTGAATCAGGTGTACCCAAGAGTATGGGATACTGATAGCCCAGGAAAATCAAAACCAGCAGACCCCATGAAAATTGAGCTACAGACAAGAGTTAGGGCTGTAGTCAGAAAGCAATACCCTTGAAGATTAGCAGCTAGGAAAGGAACAGAGCCAACAGTCAATAAAATCCCTGACATCAGGACTATTGGAAGAATGGCAGTCAAAATGTAATACTGCTAGATCAGCAATAAAGAAACCTAATGGAACTCAGAGACTAGTGCCACATTTCCAGGCAATGAATGGTTTATACCTTACTAGTTTACTAGCTAAACTTGGAGATGATTTTATTTGGTGCGAGGAATGTCCATGGTCAGGTGCTGTCGAGAGCCGTTCCCTCTTGGTCTGAGAGACCAGCTCCCCCAGCCCACCTTGCTCCCAGGCCCGGAGGTTGTAACGTGCGCTCGACCGGCAGCCGAAGGAGGGCTCTTGACACCGTGTCTGATGCAACAGGGTTCATTGAAGGTAGGTCAGAGGGTGCAGCTTGGGTGAGGGTGAGAAGAGGGACAGGAAGAGGCAGGAGCACAAGCACTGTAACATGACACATAAGGCACCTGCAAGCTGCTGGGGAAGCCTCAAGTCTGCTCAGTGAGCCACGTGTGCCCTCAGCATTGGGACAGCCACCTTTCCCTCGGTGAGCCTCACATGCCAGGGTCAGCAAATCAAGAGGCACCAGGCATGCTGTAGGTGACTCAGAGCGAGTGCAGTGGGTCATGGTGGCCAGGGACCAGAAGCAGGCAGAAAGGCAACGGGGCTGGGGAAGAGGCTCTGCTGTGCTTACAGCGTGGGCTGAGGGCTGGGATAAATGAGCCTAGCTTGGTCTTATCCTATGCAAGCTGTTACAGCTCCAGAGCTCAGTCCCCAAGGGGACTGGGTGCCAGAAGCCAGCTCGCTCTCAGACCAAGGCCGTGGGTTAGCCCCTAGCAAGCAGGGAGATATTCAGCTCTTAGTGATTAGGCAGCTCTTGTGATTTCAGCTTTGCTTGCTAGGTAGCTTTTCCCTTGGCCTAAGGCTCCAGCAGACGGTAGAGAGAGGAGAAGCAGAAGACACTGGCTGTTCCACGAGTATGGCTTTATTGTAGGGTCCGTGAAGGGTCTCAGCTCTTCTTCTTCCGAGTTAGTAGGGGTACAGTATGCTACTTTTATACCCTTGGCCTGGATCCAATCCTGACCAATGGCAAAGGTGTTAGAGTGACCATAAGTGACCAATAGTAGGGTTTAACACAATATTGCCTTACATGGCTATAGGGATAAGGTACAAGGCGGATGTCCCTGGAGACAGGAAACTTCTTTGCTGCTGTGTCAGCATTCTATTCTCCAAGGGGCCCTGGCTAAACCTGAGGGGTTTACTACAACTCCACTTTCTGTTTTTACAAAAAATGCATTCGCGAGAGTTCTTTTGAAACAGTGAACAAGACACATGAACATAACTAACACTGTAAAAATTACAAGGAGAATCAACAACAATCCCTTAACTAAAGATGCGGCCCATCCTGTTAGTCCCCACTGCCCGAAAATTTCATTGACCCAATCTGGGATTCTTTCTACTTTCAAGTCCTTCACGAGATCTTTCAGTTTCTGGATGTTCGCATGGATGGATTCCGAACGTGAAGAGAGGTTGAAGCAACACATTCCTTCGAAGTCCTCACATCCATGTCCGTGGGCAAGCAGCAGGAAGTCGATTGCTGCTCGGTTTTGGAGTGAAGCTTGTCTTGTGGTTTCTTCTTCTTTTAAGAGATCACTCAGGGCTGCTGATGTGGCGTTAGCTTGTTTACTGAGCCAGCACCCAAGGTGACTGATTTCACCGAGGGCTTTAGCTGCAGCTATCCAGGGTAAAAACAGAGAGACTGCAATCTTTTTTTGTCTGTTCCAATCGTATAATCTCGGATCACAATTTTCATCGAATTCAGTGTATGACCTTTTTTCACGTTTTGATTCTCTTTCTTTTTTCCAATTATGTAATAGGGTGATGTTTGGAGTAAGGGTAGAAAGTTTTCCCAGAGTACAGGGACCTCCCTGGAGTCGGGAGGGGATCCCTGCCCATACTCTGTCACCACAGATGAGAAACATTCCCTTGGGTAATACTTTGGGATGGAGAGAGGACACAGAAATTACACGTGCAGTGTAATTGCACCAATCATGAGGGTTATAGGCTTTGTTCACTGGTGATACATCTTTTCGATATGTGTTTTTGTGTTGGTCAATTTCTGGCCAATCATTTTTCGGACGCCTATAGTAAAATTTGACACAATATGTGGCCTTGGAGGATCCCAATAGATCCAATTCTTGGGGTTCCTCTCGAGCATCTGGCAGAATTTTTGTCCACTCATCCCAAGTATCAGCCCCATTGGGTCTCTTACCTGTGGTGCGGAGAACCTCTGAGTTCTGGACAGGCCAATCGTCTGCTATAAAGGGGATTCCTACTAGACATGTAGAAAGTGGATTATCTATGCTTCCCATAGACAAGCACATATTGTCTTGTTTTAATGTTTTTGCTAAGGTTACCCAAACATTATGGCTAGGCTGAGGACTAATCCAGCCGAAGGCACGCGGTACGGTGTAGAGCATCCAGGCAGCGGTGAGGACAGCACCGACGGAGATATTTTTCATCTTTGGGCAGGATTAGGGCTTCTGATTGGGAATATAAGCACAATTTGTTATCTTTATGATGAGAGGGATTTCTGCCTTGTTCTTTTCTGTGTTCCCCTCCTCCCCCCCTTTTTCTTTTAATTTCTAAGCTGCACTACAGGAGGAGGAGCGGGTAGAAGGTTATGAGGTTTTAAGGTTAGAGAAAGGGAATAATACTTTTTACTATACAATACACAGTGTAATAACACATAAGTCAGAGAACACTTTTGTGTTAAGGCTATCTGTGGCCTATTACAGTAGACTGTTATTTGACTTTCTGTTTTGTCTGCTGCCTTGTAATGGGGCGGTCTGTTCTTGTGTTTGTGGGTGTTCGGCGACGCCTTCGTCTCCAGGCTGAGCTGGTTTGGTTTTGAGGTGGTCTTGTGTTTGCCTCAGGAGAATTCTTGTCCTCGTCTGTAGTAGTGTTCGCTGTGCCTAAGTATGGTTTTACGTATTTTCCTGGGTACCACCTTGGACCTGATGGTAGTAGCACGCATGCATAACCTCTTCCCCAGGTAATCAACTGATGAGGCCCTGAGATTTGGTGTGTTTCAGGATCTTTCACGAGCACGGGTGGTTTCTCCGTGAGCTTTGCTTTTGTGGTATTCGCAAAGTGGCGAAGTATTGGTGGGTCAGGCTCTGACGCTGTGCAGTTCAGGAAGTTGATGACATAGAGAGCCTTGCAAAGTCTCTCCACTGGAGATGTGATTTTCGTGTTCCTGTTCTGTTGCTCGAGGACTCTTTTGAGGGTTTGATGTGTCCTTTCCACGATGGATTGTCCTGTGGGGTTTACAGGTATGCCCGTCTTGTGTGCTATGCCCCATTCATTGAAGAACTCCTTCAACTTGTGGGAGGTATAGGCTGGCCCATTATCTGTTTTAATCTCCTTTGGTACACCCAGGGTGGCAAAAGCGAGGAGAAAGTGTTTTATTGTGTGCATGGTCTTTTCTCCTGCATGTGATGATGCAAACACTGCTCCTGAGAACGTGTCGACCGAAACATGCACATACTTTGACCTTCCAAAAGGTGCAAAGTGAGTTACATCTGTCTGCCACAGCTGACAGCTATTCAGACCTCGGGGATTGACTCCCGTACCCATTGATGGTATCTGGTAGTTTTGACAGTTCGGACAGGTAGCCACGATAGCTTTTGCCTGATCCTTTGAGAGCTTAAACATTCTCATCAGGGCAGGTACATTTTGGTGAAAGAACGCGTGTGACAGCTTTGCCTGAGCAAAGATGTTAGGAACATTAGCAGTTTCTGCTGCCATAGCTAATGCATCTGCTTTCCTGTTGCCTTCTGCAACAACACCTGGGAGGTCCGTGTGAGACCTTACATGCATTATGTGATAAGGTTGTTTTCTGTGGGATATCAATTGTATTAATTTAGAGAGCAATTGGTATAACTTTGGGTTAGAGACCTCTTTGAGAAGAGCATGTTCCGCTCTCATAGCTATTCCCGCAACATAAGCTGAATCTGTGACCAGATTGAACGGCTCGTTTTTAAATTTTTCAAAGGCTCTGACGACAGCTGCTAATTCTGCAATTTGTGGCGATCCTTCTACTGTTTCTACGTCAGATTGCCATTCTTGTGTTTGGGGGTCTCTCCAAGTAATCACCGACTTGTGGGATGACCCTGAGCCATCTGTAAATAGAGTTAGAGCCTTGAGAGGATTTCTACTTTGGATTCGTTTTGGAATCAAATGGAAAGTTTCATTCTGGTTGAAAAGCTTGTGTTCTGGGACGTCTGATGAAGTTTGACCCGTATAACTGTCCAGAGCAAACTGTAGACTCGCATTGGTCTTGATCAAATCCTCAAAGTCTTTAAGGGTTATTGGCAAATATATGCATTCAAAATCACACCCTGAAAGGGAGCAAAGGCGAGTCCTAGCCTTTTTTATTAAGTGTGCTATAATCTCCTGGTAGGTGGTAAGTGTCTTTGTGGGCTGGCTACTTGTAAAAACCCATTCCAGTATCAACAAAGGATCTCGCAGCTGAGGGTCCCATTGGAAGATCAGTCCATGGAATCTGGGTGCTTTTCCCAGGATGATGAACTGGAAAGGCAGACTAGGCTCGTAGCGATGGGCTTTGCGTGAAGACAGGGCTTCCTGGACTTTGATGATGGCACCTCTGGCTTCCTCTGTGAGAGTGCAGGGAGAGTCCAGTTCCTTGGGTCCACGAAGAAGATTGAACAAGGGAGCAAGGTCTTCTGATGTAATTCCTAGCAGTGGACGTACCCAGTTGATGGATCCACACAGGCTGTGTAAGTCCCTGAGGGTTTTTGGGTCGTCGTTGATGACGATCTGCTGAGGTAGGATAGTTCTTTCCCGGATCTGAACTCCAAGGTAAGTCCATGGCTCGGTGTACTGAATTTTGTCCTCACGAATTTCCATTCCTGCCTTTTCAATGGCTTCAACAGTCTTTTTGATTGTTTTGTCCAAGTAAGCTTTGTCTGAAGCACACACCAGAATGTCATCCATATAGTGATAAATGATGGCGTCTGGAAATGATTTCCGAATGGGAGACAGGATGTGAGACACGTACCACTGGCAAATAGTTGGCGAGTTTTTCAATCCCTGAGGAAGATAACGCCAATGATATCTTTTGAGCGGAGCTTCCTTGTTAATAGAGGGAACGGAAAAAGCAAACCGTGGAGCATCTTCAGGATGTAGTGGTATACTGAAGAAACAGTCCTTAATGTCTATGATAGCAAGTGTCCAGTCTCTAGGCAGCATCGATGGGGAGGGCAAGCCAGGCTGAAGAGGGCCCATGTCCTCGATGACTTCGTTGATTCTGCGAAGGTCATGGAGAAGCCTCCACTTGTTTGTACCTGGCTTTGGTAGAATGAAGACTGGAGAGTTCCAAGGGCTGTCGGACTCCACTATGTGGCCTTTTTTGAGCTGTTCTTCCACGAGGGCGTTTAGGGCGCGCAGCTTGGCTTTCTTTAGGGGCCACTGCTCAGTCCAGATTGGCTTGTGGCTTTTCCAGGTGAGACGGGGTATTTCTGGCAGCGCGCTCAACTCAGTGGCCCCAGTCAGAAATCCTGAATGGGAATACGTAGGGAAGCACCCCACTGGGATAAAACGTCTCGTCCCCAAAGGGTAATGGGGGCCCTTACCACAAATGGACGGATGGTTGCCAGCTTGCCTTCTGGCCCTTCAACCAGGATGTTGTTCTTGCTCCTCATGGATACTGTAGTTCCACCAATCCCAGAAATCATGCCTGCAATAGGTTGTAGATCCCAGTGTGCTGGCCAATCTGAACGGGCGATGATGGTCACATCTGCACCGGTGTCCAGCATCCCTGGCAGGTGGGTCTTCTCTCCTCTGTGGGAGAGGCCGCACTCGATGGTAGGCTTGGATGGTCCCATGACTTGTGCCCACATTGCTGTAGGGTTGAGAGGAATCTGTTCCCTGTGATTTTTTGGGAGTAAAAATGCCTGTGCTATTGGAGTTCCTTTGGAAAGAAAAAATGGTAAGTCTATGCAGTATACCTGCACGAGGATCTCTTGTCCCGGCTGCACTGTCAGCACTTCCGGAACAACGAAGATTTCCTTCGGAGTATTAACCGAATCACCTGTAATTAAAATGTCTGAAGGACTCCCTTTAGGTCCATATTTTCCTGTAGGAACACGGTGAACATTCTTATCATTAAAGTCAATGGACAAAGCAGTTACCAGTTGTCGGCGGGTACCCCTCTGGGTTGTCCCGTGGGTTGGGGCTTCTCCTTTGGGTCTGGAGCAGCCTGGGTTTGTGCGTGATTGGGTCTTGGTGGCCTTTGATTTGTATTCTGCGCCCGAAGGTCGGACGGGCGCCTCAAGGAGTTTAAAGGACGCGATTGATAGCGTTGCTGATGTTGGGGTCTTTGATTATAATTCCGATGGTATCGGGGGGGTGTTCTTTCCGGACAGTCCTTTATATAATGTCCTAGCTCTCCACAGTGATAGCATTTAGCTTGTTCTTTAGAGGTTATCACTGCATATGCACCAGAAACTCCTTCAGCAATACCCTTAGCAACTGCTTGCGCCACTGTATTTTCAGTGGACATGTGACGTGTACAGCATTCTAACATTTGCTCTATAGTAGGGTCTGTATCCACAGTTAAAGACCTCAAAATGGCCTTGCATTTCTCATTTGAGTTGCTGAAAGCAAGCTTACATAAGAGTTCCTTTCTTGCCTCAGTACTCTCTATTTGTTTCTCCAAAGCATCTTTAAGTCTGTCCACAAATTTTATAAAGCTTTCTTCAATGCCTTGTTTTATAGTAGAAAAATGCATTGTTGGCATTGACTCATCCTGCATAAGAAGCAAGGAGGTTTTTGCTGCAATTGCTACATCCTGCAGCGCTTCTTTATTCAGAGTTTCCATTTGTTCTGCTGGCTTTTGAAAATCTCCTTCACCAGCCAATTGTTCTACTGTGAAGTTGGTCTTAGTAGCATCAGCAGTATATGAATCTGATAACGTTTTTAAGTGTTTCTTCCAATGCCTATCCCATAACAAATATTCTGCCGGTGACAGAAGGCATTGTGAAATATTTTTTACATCGTGAGGAAGCAAGACATGTGCAGAGAACATGGCTTCTAGGAAATTTCTAAAGATATGTGAACTACGTCCATGTTCCTTGGCTATATTTCTCAATTGTACCAGTTCCTTATTAGAAATTGGTTTCCATGCCTTGATATTAGATTCCCCACCATTCCTTCCTTGCCTGTACTCGACCGGAAAGGCTGTGATTTTCTGTGCTAGGTCCCAGTTCCCAGACTTTGTAGCTTCTATCTTAATAAGAGCCCATGGGTCTATATTAATCGCATCAAAATCAGATTCATCAGAAGAGCTCTCATTGTCTGAGGAACACTGTGAGGCACATGCTACCCGTGAATTCCTTTTCTTTCGTTTAGAAGGATTTTTCACCCTTTTCAGTGACTGGCCCGAAGTTAGCGTTGTTGGGTGAGGGGTAGCCCTGGAGCAGCAGGGACCGGATTGGGTTGGGAGGGGGACACCACAGGTGGTCTCTGATCCGTTCGGGTGGCAGGAGGGTTGGGTCAGGGGTTGGAGGGACGGGTGGGGGCAGGGGGGGTATGGGGGCTGTGGATGCACGCCTGGGGGGTTTGGGGGTGCGCAAGCAATGCCCCTGGTTTGGGATACGACAGGTGTAGGGTGAGCTGATGTTACTGCACATGTGTGCGGCTCGGCGCAGGAGGACAGGTTGTGGGCATGGCTCGGGAAAGCGGCAGGAGGGGCCGGGAGGGCCGGGGCGGTCTCGGTGGGAGCGGGAGCAGGGGCGGTGACGGAGGGGAGGGCGGTCGCGGGGGTGGAGGATAGCAGCGCAGGGTTGGGGGGGGCGGCGGCGATAACGGGACCGGGGAACGCGGCGGGCGCGGCGGGGGGAGCGGGGGGCAGGGCGGGGACAGCAGCGGGAGCGGGGGGTACCGCGACGGAGCAACCGGGGGCGGGGAACGGCGGCGCAGGGGTAGGCAACGGCAGCACGGGCGCGGGGGGAGGGGTGGTCGCAGTGGAGGGTACAGCGGCAGGGACAGGGAACGTGGCCCCCGAGGCCGGACGCGGGAAGGAAGCGGAGCCGGGGAGATGGGGGGCTGCAGGAAACGAGGAGTTGGGCAGCGCGAGTCCCGCGAGGGGGGGGAATATGGGGGCGGCCTGCTTGGCTTCTGCCTCCGAGGTGGTTTCTGCAGTAAGTTCTGCAGCGCCCAGTGACTCTGTGGCCTGGAAGGCACATTCCTCTGTTATCTTATCAGCGCAATTAGTATATGAAGAGGAAAGATCTGTTAGTTTGGAACTTTTTTCAGAGTTCGATTTTTCAATCGTTTTTGTTATTATATGAAATAAAGGTAAGAAGTTAGTAACAGAAAAGTCCTGTTTTGTTTGAGACATATAAATGGTGTTTCCAACTGTATCCCAAAAGGAATTTTCAGTAATTGTGGTCTTATCAGTTTCAGGGAAATTCAGCACCATCCAAGATACAAATTTTTTAAGAGTCCTTTTTGACAGACTACCTTTAGAAAAAGTGAAGTTGTTAACAGATAAGGTTTCTACAATGGTTAAATATAACTCTCTCTCACGTGTTGTTAGTCTTAGAGTGCTTAAACAAGTACCCATGATTTTCAAGCCCTTTCCACAGAAAAACGAGAAAAAAAAAGAAAAAAAAACGAAAAAGGTTTTTAGAGCACCCAAGGTATGCGCGCAAACTTAATACTTACGTCCTTTGGGGTCAGGGGTCTGTGGAAGGGAGTCTGCTCCTCAATTCTCCTCAGACTTTATCTCGTCCAGATGTATTGTTGAGGGTCGAATTGAGCCTTCCGCAGAGAAGATTTTCTAAAACGAAAAGTCCTTTCGCAGAAGGAGAGGCTTCCCAAACCGGCAATAACTGGAGGCCTTGAAAGGCTCCGATGCTCTGGTGACGCTTGTCTCCTGGGGGCCAGGGTCCGACGACACGTTTGGGCGGCCACTTAAATGAGCCTAGCTTGGTCTTATCCTATGCAAGCTGTTACAGCTCCAGAGCTCAGTCCCCAAGGGGACTGGGTGCCAGAAGCCAGCTCGCTCTCAGACCAAGGCCGTGGGTTAGCCCCTAGCAAGCAGGGAGATATTCAGCTCTTAGTGATTAGGCAGCTCTTGTGATTTCAGCTTTGCTTGCTAGGTAGCTTTTCCCTTGGCCTAAGGCTCCAGCAGACGGTAGAGAGAGGAGAAGCAGAAGACACTGGCTGTTCCACGAGTATGGCTTTATTGTAGGGTCCGTGAAGGGTCTCAGCTCTTCTTCTTCCGAGTTAGTAGGGGTACAGTATGCTACTTTTATACCCTTGGCCTGGATCCAATCCTGACCAATGGCAAAGGTGTTAGAGTGACCATAAGTGACCAATAGTAGGGTTTAACACAATATTGCCTTACATGGCTATAGGGATAAGGTACAAGGCGGATGTCCCTGGAGACAGGAAACTTCTTTGCTGCTGTGTCAGCATTCTATTCTCCAAGGGGCCCTGGCTAAACCTGAGGGGTTTACTACACTGGGAGAGCTCCATTTCCCCCTTGAGATGTTGGAGACGGGGCCTTTCACCCTCCTGATAGGGCTGCCCCTGGCTGCAGGCAGCCAAATGGGTACCACGACACAAGGCCGAGAGCAGCAAAGCAAAGAGCCAGCCGTGCACAGCACAGGGAGGTGGCCCAGTGCAAAGGCAGCGTGGCACCCTGAAGGTGCCCGCTGCATTCTCATGTGTCCCTGGCCTGGGCAGGACAGGAATGTCCGTGGTCCAAGAGGGCCTTTCTGTGGCCCCTGTGGGCTCAAAGCTGCTGCTCTTCTGGCTCCATGGGGCCTAAAGCCACAGAGCTCGGCCTGCCCCACAGCAAGAGGAACAAGACTTGGATATCAGGCAGTGGAGCTCAACGCCTAAGGCTGAGGGGCGGGGGGCTCCAGTCTGGAGCACTGGGAGGGCACCCACCCAGCCCCACAACAGCTGGCCTCACAGCCCTGAAAGGCCAGGACCAGGGTTCCACGCCTGATCCCAGGGCGTCCCTCCAACCGGCCAGCGACCTGGAAGCGCCAGAGCAGCCGGCTGTCGGGATCAAGGCGGCTGCCAGGGGGCTCCTTATGGCCTCTGCCAGCCAATTGCTCAGGGCTTAGCAGTGCCTCAGCCCCTCAGGGTCTCCCCCAGCCTGGCCAAGCTTGCCGGCAGCAGCGCCGCAGCCCCACAGCAGCTCCAGAGGAGCCCCATCCAGAGGCACCTGGGAGCCCTCAGCACTGCAGCCAGCAGCAGACGGGCACGAGGACACGGATGGCCCTTCCTGTCCGGCACAGAGCTGGTGGCCATCTCCAGGCACCGCTCTGGGAGGGTTCCCCGCAGCTCCGGCCCTTGCCCAGCCGCTCTGTGGGTAGCACAAAGGCTTCAGCAGAACCACCAAAGGCCAAAAGGCTTCTTGCCATTTTCCCTGCAACACTGCATGGCTAGACAGCTGGCTGAGCAGAAGCACCCTTGCGTCCCGCTCCCCCTATGCCCTACAGACCTTGCGCAGGAAAAGAAAGATCCTGGGACTCTGTGTATTGTAAGCTATTTTATATTTACACAATCAAAACCAACGAAAATACAAAGAGAAAAATCGGGAAGAAGACAAAGAAAATTGCTGCTGGCTCAAATGGCCCAAGCAGACTGAGTGCTGCAGATCACCTCTCCGGGGAGCTGCAGCAGAACAGTAAGGCAGTGCAGCAAAGACGAGGCCGTTTCCTCCATGCACTGCGGAATCGATCTCGCAGCTTCTGCCATGGGGAGTAGGGAGCTCTCTCAAGAGCCCGGAGAACTACACAAAATTCTACTGCAGCATCTCTGATTGCAGGACTGCTGTCATACGCCATTCCTTCGAGGGCTGCAAGCAAGAGGAACAGAGGCAAGGTCAGATCCCGCATATGCAGGGAGCCGAGGAGAGTCCCCTGCCAGTGCCATCCCCGTCGTCTCTTGCCATGGCCGGAAGGGAGCAGGGAGCAAGGGGATCAGCCCGAAGTTGCTGGCCACGGATGCCACACGTAGCCCTGATATCTCTGTATGCTCTGCCCACGGGTGCAGATCCCTCAGCAGCCGCGGCAGGGCTTGCAGCTGCCCCCTGCAGCCCCCGCGGTCAGCCCGCTGCCCTCACTCACTCACCCGTGCAGATCAGCTGGAGCTCTTGCTGCTGCCCCCTCAGGTGCCGCCCGGCCATGCCTGTGAACACAGAGCCTGTCACGGCCCCAGCGGCACAGCTCCCTGCCAGCGGCGCTGCCGGCGCTGTGGCCACACGGGCTGCCGGCCAGGCAGAGCTCAGCCCGGGCCCGTGCCGCATGCTGCCGCCCCAGGGCACGGCTGCCAGAGGGCGGCAGCAGCAATGCCCAGGCCAGGCGGGGCTCCACGGCGCCGGGCCGGGCTGGCGCTGCCGGGGCAGCAGGCGGGGCCGGGGCCGAGCTGCCGAGCAGGCGGGCCGGGGAGGAGCCCGGGCTCGGGACTCACCCATGAACCTGACGGCCGCCTCTCGCAGGGACTCCTGTGAGCTCTGCAGGTAGTGCAGCGCCCGGCGCAGGTGCTCGGTCGCTCGGCTCCTGTCCTCTGCCAGCTGGAGAGAGCGGCAGGAGGGAAGGGTTGGCGCGGGCTCAGCTCCTGGGCCGGGCGCCGCCTGCGCCCATCGCCGGCCTCGCCTGCCCGCACAGCCCTGAGGCGCGGCCAGCAGCCGCTGGCCAAGGGCTCCCGAGGGGAGGGGCAGAGGGCCGGCTGCTGCCCGGGGAGCCGTGGTGCCGGCCCGCAGCCCCGCCGGGCCGGGGCTCCGTGGGCACCCGACTCAGGCCCACGGGAGCCTGGAGAAGAGCCCGCGCGGCCTCTGGCTGCAGCAGCGGGCACAGCTGTTAGCCCCGCACACTGAGCACCGCCCTCAGGGACCTTGGCCATGCTGAGGCTGGGCGATCTGTGCTGTACTTACCAGGCACTCCCCAAAGCTCTGATCCACGTGTAGCATTTGTTCTATATCCCTCCTCTTCAGGAATCTGGCTGAGGAATGCAGCGTTTCCCGGGAGGCCTGGAGAGGGACAGACGTGCACAGATGGCCCCACAGTCCAGGGCACAGGAGCATCCCAGTGGCACAGGCTGGAGGAGGCTGCAGCCCACAAGGTGCCAGGGCAGGAGGCAGCCCAAGGCCCTGCCAGGGGCACAGCAGCTGGCCACAAGTGCTGACCTCAGCAACAGTCTGATTCTCATCATGGCAGTGGAAGCAGAGAGGGAGCAGGCTCTGGCGCACGTGGGACTTGAAGGCCTTTCTTCCCTCTTCTGTTAATAAGTCCAGCATCTCTTGGAAGAGAGCCATGGAGCTCAGCTGCACCTGGATATCATCCTGGATGAAAGGAAAGGGCAAAAGACCTGAGCATCAGCTGCTTCAGGCCCCCCAGGGCACAGGCGTGCATCTGCACAGGGCACCAAGGCTCCGGCCACCAGCCAGTGACTGTGGCTGTGGGCGCAGAGCCTTACACTGTCAAAGAGTGGCAGGAGCGCCTCAGCCAGCTGCAGGGCGATGGGGGTGGCTATTGGAGCACCATTCTCAAGGAGCAAATATCTGAGTAGAAGAATGCTCATCCTGATCATGTCGCTGTCATTTTCCTCCAGGAGCTCCACTAGACTTTCAGTCAGGCTCCGCATTTGTTCAGCCTGTGCGGAACAGGACTTTGTGAAAGGCCGCCCTGCTGCTGCGGCGCCCAGAGGCCAAAGGCCTGTCCCCAAGCACTGGGGCAGCTGAAGTGGGAAGCAGGAGAGATGGGAAGAGCTGCCCCAGCGGCCGAAGCCCAGGCAAGGCCAAGCCACTGCGTTGCCCAGCCCCACGCTGCTGCCTGCACGGCTTCAGCCAGTGCCCCCTTCTCACCATCAAGGGATTCTTGCCCAGCACTACGAGGCCTCGGAGTGCCAAGTAACGCCTGGCCATGTGCTCGCTCTGCAGGTTCTGTGCCAGGATCTCCAGAACACTGTCACTGCATTCCCTCAAGTGCAGGCACTCGAGGACCTGAAAGGCACAGGGCAGTGACAGGGGAGCCGGCCGGCAGGAGCCCAGAAGCGCACAGGGCCGGGCCCAGGCAGCAGCGCAGGGCACGGGCACTGTCCTGGCAGCTGTGGCTGCCAGAGGCCAGAGGGCTGGGAGGCCGCTCAGCCAGGCAGCGCTGGCCTTGTGGCTCACCTCCACAAGGAATGCCAGGGCAGGGAAATCCCAGTATGGCATCTCTTTGCCGAGCAGGGCGAGCAGGTAGAATGCAACCGCGGAACAAAAGTGGATGGCTAAGCGGCGAATTTCTCTGAAGAGGGGAAAAAGGAAACAAGACCCTGATGCAGTGGGGCAAACCTCTGCCAGGTGGGACTCACCCAGTTCTCATCTTTCCCCAGTCCCCTTGCAGCAAGGGGACGTGGGCCATTTGGGAGTTGGTTGCTCATGGGCACCCTCCTCTGCCAGCCTTTTCCAGTCTGCTTGGCCGTCCCTGAGTGACAAGGCCCTCTGAGCCATGGCCACCACGGACACTTTGTGGGGCACCTGGGCACAGAGCAGCAATGTCAGAGGCAGTGGGGAGAAGGGGGTCTCACCTGGCAAGCAGAGCCACGGCAAAGTGGTGAGTGTCAAGAGAGAGCAGCGTGTCCCAGGCACACCTGCGCTCCATTGCCACCACCACATCCTCGCAGCGGAGAAGGCAGAGCAGGGACTTGAGGGTGCGCACAGCAAACCTGTGTGCACAGCAAAGGCCAGGTCACACTGGCAGCACTGGCTCCTCGGCAGGCCACGTGGCAGGGACAGGAGGAGTGGGATGGAGCACCTGTTGGGGCTGGTGGCAAGGCCGTGCTCTTGCTGGCATCCCTTCCAGAAGGTGTCGACCTCCTCTGGCATATCCAGAGTGCTGAAGAACACTTGGAATAGCAGATGCACAAATAGGCGGGGGAAATACACCTTCAAGATCCGTGGGAGACAGGGCACCTGGAGGATCTTCCACATCACCACAGTTGCCTGCAAAGGACAAAGCCCCCCGAGACAGCGCTCAGTGCCGAGGTGTGTGTGTGGCAGGGCGCGAGCGTGGCAGGGAGAGGCCGGGAGAGACCATGGCAGGGGGAGCACGACGGGGCCTGGTGGGCCTGAAGCTGCCCCTGGGCCAGGTTTCAGGCCAGCGCCTGAGGCAGGGAGATGCAGTGGGGGAAGGAGGATGGAGAGCTGCTGGAGAGGCAGCCTTGGGGCCTGCAAAGGCCAGTTGCAGAAACTCACAGCCAGGGCAAAGACAGCCGTTTCGTCCCCATTGGAGGTGCAGGTGCTGTACTCTGGCCAGCTCCCCAGCACATCGAGGAGGATCAGCTGCACCAGCTGCGCAGTCCTGGCTGAGCCCATGATGGTCTTCCACATGGCCATGGCAGCTCTGTGGGGTTAGAGCTGTGTCTCAGGGGGGTCTCAGACACAGCAGCGGGGGCAGCTGAGCCGGCTGCCATTTCTGCCTCTGCCTACTGCCCCCCTGCCAGCAGCAGCCAGACAGCCCAGCCCTGTGGGGACAGAGCCCTGAGAGGCGGCAAGGGAGCATGGCAGCAGGCTCAGGGGCTGACATGGCAGGGCTGGGAAAGGGAGCATCCAGAGGGCCCTGGAACTCTCTGTTGCTGCAACACCTGGGGCAGGCTGTGCAGGGTGATGGGCTGGGGAGGCCTGAGCCCTGTGGGCAGGTGGGCCCCATACCTGTCACAGGACGGGGCCACACGCAGGAGCATCATCACTGCGTCATTTGGCTGTGCTTGGGTGAGATGCAGCAGGGTCTTGTCCAGCCTGTGCTCAGCAGAATCATTGGCCATGAGCCACTGGTGGATGTAGCTCACCATGGCAGGCACCTGGAGAAGGCACGGGGAGACTTGGAATGCTGCCAGAGGGAGCAATCTTCCCAGCTTCCCCAGAGGAGTGCTTCCCTTCCCACCCCACTGCCATGTGGCCTGAAAGGCTCCCAGCAAGCAGCATGCGTGGATTGGGAGGCCAAGCAATTGCTGGGAGGATCAAAGCCTGGCCACAGGCTGCTTACTTGCTTTGGAGTGTAAAAATCTTCCTCTACAAGCATACACAGCAGGGCAGCACCGGTCTTGCTTAGGAAGATGGGCGAGTATGGTCTGAGGCCTACTCCCGCGGCGATGGTCTCTTCCTCCTCAATTCTCTTGAGGAAGTTGCAAACAAACTGTAGGAGAAGGGCAAGAAGCCGGGCATGTGGCATGCAGTGCTGCACACACGGTGCTGGGCTGAGCAGGGACAGCAGGCCCAGCCCAGGTGGGGGTGGCTGCAGGTACCTGCGCTGTCCTGCGGAAGCGGCCACGGCTGGACTCCTGCTCTTGTGTGCGCTCCAGGGCTGCATGTGGCAAAGAGCGAGCGCAGCCAGAGGTGAGGGGCTGCGGGAGAGGCCGGACAACACGGCCCAGCCCTGCCATCCCCAGGCAGAGAGAGCCCCGGGATGCCCCAGGGGATGGAGCACGGCCACTGCGGGGTTTCTGCCCGGCCCCTCTTCCGTCCTGTCCGTGGGCATGTCCCCAGGGGATAGCACGGCACGGCACGGCATGGGGTCCAAGCTGGCAGCAGGCACCAGTCCTGTGGCCCAGCTCTGCCACTCACCCTCCTGCGGTGGCTGGAACGGCACCACCTCTTCAGTCTGCTGTGCCGGGGCAGCTGCAGGGCCTTCTTCCTCCTCCTCCACCCAGGCCAGCTCAGGCACTGCCAGGTGTCTCTGCTCCATGTCTCTGCCTGGATTTGTGGCTATTTGCAGGAGAGTTGCCTTGGAAAAGCTCCAAGTCAGCAAGTCCTGCAGTGGGGCCTGGAAGGCACCTTCAAGGAAGAAGCCTCAGGAAGGCTACAGGACAGCAAGTCCTGCCCTCGGTCTCAAGGGCCCCTGCCACAAGGACAGGGGACTCCTGACAAGGACTATGATATGGCCTCAAGGGCACCTGCAGAAGAGAAGCCTCAGGGAGACCACGGGTCAGCAAGTCCTGTGGTCTGGCCTGGAGCTCAGCTGCAGGAACAAGGCTTCAGAAAAGCTCCGGGTGGGACGCAAACAGGCGCGCTGTGCGGGGGCTCCTCACGGCACCGCTCTGTCCCGTCCTGTCCCGTCGCGTGCTCTGAGCACTGTGGCGTGCTCTTGTCACCTCCAGCTCCTATGTCACCCCGTGTCACAAAGGGCCCTTGGACACCCGTTCCATGTCACAGTGAGTGTGCGGCACCGTGTCACCAAGGGCCCTTGCACACACTGCCACCTGCCCTGGGGCCACGCCCAGCCCACCCAAAGTGGCCCTGTTTGGAAGGAATGGCTGGCCCCAGGAGTCTAAGCAGGGCCGACAGGATCTTTAAGAAGGGCTCAGAGCATCAGCAAACGCTGCCATGCTCTGTGGCCTCAGGGCAGCAGAAGGAGCCCCCAGGGCTGCCGACGCAGCCGTTCTGGGAAGGGCACGGGGCCTTGCAGGGAAGCTGGCACGGCCTCCTTGGGACACGTCCCGGCTGCTGGCCGTCCTAAAGCTGCCGGTGTGACACGCACAAGGAACGTGTGGGCCCGGGCACCAATGCTGCTCTGAGGCCTGGGGCCCGGGCAGCGCTGACATCAGCAGCTGTGGCAGAGTCCCCGGCCAAGCAGACCTGCCAGCCCCCGAGCCCTGGCAGCGCTGGTGCCCGTCTCCTGCCCCAGAGACCTGTGGCCCCTGGGGGCTTTCTGTGCCAGAAGGAGCCAAAGGCCACGTGCCTTGGAGGCTGTGCCTCTTTCCTGCAGGGGCTGATGGCAGGAGCACCTGGAGCAACTGCTGGCACACTTGGTCTCCATCAGATGATGTTGCTCCTTCCTCAAATGAATTTTTCTCACGGAAGGCATTGGCAGTAGCACCAGAGCACCATCCATTGCTGAGTTACCCAGGGCAATTAGATTGCAAAGTTAACAGTCTGAAATTTCCTTGTGCTTTCCTCACTCTCCTTCCCACATTCTGGAAAAAACGGAATCTGCCCGGCCTCTGCATTTCTCAGCTTCACTTGCTGCATGTTTTGCTCTGGCAGCTGGTGTCCAAACAAAAGTGTGTCCCTGCTGAGCACAGCAATGAGCGGCCACAAAGTTGCAAGTTCCCCAGTGAACGTCGAGGCAGAGACGTGGAAGTGCGGAGGATAAGGACAACTCTGGGAGGAGAAGCTCTTCTGTGTCACTGATGATGGTGCCCACACCCTGAAGCAGCAGCCAAGAGAAGCGCTGGAAGCAGACGGGCGCACTTTTGGGCAGTACAATATCAAAAGATATGAAACCATTAGCCAGAATGCAAAGGAGGACTGCAAGGATGGAGTGTGGCCTGGAGGGGAAGCCCTGGATGCAGCTGAAGCCACTTTGTTCAGCCTGGAGGAGAGTAAAGGGCGTCATTGTGGGCTTCAACATCCTCCTGAGAGGAATCAGAGGGGCTGCCGCAGCTCTCGTCACTGCTGGGACCAGTGATCGGACCGGAGAAAAGGGCAGGGAGCTGGCACAGGGCAAGTTTCATTTCCGTATCAGATCAAGGTTTTTCACCCAGAGCACAGTCAGGCACTGGGACGGGCTCTCCGTTGACGCAGCCCAGCAAAGCCCGGGCTGGCTCTTGGGAAAACTGCGGCGCTGCGCCAGGAGCGGGGAACGGCCAAGGCTTGGGTCCTGCCCGCGGCTGACCCTGGTGAGCCACCGCTCAGTGCTTCAGGATCCACTAACTGCAGCACGGAGCAGGCCAAAGAGAAGGAGGAGGCTCCTCGAGTGTGAGGTTCCACAGGCCAAGGCTTATTCCAAGGGAAGGATTGGGCAGCAAAGAGCCGCCAGCACTTCTGTGCACGGGATTTTATCAGAGTACAACTCAGGGGGTGGATCCAAACGATTGAGCAATAAGGAATCTGCAGGGGAGGAGCGAGGGGATTCCATCAGTTGCTTGGGACTAATTAGGACAGATGGGAGGAGAGGGTAGGTCACGTGGGCCAGTGGGGCTTCCAGCAATAGAGGAATTCCAGAGGGGTGCTGCAGACAGGGATTGGTCCAAGGCAAAAGTGACAGGGAAGGTTCAGGAATAAAGAGCTGGATTATCTTGAGAGGCAGGGAAGGAGCTGGAACAAAGAGTGGGGAATGGCACGAGGGACAGCTTTGAGGGAGGGCAGAACCTAGGGGTAAACCAAATTGGGGAAAATACGGGGTACATGAAAACAAACCATTCTACGGGAACTGATAAATAAACACGAACTGGAACACCCAAGGGAAATGGTCACAGCACCAAGCCCGTCTGAGTTTGAGAAGTGTTCGAAGAACATTGAGCAGTGACGCAAGCTTTTAGACACTACATCAAAAGTAGAAAGTGTACCAAAGTCAAGAGAGGGAAAAAGAAAAAGAGCTCCCTGCAGCCATGGTGGCAGCTCTGGATCAGCACCAGGGAGAGGACGGATGTAGGCGTGGTTGAAGCAGAGGCAGGGGCGAAAATAGCAGAGGCAGAGGAGGTTCAAAGCAGCCAGAGAGCAAGCTGGACGCAAATCAATGTGCATCTTGTAAGAAATCAGGACACTGGAAATAGGGCCAGTGCCCAGAGTTAGCAGACAAAGTACACAAAACTCTTGCAGCCACTCTAGATGATAAGAAATGACCGAGACTGGCAATTCTTACCCTAGCAGGCCACTGTTTAAAATACAGCTAAAGAATGATGAAGAAGTTGAAATTTTAAGAAATAGTGGAGACACATTTTCACTCTTGAATCAAGCACTGATACCCAAAAGTGAAAACTATCTTCAAGCAATAGGAGCAACTATAGGGCAGCCAGAAAATGCATTCTTCCTGAAACCACTTTGATGTAAAATCAAGAAGAAAATGGGAATACATCAGTTTCTTTCTACACCAAACTCACCCAAATCTGTCCTGTGCAGAGATTTGCTTGAAAATTTAGAAGCAACAGTTCCGTTTAGAAAAAGAAAACTTCAATGGAAGGTACCTGAAGACAAATGAGCGGTTTTAGCAGTAGGACTCACAATTGACACCAGACCAACAAACAAGAAGAACTAGTTAGAGCAAGTGTTGAATCAGGTGTACCCAAGAGTATGGGATACTGATAGCCCAGGAAAATCAAAACCAGCAGACCCCATGAAAATTGAGCTACAGACAAGAGTTAGGGCTGTAGTCAGAAAGCAATACCCTTGAAGATTAGCAGCTAGGAAAGGAACAGAGCCAACAGTCAATAAAATCCCTGACATCAGGACTATTGGAAGAATGGCAGTCAAAATGTAATACTGCTAGATCAGCAATAAAGAAACCTAATGGAACTCAGAGACTAGTGCCACATTTCCAGGCAATGAATGGTTTATACCTTACTAGCTTACCAGCTAAACTTGGAGATGATTTTATTTGGTGCGGGGAATGTCCATGGGCAGGTGCTGTCGAGAGCCGTTCCCTCTTGGTCTGAGAGACCAGCTCCCCCAGCCCACCTTGCTCCCAGGCCCGGAGGTTGTAACGTGCGCTCGACCGGCAGCCGAAGGAGGGCTCTTGACACCATGTCTGATGCAAGAGGGTTCATTGAAGGTAGGTCAGAGGGTGCAGCTTGGGTGAGGGTGAGAAGAGGGACAGGAAGAGGCAGGAGCACAAGCACTGTAACATGACACATAAGGCACCTGCAAGCTGCTGGGGAAGCCTCAAGTCTGCTCAGTGAGCCACGTGTGCCCTCAGCATTGGGACAGCCACCTTTCCCTCGGTGAGCCACACATCCCAGGGTCAGCAAATCAAGAGGCACCAGGCATGCTGTAGGTGACTCAGAGCGAGTGCAGTGGGTCATGGTGGCCAGGGACCAGAAGCAGGCAGAAAGGCAACGGGGCTGGGGAAGAGGCTCTGCTGTGCTTACAGCGTGGGCTGAGGGCTGGGAGAGCTCCATTTCCCCCTTGAGATGTTGGAGACGGGGCCTTTCACCCTCCTGATAGGGCTGCCCCTGGCTGCAGGCAGCCAAATGGGTACCACGACACAAGGCCGAGAGCAGCAAAGCAAAGAGCCAGCCGTGCACAGCACAGGGAGGTGGCCCAGTGCAAAGGCAGCGTGGCACCCTGAAGGTGCCCGCTGCATTCTCATGTGTCCCTGGCCTGGGCAGGACAGGAATGTCCGTGGTCCAAGAGGGCCTTTCTGTGGCCCCTGTGGGCTCAAAGCTGCTGCTCTTCTGGCTCCATGGGACCTAAAGCCACAGAGCTCAGCCTGCCCCACAGCAAGAGGAACAAGACTTGGATATCAGGCAGTGGAGCTCAACGCCTAAGGCTGAGGGGCGGAGGGCTCCAGTCTGGAGCACTGGGAGGGCACCCACCCAGCCCCACAACAGCTGGCCTCACAGCCCTGAAAGGCCAGGACCAGGGTTCCACGCCTGATCCCAGGGCGTCCCTCCAACCGGCCAGCGACCTGGAAGCGCCAGAGCAGCCGGCTGTCGGGATCAAGGCGGCTGCCAAGGCGCTCCTTATGGCCTCTGCCAGCCAATTGCTCAGGGCTTAGCAGTGCCTCAGCCCCTCAGGGTCTCCCCCAGCCTGGCCAAGCTTGCCGGCAGCAGCGCCGCAGCCCCACAGCAGCTCCAGAGGAGCCCCATCCAGAGGCACCTGGGAGCCCTCAGCACTGCAGCCAGCAGCAGACGGGCAGGAGGACACGGATGGCCCTTCCTGTCCGGCACAGAGCTGGTGGCCATCTCCAGGCACCGCTCTGGGAGGGTTCCCCGCAGCTCCGGCCCTTGCCCAGCCGCTCTGTGGGCAGCACAAAGGCTTCAGCAGAACCACCAAAGGCCAAAAGGCTTCTGGCCATTTTCCCTGCAACACTGCATGGCTAGACAGCTGGCTGAGCAGAAGCACCCTTGCGTCCCGCTCCCCCTATGCCCTACAGACCTTGCGCAGGAAAAGAAAGATCCTGGGACCCTGTGTATTGTAAGCTATTTTATATTTACACAATCAAAGCCAACGAAAATACAAAGAGAAAAAACTGGAAGAAGACAAAGGAAATTGCTGCTGGCTCAAATGGCCCAAGCAGACTGAGTGCTGCAGATCACCTCTCCGGGGAGCTGCAGCAGAACAGTAAGGCAGTGCAGCAAAGACGAGGCCGTTTCCTCCATGCACTGCGGAATCGATCTCGCAGCTTCTGCCATGGGGAGTAGGGAGCTCTCTCAAGAGCCCGGAGAACTACACAAAATTCTACTGCAGCATCTCTGATTGCAGGACTGCTGTCATACGCCATTCCTTCGAGGGCTGCAAGCAAGAGGAACAGAGGCAAGGTCAGATCCCGCATATGCAGGGAGCCGAGGAGAGTCCCCTGCCAGTGCCATCCCCGTCGTCTCTTGCCATGGCCGGAAGGGAGCAGGGAGCAAGGGGATCAGCCCGAAGTTGCTGGCCACGAATGCCACATGTAGCCCTGATATCTCTGTATGCTCTGCCCACGGGTGCAGATCCCTCCGCAGCCGCGGCAGGGCTTGCAGCTGCCCCCTGCAGCCCCCGCGGTCAGCCCGCTGCCCTCACTCACTCACTCACCCGTGCAGATCAGCTGGAGCTCTTGCTGCTGCCCCCTCAGGTGCCGCCCGGCCATGCCTGTGAACACAGAGCCTGTCACGGCCCCAGCGGCACAGCTCCCTGCCAGCGGCGCTGCCGGCGCTGTGGCCACACGGGCTGCCGGCCAGGCAGAGCTCAGCCCGGGCCCGTGCCGCACGCTGCCGCCCCAGGGCACGGCTGCCAGAGCGCGGCAGCAGCAATGCCCAGGCCAGGCGGGGCTCCACGGCGCCGGGCCGGGCTGGCGCTGCCGGGGCAGCAGGCGGGGCCGGGGCCGAGCTGCCGAGCAGGCGGGCCGGGGAGGAGCCCGGGCTCAGGACTCACCCATGAACCTGACGGCCGCCTCTCGCAGGGACTCCTGTGAGCTCTGCAGGTAGTGCAGCGCCCGGCGCAGGTGCTCGGCCGCTCGGCTCCTGTCCTCTGCCAGCTGGAGAGAGCGGCAGGAGGGAAGGGTTGGCGCGGGCTCAGCTCCTGGGCCGGGCGCCGCCTGCGCCCATCGCCGGCCTCGCCTGCCCGCACAGCCCTGAGGCGCGGCCAGCAGCCGCTGGCCAAGGGCTCCCGAGGGGAGGGGCAGAGGGCCGGCTGCTGCCCGGGGAGCCGCGGTGCCGGCCCGCAGCCCCGCCGGGCCGGGGCTCCGTGGGCACCCGACTCAGGCCCACGGGAGCCTGGAGAAGAGCCCGCGCGGCCTCTGGCTGCAGCAGCGGGCACAGCTGTTAGCCCCGCACACTGAGCACCGCCCTCAGGGACCTTGGCCATGCTGAGGCTGGGCAATCTCTGCTGTACTTACCAGGCACTCCCCAAAGCTCTGATCCACGTGTAGCATTTGTTCTATATCCCTCCTCTTCAGGAATCTGGCTGAGGAATGCAGCGTTTCCCGGGAGGCCTGGAGAGGGACAGACGTGCACAGATGGCCCCACAGTCCAGGGCACAGGAGCATCCCAGTGGCACAGGCTGGAGGAGGCTGCAGCCCACAAGGTGCCAGGGCAGGAGGCAGCCCAAGGCCCTGCCAGGGGCACAGCAGCTGGCCACAAGTGCTGACCTCAGCAACAGTCTGATTCTCATCATGGTAGTGGAAGTAGAGAGGGAGCAGGCTCTGGCGCACGTGGGACTTGAAGGCCTTTCTTCCCTCTTCTGTTAATAAGTCCAGCATCTCTTGGAAGAGAGCCATGGAGCTCAGCTGCACCTGGATATCATCCTGGATGAAAGGAAAGGGCAAAAGACCTGAGCATCAGCTGCTTCAGGCCCCCCAGGGCACAGGCGTGCATCTGCACAGGGCACCAAGGCTCCGGCCACCAGCCAGTGACTGTGGCTGTGGGCGCAGAGCCTTACACTGTCAAAGAGTGGCAGGAGCGCCTCAGCCAGCTGCAGGGCGATGGGGGTGGCTATTGGAGCACCATTCTCAAGGAGCAAATATCTGAGTAGAAGAATGCTCATCCTGATCATGTCGCTGTCATTTTCCTCCAGGAGCTCCACTAGACTTTCAGTCAGGCTCCGCATTTGTTCAGCCTGTGCGGAACAGGACTTTGTGAAAGGCCGCCCTGCTGCTGCGGCGCCCAGAGGCCAAAGGCCTGTCCCCAAGCACTGGGGCAGCTGAAGTGGGAAGCAGGAGAGATGGGAAGAGCTGCCCCAGCGGCCGAAGCCCAGGCAAGGCCAAGCCACTGCGTTGCCCAGCCCCACGCTGCTGCCTGCACGGCTTCAGCCAGTGCCCCCTTCTCACCATCAAGGGATTCTTGCCCAGCACTACGAGGCCTCGGAGTGCCAAGTAACGCCTGGCCATGTGCTCGCTCTGCAGGTTCTGTGCCAGGATCTCCAGAACACTGTCACTGCATTCCCTCAAGTCCAGGCACTCGAGGACCTGAAAGGCACAGGGCAGTGACAGGGGAGCCGGCCGGCAGGAGCCCAGAAGCGCACAGGGCCGGGCCCAGGCAGCAGCGCAGGGCACGGGCACTGTCCTGGCAGCTGTGGCTGCCAGAGGCCAGAGGGCTGGGAGGCCGCTCAGCCAGGCAGCGCTGGCCTTGTGGCTCACCTCCACAAGGAATGCCAGGGCAGGGAAATCCCAGTATGGCATCTCTTTGCCGAGCAGGGCGAGCAGGTAGAATGCAACCGCGGAACAAAAGTGGATGGCTAAGCGGCGAATTTCTCTGAAGAGGGGAAAAAGGAAACAAGACCCTGATGCAGTGGGGCAAACCTCTGCCAGGTGGGACTCACCCAGTTCTCATCTTTCCCCAGTCCCCTTCCAGCAAGGGGACGTGGGCCATTTGGGAGTTGGTTGCTCATGGGCACCCTCCTCTGCCAGCCTTTTCCAGTCTGCTTGGCCGTCCCTGAGTGACAAGGCCCTCTGAGCCATGGCCACCACGGACACTTTGTGGGGCACCTGGGCACAGAGCAGCAATGTCAGAGGCAGTGGGGAGAAGGGGGTCTCACCTGGCAAGCAGAGCCACGGCAAAGTGGTGAGTGTCAAGAGAGAGCAGCGTGTCCCAGGCACACCTGCGCTCCATTGCCACCACCACATCCTCGCAGCGGAGAAGGCAGAGCAGGGACTTGAGGGTGCGCACAGCAAACCTGTGTGCACAGCAAAGGCCAGGTCACACTGGCAGCACTGGCTCCTCGGCAGGCCACGTGGCAGGGACAGGAGGAGTGGGATGGAGCACCTGTTGGGGCTGGTGGCAAGGCCGTGCTCTTCCTGGCATCCCTTCCAGAAGGTGTCGACCTCCTCTGGCATATCCAGAGTGCTGAAGAACACTTGGAATAGCAGATGCACAAATAGGCGGGGGAAATACACCTTCAAGATCCGTGGGAGACAGGGCACCTGGAGGATCTTCCACATCACCACAGTTGCCTGCAAAGGACAAAGCCCCCCGAGACAGCGCTCAGTGCCGAGGTGTGTGTGTGGCAGGGCGCGAGCGTGGCAGGGAGAGGCCGGGAGAGACCATGGCAGGGGGAGCACGACGGGGCCTGGTGGGCCTGAAGCTGCCCCTGGGCCAGGTTTCAGGCCAGCGCCTGAGGCAGGGAGATGCAGTGGGGGAAGGAGGATGGAGAGCTGCTGGAGAGGCAGCCTTGGGGCCTGCAAAGGCCAGTTGCAGAAACTCACAGCCAGGGCAAAGACAGCCGTTTCGTCCCCATTGGAGGTGCAGGTGCTGTACTCTGGCCAGCTCCCCAGCACATCGAGGAGGATCAGCTGCACCAGCTCCGCAGTCCTGGCTGAGCCCATGATGGTCTTCCACATGGCCATGGCAGCTCTGTGGGGTTAGAGCTGTGTCTCAGGGGGGTCTCAGACACAGCAGCGGGGGCAGCTGAGCCGGCTGCCATTTCTGCCTCTGCCTACTGCCCCCCTGCCAGCAGCAGCCAGACAGCCCAGCCCTGTGGGGACAGAGCCCTGAGAGGCGGCAAGGGAGCATGGCAGCAGGCTCAGGGGCTGACATGGCAGGGCTGGGAAAGGGAGCATCCAGAGGGCCCTGGAACTCTCTGTTGCTGCGACACCTGGGGCAGGCTGTGCAGGGTGATGGGCTGGGGAGGCCTGAGCCCTGTGGGCAGGTGGGCCCCATACCTGTCACAGGACGGGGCCACACGCAGGAGCGTCATCACTGCGTCATTTGGCTGTGCTTGGGTGAGATGCAGCAGGGTCTTGTCCAGCCTGTGCTCAGCAGAATCATTGGCCATGAGCCACTGGTGGATGTAGCTCACCATGGCAGGCACCTGGAGAAGGCACGGGGAGACTTGGAATGCTGCCAGAGGGAGCAATCTTCCCAGCTTCCCCAGAGGAGTGCTTCCCTTCCCACCCCACTGCCATGTGGCCTGAAAGGCTCCCAGCAAGCAGCATGCGTGGATTGGGAGGCCAAGCAATTGCTGGGAGGATCAAAGCCTGGCCACAGGCTGCTTACTTGCTTTGGAGTGTAAAAATCTTCCTCTACAAGCATACACAGCAGGGCAGCACCGGTCTTGCTTAGGAAGATGGGCGAGTATGGTCTGAGGCCTACTCCCGCGGCGATGGTCTCTTCCTCTTCAATTCTCTTGAGGAAGTTGCAAACAAACTGTAGGAGAAGGGCAAAGTGCCGGGCATGTTGCATGCAGTGCTGCACACACGGTGCTGGGCTGAGCAGGGACAGCAGGCCCAGCCCAGGTGGGGGTGGCTGCAGGTACCTGCGCTGTCCTGCGGAAGCGGCCACGGCTGGACTCCTGCTCTTGTGTGCGCTCCAGGGCTGCATGTGGCAAAGAGCGAGCGCAGCCAGAGGTGAGGGGCTGCGGGAGAGGCCGGACAACACGGCCCAGCCCTGCCATCCCCAGGCAGAGAGAGCCCCGGGATGCCCCAGGGGATGGAGCACGGCCACTGCGGGGTTTCTGCCCGGCCCCTCTTCCGTCCTGTCCGTGGGCATGTCCCCAGGGGATAGCACGGCACGGCACGGCATGGGGTCCAAGCTGGCAGCAGGCACCAGTCCTGTGGCCCAGCTCTGCCACTCACCCTCCTGCGGTGGCTGGAACGGCACCACCTCTTCAGTCTGCTGTGCCGGGGCAGCTGCAGGGCCTTCTTCCTCCTCCTCCACCCAGGCCAGCTCAGGCACTGCCAGGTGTCTCTGCTCCATGTCTCTGCCTGGATTTGTGGCTATTTGCAGGAGAGTTGCCTTGGAAAAGCGCCAAGTCAGCAAGTCCTGCAGTGGGGCCTGGAAGGCACCTTCAAGGAAGAAGCCTCAGGAAGGCTACAGGACAGCAAGTCCTGCCCTCGGTCTCAAGGGCCCCTGCCACAAGGACAGGGGACTCCTGACAAGGACTATGATATGGCCTCAAGGGCACCTGCAGAAGAGAAGCCTCAGGGAGACCACGGGTCAGCAAGTCCTGTGGTCTGGCCTGGAGCTCAGCTGCAGGAACAAGGCTTCAGAAAAGCTCCGGGTGGGACGCAAACAGGCGCGCTGTGCGGGGGCTCCTCACGGCACCGCTCTGTCCCGTCCTGTCGCGTCGCGTGCTCTGAGCACTGTGGCGTGCTCTTGTCACCTCCAGCTCCTATGTCACCCCGTGTCACAAAGGGCCCTTGGACACCCGTTCCATGTCACAGTGAGTGTGCGGCACCGTGTCACCAAGGGCCCTTGCACACACTGCCGCCTGCCCTGGGGCCACGCCCAGCCCACCCAAAGTGGCCCAGTTTGGAAGGAATGGCTGGCCCCAGGAGTCTAAGCAGGGCCGACAGGATCTTTAAGAAGGGCTCAGAGCATCAGCAAACGCTGCCATGCTCTGTGGCCTCAGGGCAGCAGAAGGAGCCCCCAGGGCTGCCGACGCAGCCGTTCTGGGAAGGGCACGGGGCCTTGCAGGGAAGCTGGCACGGCCTCCTTGGGACACGTCCCGGCTGCTGGCCGTCCTAAAGCTGCCGGTGTGACACGCACAAGGAACGTGTGGGCCCGGGCACCAATGCTGCTCTGAGGCCTGGGGCCCGGGCAGCGCTGACATCAGCAGGTGTGGCAGAGTCCCCGGCCAAGCAGACCTGCCAGCCCCCGAGCCCTGGCAGCGCTGGTGCCCGTCTCCTGCCCCAGAGACCTGTGGCCCCTGGGGGCTTTCTGTGCCAGAAGGAGCCAAAGGCCACGTGCCTTGGAGGCTGTGCCTCTTTCCTGCAGGGGCTGATGGCAGGAGCACCTGGAGCAACTGCTGGCACACTTGGTCTCCATCAGATGATGTTGCTCCTTCCTCAAATGAATTTTTCTCACGGAAGGCATTGGCAGTAGCACCAGAGCACCATCCATTGCTGAGTTACCCAGGGCAATTAGATTGCAAAGTTAACAGTCTGAAATTTCCTTGTGCTTTCCTCACTCTCCTTCCCACATTCTGGAAAAAACGGAATCTGCCCGGCCTCTGCATTTCTCAGCTTCACTTGCTGCATGTTTTGCTCTGGCAGCTGGTGTCCAAACAAAAGTGTGTCCCTGCTGAGCACAGCAATGAGCGGCCACAAAGTTGCAAGTTCCCCAGTGAACGTCGAGGCAGAGACGTGGAAGTGCGGAGGATAAGGACAACTCTGGGAGGAGAAGCTCTTCTGTGTCACTGATGATGGTGCCCACACCCTGAAGCAGCAGCCAAGAGAAGCGCTGGAAGCAGACGGGCGCACTTTTGGGCAGTACAATATCAAAAGATATGAAACCATTAGCCAGAATGCAAAGGAGGACTGCAAGGATGGAGTGTGGCCTGGAGGGGAAGCCCTGGATGCAGCTGAAGCCACTTTGTTCAGCCTGGAGGAGAGTAAAGGGCGTCATTGTGGGCTTCAACATCCTCCTGAGAGGAATCAGAGGGGCTGCCGCAGCTCTCGTCACTGCTGGGACCAGTGATCGGACCGGAGAAAAGGGCAGGGAGCTGGCACAGGGCAAGTTTCATTTCCGTATCAGATCAAGGTTTTTCACCCAGAGCACAGTCAGGCACTGGGACGGGCTCTCCGTTGACGCAGCCCAGCAAAGCCCGGGCTGGCTCTTGGGAAAACTGCGGCGCTGCGCCAGGAGCGGGGAACGGCCAAGGCTTGGGTCCTGCCCGCGGCTGACCCTGGTGAGCCACCGCTCAGTGCTTCAGGATCCACTAACTGCAGCACGGAGCAGGCCAAAGAGAAGGAGGAGGCTCCTCGAGTGTGAGGTTCCACAGGCCAAGGCTTATTCCAAGGGAAGGATTGGGCAGCAAAGAGCCGCCAGCACTTCTGTGCACGGGATTTTATCAGAGTACAACTCAGGGGGTGGATCCAAACGATTGAGCAATAAGGAATCTGCAGGGGAGGAGCGAGGGGATTCCATCAGTTGCTTGGGACTAATTAGGACAGATGGGAGGAGAGGGTAGGTCACGTGGGCCAGTGGGGCTTCCAGCAATAGAGGAATTCCAGAGGGGTGCTGCAGACAGGGATTGGTCCAAGGCAAAAGTGACAGGGAAGGTTCAGGAATAAAGAGCTGGATTATCTTGAGAGGCAGGGAAGGAGCTGGAACAAAGAGTGGGGAATGGCACGAGGGACAGCTTTGAGGGAGGGCAGAACCTAGGGGTAAACCAAATTGGGGAAAATACGGGGTACATGAAAACAAACCATTCGACGGGAACTGATAAATAAACACAAACTGGAACACCCCAGGGAAATGGTCACAGCACCAAGCCCGTCTGAGTTTGAGAAGTGTTCGAAGAACATTGAGCAGTGACGCAAGCTTTTAGACACTACATCAAAAGTAGAAAGTGTACCAAAGTCAAGAGAGGGAAAAAGAAAAAGAGCTCCCTGCAGCCATGGTGGCAGCTCTGGATCAGCAGCAGGGAGAGGACGGATGTAGGCGTGGTTGAAGCAGAGGCAGGGGCGAAAATAGCAGAGGCAGAGGAGGTTCAAAGCAGCCAGAGAGCAAGCTGGACGCAAATCAATGTGCATCTTGTAAGAAATCAGGACACTGGAAATAGGGCCAGTGCCCAGAGTTAGCAGACAAAGTACACAAAACTCTTGCAGCCACTCTAGATGATAAGAAATGACCGAGACTGGCAATTCTTACCCTAGCAGGCCACTGGTTAAAATACAGCTAAAGAATGATGAAGAAGTTGAAATTTTAAGAAATAGTGGAGACACATTTTCACTCTTGAATCAAGCACTGATACCCAAAAGTGAAAACTATCTTCAAGCAATAGGAGCAACTATAGGGCAGCCAGAAAATGCATTCTTCCTGAAAGCACTTTGATGTAAAATCAAGAAGAAAATGGGAATACATCAGTTTCTTTCTACACCAAACTCACCCAAATCTGTCCTGTGCAGAGATTTGCTTGAAAATTTAGAAGCAACAGTTCCGTTTAGAAAAAGAAAACTTCAATGGAAGGTACCTGAAGACAAATGAGCGGTTTTAGCAGTAGGACTCACAATTGACACCAGACCAACAAACAAGAAGAACTAGTTAGAGCAAGTGTTGAATCAGGTGTACCCAAGAGTATGGGATACTGATAGCCCAGGAAAATCAAAACCAGCAGACCCCATGAAAATTGAGCTACAGACAAGAGTTAGGGCTGTAGTCAGAAAGCAATACCCTTGAAGATTAGCAGCTAGGAAAGGAACAGAGCCAACAGTCAATAAAATCCCTGACATCAGGACTATTGGAAGAATGGCAGTCAAAATGTAATACTGCTAGATCAGCAATAAAGAAACCTAATGGAACTCAGAGACTAGTGCCACATTTCCAGGCAATGAATGGTTTATACCTTACTAGCTTACCGGCTAAACTTGGAGATGATTTTATTTGGTGCGGGGAATGTCCATGGGCAGGTGGTGTCGAGAGCCGTTCCCTCTTGGTCTGAGAGACCAGCTCCCCCAGCCCACCTTGCTCCCAGGCCCGGAGGTTGTAACGTGCGCTCGACCGGCAGCCGAAGGAGGGCTCTTGACACCGTGTCTGATGCAAGAGGGTTCATTGAAGGTAGGTCAGAGGGTGCAGCTTGGGTGAGGGTGAGAAGAGGGACAGGAAGAGGCAGGAGCACAAGCACTGTAACATGACACATAAGGCACCTGCAAGCTGCTGGGGAAGCCTCAAGTCTGCTCAGTGAGCCACGTGTGCCCTCAGCATTGGGACAGCCACCTTTCCCTCGGTGAGCCACACATGCCAGGGTCAGCAAATCAAGAGGCACCAGGCATGCTGTAGGTGACTCAGAGCGAGTGCAGTGGGTCATGGTGGCCAGGGACCAGAAGCAGGCAGAAAGGCAACGGGGCTGGGGAAGAGGCTCTGCTGTGCTTACAGCGTGGGCTGAGGGCTGGGAGAGCTCCATTTCCCCCTTGAGATGTTGGAGACGGGGCCTTTCACCCTCCTGATAGGGCTGCCCCTGGCTGCAGGCAGCCAAATGGGTACCACAACACAAGGCCGAGAGCAGCAAAGCAAAGAGCCAGCCGTGCACAGCACAGGGAGGTGGCCCAGTGCAAAGGCAGCGTGGCACCCTGAAGGTGCCCGCTGCATTCTCATGTGTCCCTGGCCTGGGCAGGACAGGAATGTCCGTGGTCCAAGAGGGCCTTTCTGTGGCCCCTGTGGGCTCAAAGCTGCTGCTCTTCTGGCTCCATGGGGCCTAAAGCCACAGAGCTCAGCCTGCCCCACAGCAAGAGGAACAAGACTTGGATATCAGGCAGTGGAGCTTAACGCCTAAGGCTGAGGGGCGGGGGGCTCCAGTCTGGAGCACTGGGAGGGCACCCTCCCAGCCCCACAACAGCTGGCCTCACAGCCCTGAAAGGCCAGGACCAGGGTTCCACGCCTGATCCCAGGGCGTCCCTCCAACCGGCCAGCGACCTGGAAGCGCCAGAGCAGCCGGCTGTCGGGATCAAGGCGGCTGCCAGGGGGCTCCTTATGGCCTCTGCCAGCCAATTGCTCAGGGCTTAGCAGTGCCTCAGCCCCTCAGGGTCTCCCCCAGCCTGGCCAAGCTTGCCGGCAGCAGCGCCGCAGCCCCACAGCAGCTCCAGAGGAGCCCCATCCAGAGGCACCTGGGAGCCCTCAGCACTGCAGCCAGCAGCAGACGGGCAGGAGGACACGGATGGCCCTTCCTGTCCGGCACAGAGCTGGTGGCCATCTCCAGGCACCGCTCTGGGAGGGTTCCCCGCAGCTCCGGCCCTTGCCCAGCCGCTCTGTGGGCAGCACAAAGGCTTCAGCAGAACCACCAAAGGCCAAAAGGCTTCTGGCCATTTTCCCTGCAACACTGCATGGCTAGACAGCTGGCTGAGCAGAAGCACCCTTGCGTCCCGCTCCCCCTATGCCCTACAGACCTTGCGCAGGAAAAGAAAGCTCCTGGGACTCTGTGTATTGTAAGCTATTTTATATTTACACAATCAAAGCCAACGAAAATACAAAGAGAAAAATCTGGAAGAAGACAAAGGAAATTGCTGCTGGCTCAAATGGCCCAAGCAGACTGAGTGCTGCAGATCACCTCTCCGGGGAGCTGCAGCAGAACAGTAAGGCAGTGCAGCAAAGACGAGGCCGTTTCCTCCATGCACTGCGGAATCGATCTCGCAGCTTCTGCCATGGGGAGTAGGGAGCTCTCTCAAGAGCCCGGAGAACTACACAAAATTCTACTGCAGCATCTCTGATTGCAGGACTGCTGTCATACGCCATTCCTTCGAGGGCTGCAAGCAAGAGGAACAGAGGCAAGGTCAGATCCCGCATATGCAGGGAGCCGAGGAGAGTCCCCTGCCAGTGCCATCCCCGTCGTCTCTTGCCATGGCCGGAAGGGAGCAGGGAGCAAGGGGATCAGCCCGAAGTTGCTGGCCACGAATGCCACACGTAGCCCTGATATCTCTGTATGCTCTGCCCACGGGTGCAGATCCCTCCGCAGCCGCGGCAGGGCTTGCAGCTGCCCCCTGCAGCCCCCGCGGTCAGCCCGCTGCCCTCACTCACTCACCCGTGCAGATCAGCTGGAGCTCTTGCTGCTGCCCCCTCAGGTGCCGCCCGGCCATGCCTGTGAACACAGAGCCTGTCACGGCCCCAGCGGCACAGCTCCCTGCCAGCGGCGCTGCCGGCGCTGTGGCCACACGGGCTGCCGGCCAGGCAGAGCTCAGCCCGGGCCCGTGCCGCACGCTGCCGCCCCAGGGCACGGCTGCCAGAGGGCGGCAGCAGCAATGCCCAGGCCAGGCGGGGCTCCACGGCGCCGGGCCGGGCTGGCGCTGCCGGGGCAGCAGGCGGGGCCGGGGCCGAGCTGCCGAGCAGGCGGGCCGGGGAGGAGCCCGGGCTCGGGACTCACCCATGAACCTGACGGCCGCCTCTCGCAGGGACTCCTGTGAGCTCTGCAGGTAGTGCAGCGCCCGGCGCAGGTGCTCGGCCGCTCGGCTCCTGTCCTCTGCCAGCTGGAGAGAGCGGCAGGAGGGAAGGGTTGGCGCGGGCTCAGCTCCTGGGCCGGGCGCCGCCTGCGCCCATCGCCGGCCTCGCCTGCCCGCACAGCCCTGAGGCGCGGCCAGCAGCCGCTGGCCAAGGGCTCCCGAGGGGAGGGGCAGAGGGCCGGCTGCTGCCCGGGGAGCCGCGGTGCCGGCCCGCAGCCCCGCCGGGCCGGGGCTCCGTGGGCACCCGACTCAGGCCCACGGGAGCCTGGAGAAGAGCCCGCGCGGCCTCTGGCTGCAGCAGCGGGCACAGCTGTTAGCCCCGCACACTGAGCACCGCCCTCAGGGACCTTGGCCATGCTGAGGCTGGGCAATCTCTGCTGTACTTACCAGGCACTCCCCAAAGCTCTGATCCACGTGTAGCATTTGTTCTATATCCCTCCTCTTCAGGAATCTGGCTGAGGAATGCAGCGTTTCCCGGGAGGCCTGGAGAGGGACAGACGTGCACAGATGGCCCCACAGTCCAGGGCACAGGAGCATCCCAGTGGCACAGGCTGGAGGAGGCTGCAGCCCACAAGGTGCCAGGGCAGGAGGCAGCCCAAGCCCCTGCCAGGGGCACAGCAGCTGGCCACAAGTGCTGACCTCAGCAACAGTCTGATTCTCATCATGGCAGTGGAAGCAGAGAGGGAGCAGGCTCTGGCGCACGTGGGACTTGAAGGCCTTTCTTCCCTCTTCTGTTAATAAGTCCAGCATCTCTTGGAAGAGAGCCATGGAGCTCAGCTGCACCTGGATATCATCCTGGATGAAAGGAAAGGGCAAAAGACCTGAGCATCAGCTGCTTCAGGCCCCCCAGGGCACAGGCGTGCATCTGCACAGGGCACCAAGGCTCCGGCCACCAGCCAGTGGCTGTGGCTGTGGGCGCAGAGCCTTACACTGTCAAAGAGTGGCAGGAGCGCCTCAGCCAGCTGCAGGGCGATGGGGGTGGCTATTGGAGCACCATTCTCAAGGAGCAAATATCTGAGTAGAAGAATGCTCATCCTGATCATGTCGCTGTCATTTTCCTCCAGGAGCTCCACTAGACTTTCAGTCAGGCTCCGCATTTGTTCAGCCTGTGCGGAACAGGACTTTGTGAAAGGCCGCCCTGCTGCCGCGGGGCCCAGAGGCCAAAGGCCTGTCCCCAAGCACTGGGGCAGCTGAAGTGGGAAGCAGGAGAGATGGGAAGAGCTGCCCCAGCGGCCGAAGCCCAGGCAAGGCCAAGCCACTGCGTTGCCCAGCCCCACGCTGCTGCCTGCACGGCTTCAGCCAGTGCCCCCTTCTCACCATCAAGGGATTCTTGCCCAGCACTACGAGGCCTCAGAGTGCCAAGTAACGCCTGGCCATGTGCTCGCTCTGCAGGTTCTGTGCCAGGATCTCCAGAACACTGTCACTGCATTCCCTCAAGTCCAGGCACTCGAGGACCTGAAAGGCACAGGGCAGTGACAGGGGAGCCGGCCGGCAGGAGCCCAGAAGCGCACAGGGCCGGGCCCAGGCAGCAGCGCAGGGCACGGGCACTGTCCTGGCAGCTGTGGCTGCCAGAGGCCAGAGGGCTGGGAGGCCGCTCAGCCAGGCAGCGCTGGCCTTGTGGCTCACCTCCACAAGGAATGCCAGGGCAGGGAAATCCCAGTATGGCATCTCTTTGCCGAGCAGGGCGAGCAGGTAGAATGCAACCGCGGAACAAAAGTGGATGGCTAAGCGGCGAATTTCTCTGAAGAGGGGAAAAAGGAAACAAGACCCTGATGCAGTGGGGCAAACCTCTGCCAGGTGGGACTCACCCAGTTCTCATCTTTCCCCAGTCCCCTTCCAGCAAGGGGACGTGGGCCATTTGGGAGTTGGTTGCTCATGGGCACCCTCCTGTGCCAGCCTTTTCCAGTCTGCTTGGCCGTCCCTGAGTGACAAGGCCCTCTGAGCCATGGCCACCACGGACACTTTGTGGGGCACCTGGGCACAGAGCAGCAATGTCAGAGGCAGTGGGGAGAAGGGGGTCTCACCTGGCAAGCAGAGCCACGGCAAAGTGGTGAGTGTCAAGAGAGAGCAGCGTGTCCCAGGCACACCTGCGCTCCATTGCCACCACCACATCCTCGCAGCGGAGAAGGCAGAGCAGGGACTTGAGGGTGCGCACAGCAAACCTGTGTGCACAGCAAAGGCCAGGTCACACTGGCAGCACTGGCTCCTCGGCAGGCCACGTGGCAGGGACAGGAGGAGTGGGATGGAGCACCTGTTGGGGCTGGTGGCAAGGCCGTGCTCTTCCTGGCATCCCTTCCAGAAGGTGTCGACCTCCTCTGGCATATCCAGAGTGCTGAAGAACACTTGGAATAGCAGATGCACAAATAGGCGGGGGAAATACACCTTCAAGATCCGTGGGAGACAGGGCACCTGGAGGATCTTCCACATCACCACAGTTGCCTGCAAAGGACAAAGCCCCCCGAGACAGCGCTCAGTGCCGAGGTGTGTGTGTGGCAGGGCGCGAGCGTGGCAGGGAGAGGCCGGGAGAGACCATGGCAGGGGGAGCACGACGGGGCCTGGTGGGCCTGAAGCTGCCCCTGGGCCAGGTTTCAGGCCAGCGCCTGAGGCAGGGAGATGCAGTGGGGGAAGGAGGATGGAGAGCTGCTGGAGAGGCAGCCTTGGGGCCTGCAAAGGCCAGTTGCAGAAACTCACAGCCAGGGCAAAGACAGCCGTTTCGTCCCCATTGGAGGTGCAGGTGCTGTACTCTGGCCAGCTCCCCAGCACATCGAGGAGGATCAGCTGCACCAGCTCCGCAGTCCTGGCTGAGCCCATGATGGTCTTCCACATGGCCATGGCAGCTCTGTGGGGTTAGAGCTGTGTCTCAGGGGGGTCTCAGACACAGCAGCGGGGGCAGCTGAGCCGGCTGCCATTTCTGCCTCTGCCTACTGCCCCCCTGCCAGCAGCAGCCAGACAGCCCAGCCCTGTGGGGACAGAGCCCTGAGAGGCGGCAAGGGAGCATGGCAGCAGGCTCAGGGGCTGACATGGCAGGGCTGGGAAAGGGAGCATCCAGAGGGCCCTGGAACTCTCTGTTGCTGCGACACCTGGGGCAGGCTGTGCAGGGTGATGGGCTGGGGAGGCCTGAGCCCTGTGGGCAGGTGGGCCCCATACCTGTCACAGGACGGGGCCACACGCAGGAGCGTCATCACTGCGTCATTTGGCTGTGCTTGGGTGAGATGCACCAGGGTCTTGTCCAGCCTGTGCTCAGCAGAATCATTGGCCATGAGCCACTGGTGGATGTAGCTCACCATGGCAGGCACCTGGAGAAGGCACGGGGAGACTTGGAATGCTGCCAGAGGGAGCAATCTTCCCAGCTTCCCCAGAGGAGTGCTTCCCTTCCCACCCCACTGCCATGTGGCCTGAAAGGCTCCCAGCAAGCAGCATGCGTGGATTGGGAGGCCAAGCAATTGCTGGGAGGATCAAAGCCTGGCCACAGGCTGCTTACTTGCTTTGGAGTGTAAAAATCTTCCTCTACAAGCATACACAGCAGGGCAGCACCGGTCTTGCTTAGGAAGATGGGCGAGTATGGTCTGAGGCCTACTCCCGCGGCGATGGTCTCTTCCTCCTCAATTCTCTTGAGGAAGTTGCAAACAAACTGTAGGAGAAGGGCAAAGTGCCGGGCATGTTGCATGCAGTGCTGCACACACGGTGCTGGGCTGAGCAGGGACAGCAGGCCCAGCCCAGGTGGGGGTGGCTGCAGGTACCTGCGCTGTCCTGCGGAAGCGGCCACGGCTGGACTCCTGCTCTTGTGTGCGCTCCAGGGCTGCATGTGGCAAAGAGCGAGCGCAGCCAGAGGTGAGGGGCTGCGGGAGAGGCCGGACAACACGGCCCAGCCCTGCCATCCCCAGGCAGAGAGAGCCCCGGGATGCCCCAGGGGATGGAGCACGGCCACTGCGGGGTTTCTGCCCGGCCCCTCTTCCGTCCTGTCCGTGGGCATGTCCCCAGGGGATAGCACGGCACGGCACGGCATGGGGTCCAAGCTGGCAGCAGGCACCAGTCCTGTGGCCCAGCTCTGCCACTCACCCTCCTGCGGTGGCTGGAACGGCACCACCTCTTCAGTCTGCTGTGCCGGGGCAGCTGCAGGGCCTTCTTCCTCCTCCTCCACCCAGGCCAGCTCAGGCACTGCCAGGTGTCTCTGCTCCATGTCTCTGCCTGGATTTGTGGCTATTTGCAGGAGAGTTGCCTTGGAAAAGCTCCAAGTCAGCAAGTCCTGCAGTGGGGCCTGGAAGGCACCTTCAAGTAAGAAGCCTCAGGAAGGCTACAGGACAGCAAGTCCTGCCCTCGGTCTCAAGGGCCCCTGCCACAAGGACAGGGGACTCCTGACAAGGACTATGATATGGCCTCAAGGGCACCTGCAGAAGAGAAGCCTCAGGGAGACCACGGGTCAGCAAGTCCTGTGGTCTGGCCTGGAGCTCAGCTGCAGGAACAAGGCTTCAGAAAAGCTCCGGGTGGGACGCAAACAGGCGCGCTGTGCGGGGGCTCCTCACGGCACCGCTCTGTCCCGTCCTGTCCCGTCGCGTGCTCTGAGCACTGTGGCGTGCTCTTGTCACCTCCAGCTCCTATGTCACCCCGTGTCACAAAGGGCCCTTGGACACCCGTTCCATGTCACAGTGAGTGTGCGGCACCGTGTCACCAAGGGCCCTTGCACACACTGCCGCCTGCCCTGGGGCCACGCCCAGCCCACCCAAAGTGGCCCAGTTTGGAAGGAATGGCTGGCCCCAGGAGTCTAAGCGGGGCCGACAGGATCTTTAAGAAGGGCTCAGAGCATCAGCAAACGCTGCCATGCTCTGTGGCCTCAGGGCAGCAGAAGGAGCCCCCAGGGCTGCCGACGCAGCTGTTCTGGGAAGGGCACGGGGCCTTGCCGGGAAGCTGGCACGGCCTCCTTGGGACACGTCCCGGCTGCTGGCCGCCCTAAAGCTGCCGGTGTGACACGCACAAGGAACGTGTGGGCCCGGGCACCAATGCTGCTCTGAGGCCTGGGGCCCGGGCAGCGCTGACATCAGCAGGTGTGGCAGAGTCCCCGGCCAAGCAGACCTGCCAGCCCCCGAGCCCTGGCAGCGCTGGTGCCCGTCTCCTGCCCCAGAGACCTGTGGCCCCTGGGGGCTTTCTGTGCCAAAAGGAGCCAAAGGCCACGTGCCTTGGGGGCTGTGCCTCTTTCCTGCAGGGGCTGGTGGCAGGAGCACCTGGAGCAACTGCTGGCACACTTGGTCTCCGTCAGATGATGTTGCTCCTTCCTCAAATGAATTTTTCTCACGGAAGGCATTGGCAGTAGCACCAGAGCACCATCCATTGCTGAGTTACCCAGGGCAATTAGATTGCAAAGTTAACAGTCTGAAATTTCCTTGTGCTTTCCTCACTCTCCTTCCCACATTCTGGAAAAAACGGGATCTGCCCGGCCTCTGCATTTCTCAGCTTCACTTGCTGCGTGTCTTGCTCTGGCAGCTGGTGTCCAAACAAAAGTGTGTCCCTGCTGAGCACAGCAATGAGCGGCCACAAAGTTGCAAGTTCCCCAGTGAACGTCGAGGCAGAGACGTGGAAGTGCGGAGGATAAGGACAACTCTGGGAGGAGAAGCTCTTCTGTGTCACTGATGATGGTGCCCACACCCTGAAGCAGCAGCCAAGAGAAGCGCTGGAAGCAGACGGGCGCACTTTTGAGCAGTACAATATCAAAAGATATGAAACCATTAGCCAGAATGCAAAGGAGGACTGCAAGGATGGAGTGTGGCCTGGAGGGGAAGCCCTGGATGCAGCTGAAGCCACTTTGTTCAGCCTGGAGGAGAGTAAAGGGCGTCATTGTGGGCTTCAACATCCTCCTGAGAGGAATCAGAGGGGCTGCCGCAGCTCTCGTCACTGCTGGGACCAGTGATCGGACCGGAGAAAAGGGCAGGGAGCTGGCACAGGGCAAGTTTCATTTCCGTATCAGATCAAGGTTTTTCACCCAGAGTACAGTCAGTCAGGCACTGGGACGGGCTCCCCGTTGACGCAGCCCAGCAAAGCCCGGGCTGGCTCTTGGGAAAACTGCGGCGCTGCGCCAGGAGCGGGGAACGGCCAAGGCTTGGGTCCTGCCCGCGGCTGACCCTGGTGAGCCACCGCTCAGTGCTTCAGGATCTACTAACTGCAGCACGGAGCAGGCCAAAGAGGAGGAGGAGGCTCCTCGAGTGTGAGGTTCCACAGGCCAAGGCTTATTCCAAGGGAAGGATTGGGCAGCAAAGAGCCGCCAGCACTTCTGTGCACGGGATTTTATCAGAGTACAACTCAGGGGGTGGATCCAAACGATTGAGCAATAAGGAATCTGCAGGGGAGGAGCGAGGGGATTCCATCAGTTGCTTGGGACTAATTAGGACAGATGGGAGGAGAGGGTAGGTCACGTGGGCCAGTGGGGCTTCCAGCAATAGAGGAATTCCAGAGGGGTGCTGCAGACAGGGATTGGTCCAAGGCAAAAGTGACAGGGAAGGTTCAGGAATAAAGAGCTGGATTATCTTGAGAGGCAGGGAAGGAGCTGGAACAAAGAGTGGGGAATGGCACGAGGGACAGCTTTGAGGGAGGGCAGAACCTAGGGGTAAACCAAATTGGGGAAAATACGGGGTACATGAAAACAAACCATTCGACGGGAACTGATAAATAAACACAAACTGGAACACCCCAGGGAAATGGTCACAGCACCAAGCCCGTCTGAGTTTGAGAAGTGTTCGAAGAACATTGAGCAGTGACGCAAGCTTTTAGACACTACATCAAAAGTAGAAAGTGTACCAAAGTCAAGAGAGGGAAAAAGAAAAAGAGCTCCCTGCAGCCATGGTGGCAGCTCTGGATCAGCAGCAGGGAGAGGACGGATGTAGGCGTGGTTGAAGCAGAGGCAGGGGCGAAAATAGCAGAGGCAGAGGAGGTTCAAAGCAGCCAGAGAGCAAGCTGGACGCAAATCAATGTGCATCTTGTAAGAAATCAGGACACTGGAAATAGGGCCAGTGCCCAGAGTTAGCAGACAAAGTACACAAAACTCTTGCAGCCACTCTAGATGATAAGAAATGACCGAGACTGGCAATTCTTACCCTAGCAGGCCACTGGTTAAAATACAGCTAAAGAATGATGAAGAAGTTGAAATTTTAAGAAATAGTGGAGACACATTTTCACTCTTGAATCAAGCACTGATACCCAAAAGTGAAAACTATCTTCAAGCAATAGGAGCAACTATAGGGCAGCCAGAAAATGCATTCTTCCTGAAACCACTTTGATGTAAAATCAAGAAGAAAATGGGAATACATCAGTTTCTTTCTACACCAAACTCACCCAAATCTGTCCTGTGCAGAGATTTGCTTGAAAATTTAGAAGCAACAGTTCCGTTTAGAAAAAGAAAACTTCAATGGAAGGTACCTGAAGACAAATGAGCGGTTTTAGCAGTAGGACTCACAATTGACACCAGACCAACAAACAAGAAGAACTAGTTAGAGCAAGTGTTGAATCAGGTGTACCCAAGAGTATGGGATACTGATAGCCCAGGAAAATCAAAACCAGCAGACCCCATGAAAATTGAGCTACAGACAAGAGTTAGGGCTGTAGTCAGAAAGCAATACCCTTGAAGATTAGCAGCTAGGAAAGGAACAGAGCCAACAGTCAATAAAATCCCTGACATCAGGACTATTGGAAGAATGGCAGTCAAAATGTAATACTGCTAGATCAGCAATAAAGAAACCTAATGGAACTCAGAGACTAGTGCCACATTTCCAGGCAATGAATGGTTTATACCTTACTAGCTTACCGGCTAAACTTGGAGATGATTTTATTTGGTGCGGGGAATGTCCATGGGCAGGTGGTGTCGAGAGCCGTTCCCTCTTGGTCTGAGAGACCAGCTCCCCCAGCCCACCTTGCTCCCAGGCCCGGAGGTTGTAACGTGCGCTCGACCGGCAGCCGAAGGAGGGCTCTTGACACCGTGTCTGATGCAAGAGGGTTCATTGAAGGTAGGTCAGAGGGTGCAGCTTGGGTGAGGGTGAGAAGAGGGACAGGAAGAGGCAGGAGCACAAGCACTGTAACATGACACATAAGGCACCTGCAAGCTGCTGGGGAAGCCTCAAGTCTGCTCAGTGAGCCACGTGTGCCCTCAGCATTGGGACAGCCACCTTTCCCTCGGTGAGCCACACATGCCAGGGTCAGCAAATCAAGAGGCACCAGGCATGCTGTAGGTGACTCAGAGCGAGTGCAGTGGGTCATGGTGGCCAGGGACCAGAAGCAGGCAGAAAGGCAACGGGGCTGGGGAAGAGGCTCTGCTGTGCTTACAGCGTGGGCTGAGGGCTGGGAGAGCTCCATTTCCCCCTTGAGATGTTGGAGACGGGGCCTTTCACCCTCCTGATAGGGCTGCCCCTGGCTGCAGGCAGCCAAATGGGTACCACGACACAAGGCCGAGAGCAGCAAAGCAAAGAGCCAGCCGTGCACAGCACAGGGAGGTGGCCCAGTGCAAAGGCAGCGTGGCACCCTGAAGGTGCCCGCTGCATTCTCATGTGTCCCTGGCCTGGGCAGGACAGGAATGTCCGTGGTCCAAGAGGGCCTTTCTGTGGCCCCTGTGGGCTCAAAGCTGCTGCTCTTCTGCCTCCATGGGGCCTAAAGCCACAGAGCTCAGCCTCCCCCACAGCAAGAGGAACAAGACTTGGATATCAGGCAGTGGAGCTCAACGCCTAAGGCTGAGGGGCGGGGGGCTCCAGTCTGGAGCACTGGGAGGGCACCCACCCAGCCCCACAACAGCTGGCCTCACAGCCCTGAAAGGCCAGGACCAGGGTTCCACGCCTGATCCCAGGGCGTCCCTCCAACCGGCCAGCGACCTGGAAGCGCCAGAGCAGCCGGCTGTTGGGATCAAGGCGGCTGCCAGGGGGCTCCTTATGGCCTCTGCCAGCCAATTGCTCAGGGCTTAGCAGTGCCTCAGCCCCTCAGGGTCTCCCCCAGCCTGGCCAAGCTTGCCGGCAGCAGCGCCGCAGCCCCACAGCAGCTCCAGAGGAGCCCCATCCAGAGGCACCTGGGAGCCCTCAGCACTGCAGCCAGCAGCAGACGGGCACGAGGACACGGATGGCCCTTCCTGTCCGGCACAGAGCTGGTGGCCATCTCCAGGCACCGCTCTGGGAGGGTTCCCCGCAGCTCCGGCCCTTGCCCAGCCGCTCTGTGGGCAGCACAAAGGCTTCAGCAGAACCACCAAAGGCCAAAAGGCTTCTGGCCATTTTCCCTGCAACACTGCATGGCTAGACAGCTGGCTGAGCAGAAGCACCCTTGCGTCCCGCTCCCCCTATGCCCTACAGACCTTGCGCAGGAAAAGAAAGCTCCTGGGACTCTGTGTATTGTAAGCTATTTTATATTTACACAATCAAAGCCAACGAAAATACAAAGAGAAAAAACAGGAAGAAGACAAAGGAAATTGCTGCTGGCTCAAATGGCCCAAGCAGACTGAGTGCTGCAGATCACCTCTCCGGGGAGCTGCAGCAGAACAGTAAGGCAGTGCAGCAAAGACGAGGCCGTTTCCTCCATGCACTGCGGAATCGATCTCGCAGCTTCTGCCATGGGGAATAGGGAGCTCTCTCAAGAGCCCGGAGAACTACACAAAATTCTACTGCAGCATCTCTGATTGCAGGACTGCTGTCATACGCCATTCCTTCGAGGGCTGCAAGCAAGAGGAACAGAGGCAAGGTCAGATCCCGCATATGCAGGGAGCCGAGGAGAGTCCCCTGCCAGTGCCATCCCCGTCGTCTCTTGCCATGGCCGGAAGGGAGCAGGGAGCAAGGGGATCAGCCCGAAGTTGCTGGCCACGGATGCCACACGTAGCCCTGATATCTCTGTATGCTCTGCCCACGGGTGCAGATCCCTCCGCAGCCGCGGCAGGGCTTGCAGCTGCCCCCTGCAGCCCCCGCGGTCAGCCCGCTGCCCTCACTCACTCACCCGTGCAGATCAGCTGGAGCTCTTGCTGCTGCCCCCTCAGGTGCCGCCCGGCCATGCCTGTGAACACAGAGCCTGTCACGGCCCCAGCGGCACAGCTCCCTGCCAGCGGCGCTGCCGGCGCTGTGGCCACACGGGCTGCCGGCCAGGCAGAGCTCAGCCCGGGCCCGTGCCGCACGCTGCCGCCCCAGGGCACGGCTGCCAGAGGGCGGCAGCAGCAATGCCCAGGCCAGGCGGGGCTCCACGGCGCCGGGCCGGGCTGGCGCTGCCGGGGCAGCAGGCGGGGCCGGGGCCGAGCTGCCGAGCAGGCGGGCCGGGGAGGAGCCCGGGCTCGGGACTCACCCATGAACCTGACGGCCGCCTCTCGCAGGGACTCCTGTGAGCTCTGCAGGTAGTGCAGCGCCCGGCGCAGGTGCTCGGCCGCTCGGCTCCTGTCCTCTGCCAGCTGGAGAGAGCGGCAGGAGGGAAGGGTTGGCGCGGGCTCAGCTCCTGGGCCGGGCGCCGCCTGCGCCCATCGCCGGCCTCGCCTGCCCGCACAGCCCTGAGGCGCGGCCAGCAGCCGCTGGCCAAGGGCTCCCGAGGGGAGGGGCAGAGGGCCGGCTGCTGCCCGGGGAGCCGTGGTGCCGGCCCGCAGCCCCGCCGGGCCGGGGCTCCGTGGGCACCCGACTCAGGCCCACGGGAGCCTGGAGAAGAGCCTGCGCGGCCCGCGGCCTCTGGCTGCAGCAGCGGGCACAGCTGTTAGCCCCGCACACTGAGCACCGCCCTCAGGGACCTTCGCCATGCTGAGGCTGGGCGATCTGTGCTCTACTTACCAGGCACTCCCCAAAGCTCTGATCCACGTGTAGCATTTGTTCTATATCCCTCCTCTTCAGGAATCTGGCTGAGGAATGCAGCGTTTCCCGGGAGGCCTGGAGAGGGACAGACGTGCACAGATGGCCCCACAGTCCAGGGCACAGGAGCATCCCAGTGGCACAGGCTGGAGGAGGCTGCAGCCCACAAGGTGCCAGGGCAGGAGGCAGCCCAAGGCCCTGCCAGGGGCACAGCAGCTGGCCACAAGTGCTGACCTCAGCAACAGTCTGATTCTCATCATGGCAGTGGAAGTAGAGAGGGAGCAGGCTCTGGCGCACGTGGGACTTGAAGGCCTTTCTTCCCTCTTCTGTTAATAAGTCCAGCATCTCTTGGAAGAGAGCCATGGAGCTCAGCTGCACCTGGATATCATCCTGGATGAAAGGAAAGGGCAAAAGACCTGAGCATCAGCTGCTTCAGGCCCCCCAGGGCACAGGCGTGCATCTGCACAGGGCACCAAGGCTCCGGCCACCAGCCAGTGGCTGTGGCTGTGGGCGCAGAGCCTTACACTGTCAAAGAGTGGCAGGAGCGCCTCAGCCAGCTGCAGGGCGATGGGGGTGGCTATTGGAGCACCATTCTCAAGGAGCAAATATCTGAGTAGAAGAATGCTCATCCTGATCATGTCGCTGTCATTTTCCTCCAGGAGCTCCACTAGACTTTCAGTCAGGCTCCGCATTTGTTCAGCCTGTGCGGAACAGGACTTTGTGAAAGGCCGCCCTGCTGCCGCGGGGCCCAGAGGCCAAAGGCCTGTCCCCAAGCACTGGGGCAGCTGAAGTGGGAAGCAGGAGAGATGGGAAGAGCTGCCCCAGCGGCCGAAGCCCAGGCAAGGCCAAGCCACTGCGTTGCCCAGCCCCACGCTGCTGCCTGCACGGCTTCAGCCAGTGCCCCCTTCTCACCATCAAGGGATTCTTGCCCAGCACTACGAGGCCTCGGAGTGCCAAGTAACGCCTGGCCATGTGCTCGCTCTGCAGGTTCTGTGCCAGGATCTCCAGAACACTGTCACTGCATTCCCTCAAGTGCAGGCACTCGAGGACCTGAAAGGCACAGGGCAGTGACAGGGGAGCCGGCCGGCAGGAGCCCAGAAGCGCACAGGGCCGGGCCCAGGCAGCAGCGCAGGGCACGGGCACTGTCCTGGCAGCTGTGGCTGCCAGAGGCCAGAGGGCTGGGAGGCCGCTCAGCCAGGCAGCGCTGGCCTTGTGGCTCACCTCCACAAGGAATGCCAGGGCAGGGAAATCCCAGTATGGCATCTCTTTGCCGAGCAGGGCGAGCAGGTAGAATGCAACCGCGGAACAAAAGTGGATGGCTAAGCGGCGAATTTCTCTGAAGAGGGGAAAAAGGAAACAAGACCCTGATGCAGTGGGGCAAACCTCTGCCAGGTGGGACTCACCCAGTTCTCATCTTTCCCCAGTCCCCTTCCAGCAAGGGGACGTGGGCCATTTGGGAGTTGGTTGCTCATGGGCACCCTCCTGTGCCAGCCTTTTCCAGTCTGCTTGGCCGTCCCTGAGTGACAAGGCCCTCTGAGCCATGGCCACCACGGACACTTTGTGGGGCACCTGGGCACAGAGCAGCAATGTCAGAGGCAGTGGGGAGAAGGGGGTCTCACCTGGCAAGCAGAGCCACGGCAAAGTGGTGAGTGTCAAGAGAGAGCAGCGTGTCCCAGGCACACCTGCGCTCCATTGCCACCACCACATCCTCGCAGCGGAGAAGGCAGAGCAGGGACTTGAGGGTGCGCACAGCAAACCTGTGTGCACAGCAAAGGCCAGGTCACACTGGCAGCACTGGCTCCTCGGCAGGCCACGTGGCAGGGACAGGAGGAGTGGGATGGAGCACCTGTTGGGGCTGGTGGCAAGGCCGTGCTCTTCCTGGCATCCCTTCCAGAAGGTGTCGACCTCTTCTGGCATATCCAGAGTGCTGAAGAACACTTGGAATAGCAGATGCACAAATAGGCGGGGGAAATACACCTTCAAGATCCGTGGGAGACAGGGCACCTGGAGGATCTTCCACATCACCACAGTTGCCTGCAAAGGACAAAGCCCCCCGAGACAGCGCTCAGTGCCGAGGTGTGTGTGTGGCAGGGCGCGAGCGTGGCAGGGAGAGGCCGGGAGAGACCATGGCAGGGGGAGCACGACGGGGCCTGGTGGGCCTGAAGCTGCCCCTGGGCCAGGTTTCAGGCCAGCGCCTGAGGCAGGGAGATGCAGTGGGGGAAGGAGGATGGAGAGCTGCTGGAGAGGCAGCCTTGGGGCCTGCAAAGGCCAGTTGCAGAAACTCACAGCCAGGGCAAAGACAGCCGTTTCGTCCCCATTGGAGGTGCAGGTGCTGTACTCTGGCCAGCTCCCCAGCACATCGAGGAGGATCAGCTGCATCAGCTCCGCAGTCCTGGCTGAGCCCATGATGGTCTTCCACATGGCCATGGCAGCTCTGTGGGGTTAGAGCTGTGTCTCAGGGGGGTCTCAGACACAGCAGCGGGGGCAGCTGAGCCGGCTGCCATTTCTGCCTCTGCCTACTGCCCCCCTGCCAGCAGCAGCCAGACAGCCCAGCCCTGTGGGGACAGAGCCCTGAGAGGCGGCAAGGGAGCATGGCAGCAGGCTCAGGGGCTGACATGGCAGGGCTGGGAAAGGGAGCATCCAGAGGGCCCTGGAACTCTCTGTTGCTGCGACACCTGGGGCAGGCTGTGCAGGGTGATGGGCTGGGGAGGCCTGAGCCCTGTGGGCAGGTGGGCCCCATACCTGTCACAGGACGGGGCCACACGCAGGAGCGTCATCACTGCGTCATTTGGCTGTGCTTGGGTGAGATGCAGCAGGGTCTTGTCCAGCCTGTGCTCAGCAGAATCATTGGCCATGAGCCACTGGTGGATGTAGCTCACCATGGCAGGCACCTGGAGAAGGCACGGGGAGACTTGGAATGCTGCCAGAGGGAGCAATCTTCCCAGCTTCCCCAGAGGAGTGCTTCCCTTCCCACCCCACTGCCATGTGGCCTGAAAGGCTCCCAGCAAGCAGCATGCGTGGATTGGGAGGCCAAGCAATTGCTGGGAGGATCAAAGCCTGGCCACAGGCTGCTTACTTGCTTTGGAGTGTAAAAATCTTCCTCTACAAGCATACACAGCAGGGCAGCACCGGTCTTGCTTAGGAAGATGGGCGAGTATGGTCTGAGGCCTACTCCCGCGGCGATGGTCTCTTCCTCCTCAATTCTCTTGAGGAAGTTGCAAACAAACTGTAGGAGAAGGGCAAGAAGCCGGGCATGTGGCATGCAGTGCTGCACACACGGTGCTGGGCTGAGCAGGGACAGCAGGCCCAGCCCAGGTGGGGGTGGCTGCAGGTACCTGCGCTGTCCTGCGGAAGCGGCCACGGCTGGACTCCTGCTCTTGTGTGCGCTCCAGGGCTGCATGTGGCAAAGAGCGAGCGCAGCCAGAGGTGAGGGGCTGCGGGAGAGGCCGGACAACACGGCCCAGCCCTGCCATCCCCAGGCAGAGAGAGCCCCGGGATGCCCCAGGGGATGGAGCACGGCCACTGCGGGGTTTCTGCCCGGCCCCTCTTCCGTCCTGTCCGTGGGCATGTCCCCAGGGGATAGCACGGCACGGCACGGCATGGGGTCCAAGCTGGCAGCAGGCACCAGTCCTGTGGCCCAGCTCTGCCACTCACCCTCCTGCGGTGGCTGGAACGGCACCACCTCTTCAGTCTGCTGTGCCGGGGCAGCTGCAGGGCCTTCTTCCTCCTCCTCCACCCAGGCCAGCTCAGGCACTGCCAGGTGTCTCTGCTCCATGTCTCTGCCTGGAATTGTGGCTATTTGCAGGAGAGTTGCCTTGGAAAAGCGCCAAGTCAGCAAGTCCTGCAGTGGGGCCTGGAAGGCACCTTCAAGGAAGAAGCCTCAGGAAGGCTACAGGACAGCAAGTCCTGCCCTCGGTCTCAAGGGCCCCTGCCACAAGGACAGGGGACTCCTGACAAGGACTATGATATGGCCTCAAGGGCACCTGCAGAAGAGAAGCCTCAGGGAGACCACGGGTCAGCAAGTCCTGTGGTCTGGCCTGGAGCTCAGCTGCAGGAACAAGGCTTCAGAAAAGCTCCGGGTGGGACGCAAACAGGCGCGCTGTGCGGGGGCTCCTCACGGCACCGCTCTGTCCCGTCCTGTCCCGTCGCGTGCTCTGAGCACTGTGGCGTGCTCTTGTCACCTCCAGCTCCTATGTCACCCCGTGTCACAAAGGGCCCTTGGACACCCGTTCCATGTCTCAGTGAGTGTGCGGCACCGTGTCACCAAGGGCCCTTGCACACACTGCCGCCTGCCCTGGGGCCACGCCCAGCCCACCCAAAGTGGCCCAGTTTGGAAGGAATGGCTGGCCCCAGGAGTCTAAGCGGGGCCGACAGGATCTTTAAGAAGGGCTCAGAGCATCAGCAAACGCTGCCATGCTCTGTGGCCTCAGGGCAGCAGAAGGAGCCCCCAGGGCTGCCGACGCAGCCGTTCTGGGAAGGGCACGGGGCCTTGCCGGGAAGCTGGCACGGCCTCCTTGGGACACGTCCCGGCTGCTGGCCGCCCTAAAGCTGCCGGTGTGACACGCACAAGGAACGTGTGGGCCCGGGCACCAATGCTGCTCTGAGGCCTGGGGCCCGGGCAGCGCTGACATCAGCAGGTGTGGCAGAGTCCCCGGCCAAGCAGACCTGCCAGCCCCCGAGCCCTGGCAGCGCTGGTGCCCGTCTCCTGCCCCAGAGACCTGTGGCCCCTTTGGGCTTTCTGTGCCAGAAGGAGCCAAAGGCCACGTGCCTTGGGGGCTGTGCCTCTTTCCTGCAGGGGCTGATGGCAGGAGCACCTGGAGCAACTGCTGGCACACTTGGTCTCCGTCAGATGATGTTGCTCCTTCCTCAAATGAATTTTTCTCACGGAAGGCATTGGCAGTAGCACCAGAGCACCATCCATTGCTGAGTTACCCAGGGCAATTAGATTGCAAAGTTAACAGTCTGAAATTTCCTTGTGCTTTCCTCACTCTCCTTCCCACATTCTGGAAAAAACGGGATCTGCCCGGCCTCTGCATTTCTCAGCTTCACTTGCTGCGTGTCTTGCTCTGGCAGCTGGTGTCCAAACAAAAGTGTGTCCCTGCTGAGCACAGCAATGAGCGGCCACAAAGTTGCAAGTTCCCCAGTGAACGTCGAGGCAGAGACGTGGAAGTGCGGAGGATAAGGACAACTCTGGGAGGAGAAGCTCTTCTGTGTCACTGATGATGGTGCCCACACCCTGAAGCAGCAGCCAAGAGAAGCGCTGGAAGCAGACGGGCGCACTTTTGGGCAGTACAATATCAAAAGATATGAAACCATTAGCCAGAATGCAAAGGAGGACTGCAAGGATGGAGTGTGGCCTGGAGGGGAAGCCCTGGATGCAGCTGAAGCCACTTTGTTCAGCCTGGAGGAGAGTAAAGGGCGTCATTGTGGGCGTCAACATCCTCCTGAGAGGAATCAGAGGGGCTGCCGCAGCTCTCGTCACTGCTGGGACCAGTGATCGGACCGGAGAAAAGGGCAGGGAGCTGGCACAGGGCAAGTTTCATTTCCGTATCAGATCAAGGTTTTTCACCCAGAGTACAGTCAGTCAGGCACTGGGACGGGCTCCCCGTTGACGCAGCCCAGCGGAGCCCGGGCTGGCTCTTGGGAAAACTGCGGCGCTGCGCCAGGAGCGGGGAACGGCCAAGGCTTGGGTCCTGCCCGCGGCTGACCCTGGTGAGCCACCGCTCAGTGCTTCAGGATCCACTAACTGCAGCACGGAGCAGGCCAAAGAGGAGGAGGAGGCTCCTCGAGTGTGAGGTTCCACAGGCCAAGGCTTATTCCAAGGGAAGGATTGGGCAGCAAAGAGCCGCCAGCACTTCTGTGCACGGGATTTTATCAGAGTACAACTCAGGGGGTGGATCCAAACGATTGAGCAATAAGGAATCTGCAGGGGAGGAGCGAGGGGATTCCATCAGTTGCTTGGGACTAATTAGGACAGATGGGAGGAGAGGGTAGGTCACGTGGGCCAGTGGGGCTTCCAGCAATAGAGGAATTCCAGAGGGGTGCTGCAGACAGGGATTGGTCCAAGGCAAAAGTGACAGGGAAGGTTCAGGAATAAAGAGCTGGATTATCTTGAGAGGCAGGGAAGGAGCTGGAACAAAGAGTGGGGAATGGCACGAGGGACAGCTTTGAGGGAGGGCAGAACCTAGGGGTAAACCAAATTGGGGAAAATACGGGGTACATGAAAACAAACCATTCGACGGGAACTGATAAATAAACACAAACTGGAACACCCCAGGGAAATGGTCACAGCACCAAGCCCGTCTGAGTTTGAGAAGTGTTCGAAGAACATTGAGCAGTGACGCAAGCTTTTAGACACTACATCAAAAGTAGAAAGTGTACCAAAGTCAAGAGAGGGAAAAAGAAAAAGAGCTCCCTGCAGCCATGGTGGCAGCTCTGGATCAGCAGCAGGGAGAGGACGGATGTAGGCGTGGTTGAAGCAGAGGCAGGGGCGAAAATAGCAGAGGCAGAGGAGGTTCAAAGCAGCCAGAGAGCAAGCTGGACGCAAATCAATGTGCATCTTGTAAGAAATCAGGACACTGGAAATAGGGCCAGTGCCCAGAGTTAGCAGACAAAGTACACAAAACTCTTGCAGCCACTCTAGATGATAAGAAATGACCGAGACTGGCAATTCTTACCCTAGCAGGCCACTGTTTAAAATACAGCTAAAGAATGATGAAGAAGTTGAAATTTTAAGAAATAGTGGAGACACATTTTCACTCTTGAATCAAGCACTGATACCCAAAAGTGAAAACTATCTTCAAGCAATAGGAGCAACTATAGGGCAGCCAGAAAATGCATTCTTCCTGAAACCACTTTGATGTAAAATCAAGAAGAAAATGGGAATACATCAGTTTCTTTCTACACCAAACTCACCCAAATCTGTCCTGTGCAGAGATTTGCTTGAAAATTTAGAAGCAACAGTTCCGTTTAGAAAAAGAAAACTTCAATGGAAGGTACCTGAAGACAAATGAGCGGTTTTAGCAGTAGGACTCACAATTGACACCAGACCAACAAACAAGAAGAACTAGTTAGAGCAAGTGTTGAATCAGGTGTACCCAAGAGTATGGGATACTGATAGCCCAGGAAAATCAAAACCAGCAGACCCCATGAAAATTGAGCTACAGACAAGAGTTAGGGCTGTAGTCAGAAAGCAATACCCTTGAAGATTAGCAGCTAGGAAAGGAATAGAGCCAACAGTCAATAAAATCCCTGTCATCAGGACTATTGGAAGAATGGCAGTCAAAATGTAATACTGCTAGATCAGCAATAAAGAAACCTAATGGAACTCAGAGACTAGTGCCACATTTCCAGGCAATGAATGGTTTATACCTTACTAGCTTACCAGCTAAACTTGGAGATGATTTTATTTGGTGCGAGGAATGTCCATGGGCAGGTGGTGTCGAGAGCCGTTCCCTCTTGGTCTGAGAGACCAGCTCCCCCAGCCCACCTTGCTCCCAGGCCCGGAGGTTGTAACGTGCGCTCGACCGGCAGCCGAAGGAGGGCTCTTGACACCGTGTCTGATGCAAGAGGGTTCATTGAAGGTAGGTCAGAGGGTGCAGCTTGGGTGAGGGTGAGAAGAGGGACAGGAAGAGAGGAAGAGGCAGGAGCACAAGCACTGTAACATGACACATAAGGCACCTGCAAGCTGCTGGGGAAGCCTCAAGTCTGCTCAGTGAGCCACGTGTGCCCTCAGCATTGGGACAGCCACCTTTCCCTCGGTGAGCCACACATGCCAGGGTCAGCAAATCAAGAGGCACCAGGCATGCTGTAGGTGACTCAGAGCGAGTGCAGTGGGTCATGGTGGCCAGGGACCAGAAGCAGGCAGAAAGGCAACGGGGCTGGGGAAGAGGCTCTGCTGTGCTTACAGCGTGGGCTGAGGGCTGGGAGAGCTCCATTTCCCCCTTGAGATGTTGGAGACGGGGCCTTTCACCCTCCTGATAGGGCTGCCCCTGGCTGCAGGCAGCCAAATGGGTACCACGACACAAGGCCGAGAGCAGCAAAGCAAAGAGCCAGCCGTGCACAGCACAGGGAGGTGGCCCAGTGCAAAGGCAGCGTGGCACCCTGAAGGTGCTCGCTGCATTCTCATGTGTCCCTGGCCTGGGCAGGACAGGAATGTCCGTGGTCCAAGAGGGCCTTTCTGTGGCCCCTGTGGGCTCAAAGCTGCTGCTCTTCTGGCTCCATGGGGCCTAAAGTCACAGAGCTCAGCCTCCCCCACAGCAAGAGGAACAAGACTTGGATATCAGGCAGTGGAGCTCAACGCCTAAGGCTGAGGGGCGGGGGGCTCCAGTCTGGAGCACTGGGAGGGCACCCACCCAGCCCCACAACAGCTGGCCTCACAGCCCTGAAAGGCCAGGACCAGGGTTCCACGCCTGATCCCAGGGCGTCCCTCCAACCGGCCAGCGACCTGGAAGCGCCAGAGCAGCCGGCTGTCGGGATCAAGGCGGCTGCCAGGGGGCTCCTTATGGCCTCTGCCAGCCAATTGCTCAGGGCTTAGCAGTGCCTCAGCCCCTCAGGGTCTCCCCCAGCCTGGCCAAGCTTGCCGGCAGCAGCGCCGCAGCCCCACAGCAGCTCCAGAGGAGCCCCATCCAGAGGCACCTGGGAGCCCTCAGCACTGCAGCCAGCAGCAGACGGGCAGGAGGACACGGATGGCCCTTCCTGTCCGGCACAGAGCTGGTGGCCATCTCCAGGCACCGCTCTGGGAGGGTTCCCCGCAGCTCCGGCCCTTGCCCAGCCGCTCTGTGGGCAGCACAAAGGCTTCAGCAGAACCACCAAAGGCCAAAAGGCTTCTGGCCATTTTCCCTGCAACACTGCATGGCTAGACAGCTGGCTGAGCAGAAGCACCCTTGCGTCCCGCTCCCCCTATGCCCTACAGACCTTGCGCAGGAAAAGAAAGCTCCTGGGACTCTGTGTATTGTAAGCTATTTTATATTTACACAATCAAAGCCAACGAAAATACAAAGAGAAAAAACAGGAAGAAGACAAAGGAAATTGCTGCTGGCTCAAATGGCCCAAGCAGACTGAGTGCTGCAGATCACCTCTCCGGGGAGCTGCAGCAGAACAGTAAGGCAGTGCAGCAAAGACGAGGCCGTTTCCTCCATGCACTGCGGAATCGATCTCGCAGCTTCTGCCATGGGGAGTAGGGAGCTCTCTCAAGAGCCCGGAGAACTACACAAAATTCTACTGCAGCATCTCTGATTGCAGGACTGCTGTCATACGCCATTCCTTCGAGGGCTGCAAGCAAGAGGAACAGAGGCAAGGTCAGATCCCGCATATGCAGGGAGCCGAGGAGAGTCCCCTGCCAGTGCCATCCCCGTCGTCTCTTGCCATGGCCGGAAGGGAGCAGGGAGCAAGGGGATCAGCCCGAAGTTGCTGGCCACGGATGCCACACGTAGCCCTGATATCTCTGTATGCTCTGCCCACGGGTGCAGATCCCTCCGCAGCCGCGGCAGGGCTTGCAGCTGCCCCCTGCAGCCCCCGCGGTCAGCCCGCTGCCCTCACTCACTCACCCGTGCAGATCAGCTGGAGCTCTTGCTGCTGCCCCCTCAGGTGCCGCCCGGCCATGCCTGTGAACACAGAGCCTGTCACGGCCCCAGCGGCACAGCTCCCTGCCAGCGGCGCTGCCGGCGCTGTGGCCACACGGGCTGCCGGCCAGGCAGAGCTCAGCCCGGGCCCGTGCCGCATGCTGCCGCCCCAGGGCACGGCTGCCAGAGGGCGGCAGCAGCAATGCCCAGGCCAGGCGGGGCTCCACGGCGCCGGGCCGGGCTGGCGCTGCCGGGGCAGCAGGCGGGGCCGGGGCCGAGCTGCCGAGCAGGCGGGCCGGGGAGGAGCCCGGGCTCGGGACTCACCCATGAACCTGACGGCCGCCTCTCGCAGGGACTCCTGTGAGCTCTGCAGGTAGTGCAGCGCCCGGCGCAGGTGCTCGGCCGCTCGGCTCCTGTCCTCTGCCAGCTGGAGAGAGCGGCAGGAGGGAAGGGTTGGCACGGGCTCAGCTCCTGGGCCGGGCGCCGCCTGCGCCCATCGCCGGCCTCGCCAGCCCTGAGGCGCGGCCAGCAGCCGCTGGCCAAGGGCTCCCGAGGGGAGGGGCAGAGGGCCGGCTGCTGCCCGGGGAGCCGTGGTGCCGGCCCGCAGCCCCGCCGGGCCGGGGCTCCGTGGGCACCCGACTCAGGCCCACGGGAGCCTGGAGAAGAGCCCGCGCGGCCTCTGGCTGCAGCAGCGGGCACAGCTGTTAGCCCCGCACACTGAGCACCGCCCTCAGGGACCTTCGCCATGCTGAGGCTGGGCGATCCGTGCTGTACTTACCAGGCACTCCCCAAAGCTCTGATCCACGTGTAGCATTTGTTCTATATCCCTCCTCTTCAGGAATCTGGCTGAGGAATGCAGCGTTTCCCGGGAGGCCTGGAGAGGGACAGACGTGCACAGATGGCCCCACAGTCCAGGGCACAGGAGCATCCCAGTGGCACAGGCTGGAGGAGGCTGCAGCCCACAAGGTGCCAGGGCAGGAGGCAGCCCAAGCCCCTGCCAGGGGCACAGCAGCTGGCCACAAGTGCTGACCTCAGCAACAGTCTGATTCTCATCATGGCAGTGGAAGTAGAGAGGGAGCAGGCTCTGGCGCACGTGGGACTTGAAGGCCTTTCTTCCCTCTTCTGTTAATAAGTCCAGCATCTCTTGGAAGAGAGCCATGGAGCTCAGCTGCACCTGGATATCATCCTGCATGAAAGGAAAGGGCAAAAGACCTGAGCATCAGCTGCTTCAGGCCCCCCAGGGCACAGGCGTGCATCTGCACAGGGCACCAAGGCTCCGGCCACCAGCCAGTGGCTGTGGCTGTGGGCGCAGAGCCTTACACTGTCAAAGAGTGGCAGGAGCGCCTCAGCCAGCTGCAGGGCGATGGGGGTGGCTATTGGAGCACCATTCTCAAGGAGCAAATATCTGAGTAGAAGAATGCTCATCCTGATCATGTCGCTGTCATTTTCCTCCAGGAGCTCCACTAGACTTTCAGTCAGGCTCCGCATTTGTTCAGCCTGTGCGGAACAGGACTTTGTGAAAGGCCGCCCTGCTGCCGCGGGGCCCAGAGGCCAAAGGCCTGTCCCCAAGCACTGGGGCAGCTGAAGTGGGAAGCAGGAGAGATGGGAAGAGCTGCCCCAGCGGCCGAAGCCCAGGCAAGGCCAAGCCACTGCGTTGCCCAGCCCCACGCTGCTGCCTGCACGGCTTCAGCCAGTGCCCCCTTCTCACCATCAAGGGATTCTTGCCCAGCACTGCGAGGCCTCGGAGTGCCAAGTAACGCCTGGCCATGTGCTCGCTCTGCAGGTTCTGTGCCAGGATCTCCAGAACACTGTCACTGCATTCCCTCAAGTGCAGGCACTCGAGGACCTGAAAGGCACAGGGCAGTGACAGGGGAGCCGGCCGGCAGGAGCCCAGAAGCGCACAGGGCCGGGCCCAGGCAGCAGCGCAGGGCACGGGCACTGTCCTGGCAGCTGTGGCTGCCAGAGGCCAGAGGGCTGGGAGGCCGCTCAGCCAGGCAGCGCTGGCCTTGTGGCTCACCTCCACAAGGAATGCCAGGGCAGGGAAATCCCAGTATGGCATCTCTTTGCCGAGCAGGGCGAGCAGGTAGAATGCAACCGCGGAACAAAAGTGGATGGCTAAGCGGCGAATTTCTCTGAAGAGGGGAAAAAGGAAACAAGACCCTGATGCAGTGGGGCAAACCTCTGCCAGGTGGGACTCACCCAGTTCTCATCTTTCCCCAGTCCCCTTCCAGCAAGGGGACGTGGGCCATTTGGGAGTTGGTTGCTCATGGGCACCCTCCTGTGCCAGCCTTTTCCAGTCTGCTTGGCCGTCCCTGAGTGACAAGGCCCTCTGAGCCATGGCCACCACGGACACTTTGTGGGGCACCTGGGCACAGAGCAGCAATGTCAGAGGCAGTGGGGAGAAGGGGGTCTCACCTGGCAAGCAGAGCCACGGCAAAGTGGTGAGTGTCAAGAGAGAGCAGCGTGTCCCAGGCACACCTGCGCTCCATTGCCACCACCACATCCTCGCAGCGGAGAAGGCAGAGCAGGGACTTGAGGGTGCGCACAGCAAACCTGTGTGCACAGCAAAGGCCAGGTCACACTGGCAGCACTGGCTCCTCGGCAGGCCACGTGGCAGGGACAGGAGGAGTGGGATGGAGCACCTGTTGGGGCTGGTGGCAAGGCCGTGCTCTTCCTGGCATCCCTTCCAGAAGGTGTCGACCTCCTCTGGCATATCCAGAGTGCTGAAGAACACTTGGAATAGCAGATGCACAAATAGGCGGGGGAAATACACCTTCAAGATCCGTGGGAGACAGGGCACCTGGAGGATCTTCCACATCACCACAGTTGCCTGCAAAGGACAAAGCCCCCCGAGACAGCGCTCAGTGCCGAGGTGTGTGTGTGGCAGGGCGCGAGCGTGGCAGGGAGAGGCCGGGAGAGACCATGGCAGGGGGAGCACGACGGGGCCTGGTGGGCCTGAAGCTGCCCCTGGGCCAGGTTTCAGGCCAGCGCCTGAGGCAGGGAGATGCAGTGGGGGAAGGAGGATGGAGAGCTGCTGGAGAGGCAGCCTTGGGGCCTGCAAAGGCCAGTTGCAGAAACTCACAGCCAGGGCAAAGACAGCCGTTTCGTCCCCATTGGAGGTGCAGGTGCTGTACTCTGGCCAGCTCCCCAGCACATCGAGGAGGATCAGCTGCACCAGCTCCGCAGTCCTGGCTGAGCCCATGATGGTCTTCCACATGGCCATGGCAGCTCTGTGGGGTTAGAGCTGTGTCTCAGGGGGGTCTCAGACACAGCAGCGGGGGCAGCTGAGCCGGCTGCCATTTCTGCCTCTGCCTACTGCCCCCCTGCCAGCAGCAGCCAGACAGCCCAGCCCTGTGGGGACAGAGCCCTGAGAGGCGGCAAGGGAGCATGGCAGCAGGCTCAGGGGCTGACATGGCAGGGCTGGGAAAGGGAGCATCCAGAGGGCCCTGGAACTCTCTGTTGCTGCGACACCTGGGGCAGGCTGTGCAGGGTGATGGGCTGGGGAGGCCTGAGCCCTGTGGGCAGGTGGGCCCCATACCTGTCACAGGACGGGGCCACACGCAGGAGCGTCATCACTGCGTCATTTGGCTGTGCTTGGGTGAGATGCAGCAGGGTCTTGTCCAGCCTGTGCTCAGCAGAATCATTGGCCATGAGCCACTGGTGGATGTAGCTCACCATGGCAGGCACCTGGAGAAGGCACGGGGAGACTTGGAATGCTGCCAGAGGGAGCAATGTTCCCAGCTTCCCCAGAGGAGTGCTTCCCTTCCCACCCCACTGCCATGTGGCCTGAAAGGCTCCCAGCAAGCAGCATGCGTGGATTGGGAGGCCAAGCAATTGCTGGGAGGATCAAAGCCTGGCCACAGGCTGCTTACTTGCTTTGGAGTGTAAAAATCTTCCTCTACAAGCATACACAGCAGGGCAGCACCGGTCTTGCTTAGGAAGATGGGCGAGTATGGTCTGAGGCCTACTCCCGCGGCGATGGTCTCTTCCTCCTCAATTCTCTTGAGGAAGTTGCAAACAAACTGTAGGAGAAGGGCAAGAAGCCGGGCATGTGGCATGCAGTGCTGCACACACGGTGCTGGGCTGAGCAGGGACAGCAGGCCCAGCCCAGGTGGGGGTGGCTGCAGGTACCTGCGCTGTCCTGCGGAAGCGGCCACGGCTGGACTCCTGCTCTTGTGTGTGCTCCAGGGCTGCATGTGGCAAAGAGCGAGCGCAGCCAGAGGTGAGGGGCTGCGGGAGAGGCCGGACAACACGGCCCAGCCCTGCCATCCCCAGGCAGAGAGAGCCCCGGGATGCCCCAGGGGATGGAGCACGGCCACTGCGGGGTTTCTGCCCGGCCCCTCTTCCGTCCTGTCCGTGGGCATGTCCCCAGGGGATAGCACGGCATGGCACGGCATGGGGTCCAAGCTGGCAGCAGGCACCAGTCCTGTGGCCCAGCTCTGCCACTCACCCTCCTGCGGTGGCTGGAACGGCACCACCTCTTCAGTCTGCTGTGCCGGGGCAGCTGCAGGGCCTTCTTCCTCCTCCTCCACCCAGGCCAGCTCAGGCACTGCCAGGTGTCTCTGCTCCATGTCTCTGCCTGGATTTGTGGCTATTTGCAGGAGAGTTGCCTTGGAAAAGCGCCAAGTCAGCAAGTCCTGCAGTGGGGCCTGGAAGGCACCTTCAAGGAAGAAGCCTCAGGAAGGCTACAGGACAGCAAGTCCTGCCCTCGGTCTCAAGGGCCCCTGCCACAAGGACAGGGGACTCCTGACAAGGACTATGATATGGCCTCAAGGGCACCTGCAGAAGAGAAGCCTCAGGGAGACCACGGGTCAGCAAGTCCTGTGGTCTGGCCTGGAGCTCAGCTGCAGGAACAAGGCTTCAGAAAAGCTCCGGGTGGGACGCAAACAGGCGCGCTGTGCGGGGGCTCCTCACGGCACCGCTCTGTCCCGTCCTGTCCCGTCGCGTGCTCTGAGCACTGTGGCGTGCTCTTGTCACCTCCAGCTCCTATGTCACCCCGTGTCACAAAGGGCCCTTGGACACCCGTTCCATGTCACAGTGAGTGTGCGGCACCGTGTCACCAAGGGCCCTTGCACACACTGCCGCCTGCCCTGGGGCCACGCCCAGCCCACCCAAAGTGGCCCAGTTTGGAAGGAATGGCTGGCCCCAGGAGTCTAAGCGGGGCCGACAGGATCTTTAAGAAGGGCTCAGAGCATCAGCAAACGCTGCCATGCTCTGTGGCCTCAGGGCAGCAGAAGGAGCCCCCAGGGCTGCCGACGCAGCCGTTCTGGGAAGGGCACGGGGCCTTGCCGGGAAGCTGGCACGGCCTCCTTGGGACACGTCCCGGCTGCTGGCCGCCCTAAAGCTGCCGGTGTGACACGCACAAGGAACGTGTGGGCCCGGGCACCAATGCTGCTCTGAGGCCTGGGGCCCGGGCAGCGCTGACATCAGCAGGTGTGGCAGAGTCCCCGGCCAAGCAGACCTGCCAGCCCCCGAGCCCTGGCAGCGCTGGTGCCCGTCTCCTGCCCCAGAGACCTGTGGCCCCTGGGGGCTTTCTGTGCCAGAAGGAGCCAAAGGCCACGTGCCTTGGGGGCTGTGCCTCTTTCCTGCAGGGGCTGATGGCAGGAGCACCTGGAGCAACTGCTGGCACACTTGGTCTCCGTCAGATGATGTTGCTCCTTCCTCAAATGAATTTTTCTCACGGAAGGCATTGGCAGTAGCACCAGAGCACCATCCATTGCTGAGTTACCCAGGGCAATTAGATTGCAAAGTTAACAGTCTGAAATTTCCTTGTGCTTTCCTCACTCTCTTTCCCACATTCTGGAAAAAACGGGATCTGCCCGGCCTCTGCATTTCTCAGCTTCACTTGCTGCATGTTTTGCTCTGGCAGCTGGTGTCCAAACAAAAGTGTGTCCCTGCTGAGCACAGCAATGAGCGGCCACAAAGTTGCAAGTTCCCCAGTGAACGTCGAGGCAGAGACGTGGAAGTGCGGAGGATAAGGACAACTCTGGGAGGAGAAGCTCTTCTGTGTCACTGATGATGGTGCCCACACCCTGAAGCAGCAGCCAAGAGAAGCGCTGGAAGCAGACGGGCGCACTTTTGGGCAGTACAATATCAAAAGATATGAAACCATTAGCCAGAATGCAAAGGAGGACTGCAAGGATGGAGTGTGGCCTGGAGGGGAAGCCCTGGATGCAGCTGAAGCCACTTTGTTCAGCCTGGAGGAGAGTAAAGGGCGTCATTGTGGGCTTCAACATCCTCCTGAGAGGAATCAGAGGGGCTGCCGCAGCTCTCGTCACTGCTGGGACCAGTGATCGGACCGGAGAAAAGGGCAGGGAGCTGGCACAGGGCAAGTTTCATTTCCGTATCAGATCAAGGTTTTTCACCCAGAGTACAGTCAGTCAGGCACTGGGACGGGCTCCCCATTGACGCAGCCCAGCAAAGCCCGGGCTGGCTCTTGGGAAAACTGCGGCGCTGCGCCAGGAGCGGGGAACGGCCAAGGCTTGGGTCCTGCCCGCGGCTGACCCTGGTGAGCCACCGCTCAGTGCTTCAGGATCCACTAACTGCAGCACGGAGCAGGCCAAAGAGAAGGAGGAGGCTCCTCGAGTGTGAGGTTCCACAGGCCAAGGCTTATTCCAAGGGAAGGATTGGGCAGCAAAGAGCCGCCAGCACTTCTGTGCACGGGATTTCATCGGGGTACAACTCAGGGGGTGGATCCAAACGATTGAGCAATAAGGAATCTGCAGGGGAGGAGCGAGGGGATTCCATCAGTTGCTTGGGACTAATTAGGACAGATGGGAGGAGAGGGTAGGTCACGTGGGCCAGTGGGGCTTCCAGCAATAGAGGAATTCCAGAGGGGTGCTGCAGACAGGGATTGGTCCAAGGCAAAAGTGACAGGGAAGGTTCAGGAATAAAGAGCTGGATTATCTTGAGAGGCAGGGAAGGAGCTGGAACAAAGAGTGGGGAATGGCACGAGGGACAGCTTTGAGGGAGGGCAGAACCTAGGGGTAAACCAAATTGGGGAAAATACGGGGTACATGAAAACAAACCATTCTACGGGAACTGATAAATAAACACAAACTGGAACACCCCAGGGAAATGGTCACAGCACCAAGCCCGTCTGAGTTTGAGAAGTGTTCGAAGAACATTGAGCAGTGACGCAAGCTTTTAGACACTACATCAAAAGTAGAAAGTGTACCAAAGTCAAGAGAGGGAAAAAGAAAAAGAGCTCCCTGCAGCCATGGTGGCAGCTCTGGATCAGCACCAGGGAGAGGACGGATGTAGGCGTGGTTGAAGCAGAGGCAGGGGCAAAAATAGCAGAGGCAGAGGAGGTTCAAAGCAGCCAGAGAGCAAGCTGGACGCAAATCAATGTGCATCTTGTAAGAAATCAGGACACTGGAAATAGGGCCAGTGCCCAGAGTTAGCAGACAAAGTACACAAAACTCTTGCAGCCACTCTAGATGATAAGAAATGACCGAGACTGGCAATTCTTACCCTAGCAGGCCACTGGTTAAAATACAGCTAAAGAATAATGAAGAAGTTGAAATTTTAAGAAATAGTGGAGACACATTTTCACTCTTGAATCAAGCACTGATACCCAAAAGTGAAAACTATCTTCAAGCAATAGGAGCAACTATAGGGCAGCCAGAAAATGCATTCTTCCTGAAACCACTTTGATGTAAAATCAAGAAGAAAATGGGAATACATCAGTTTCTTTCTACACCAAACTCACCCAAATCTGTCCTGTGCAGAGATTTGCTTGAAAATTTAGAAGCAACAGTTCCGTTTAGAAAAAGAAAACTTCAATGGAAGGTACCTGAAGACAAATGAGCGGTTTTAGCAGTAGGACTCACAATTGACACCAGACCAACAAACAAGAAGAACTAGTTAGAGCAAGTGTTGAATCAGGTGTACCCAAGAGTATGGGATACTGATAGCCCAGGAAAATCAAAACCAGCAGACCCCATGAAAATTGAGCTACAGACAAGAGTTAGGGCTGTAGTCAGAAAGCAATACCCTTGAAGATTAGCAGCTAGGAAAGGAACAGAGCCAACAGTCAATAAAATCCCTGACATCAGGACTATTGGAAGAATGGCAGTCAAAATGTAATACTGCTAGATCAGCAATAAAGAAACCTAATGGAACTCAGAGACTAGTGCCACATTTCCAGGCAATGAATGGTTTATACCTTACTAGCTTACCGGCTAAACTTGGAGATGATTTTATTTGGTGCGGGGAATGTCCATGGGCAGGTGGTGTCGAGAGCCGTTCCCTCTTGGTCTGAGAGACCAGCTCCCCCAGCCCACCTTGCTCCCAGGCCCGGAGGTTGTAACGTGCGCTCGACCGGCAGCCGAAGGAGGGCTCTTGACACCGTGTCTGATGCAAGAGGGTTCATTGAAGGTAGGTCAGAGGGTGCAGCTTGGGTGAGGGTGAGAAGAGGGACAGGAAGAGGCAGGAGCACAAGCACTGTAACATGACACATAAGGCACCTGCAAGCTGCTGGGGAAGCCTCAAGTCTGCTCAGTGAGCCACGTGTGCCCTCAGCATTGGGACAGCCACCTTTCCCTCGGTGAGCCACACATGCCAGGGTCAGCAAATCAAGAGGCACCAGGCATGCTGTAGGTGACTCAGAGCGAGTGCAGTGGGTCATGGTGGCCAGGGACCAGAAGCAGGCAGAAAGGCAGCGGGGCTGGGGAAGAGGCTCTGCTGTGCTTACAGCGTGGGCTGAGGGCTGGGAGAGCTCCATTTCCCCCTTGAGATGTTGGAGACGGGGCCTTTCACCCTCCTGATAGGGCTGCCCCTGGCTGCAGGCAGCCAAATGGGTACCACGACACAAGGCCGAGAGCAGCAAAGCAAAGAGCCAGCCGTTCACAGCACAGGGAGGTGGCCCAGTGCAAAGGCAGCGTGGCACCCTGAAGGTGCCCGCTGCATTCTCATGTGTCCCTGGCCTGGGCAGGACAGGAATGTCCGTGGTCCAAGAGGGCCTTTCTGTGGCCCTTGTGGGCTCAAAGCTGCTGCTCTTCTGGCTCCATGGGGCCTAAAGTCACAGAGCTCAGCCTCCCCCACAGCAAGAGGAACAAGACTTGGATATCAGGCAGTGGAGCTCAACGCCTAAGGCTGAGGGGCGGGGGGCTCCAGTCTGGAGCACTGGGAGGGCACCCACCCAGCCCCACAACAGCTGGCCTCACAGCCCTGAAAGGCCAGGACCAGGGTTCCACGCCTGATCCCAGGGCGTCCCTCCAACCGGCCAGCGACCTGGAAGCGCCAGAGCAGCCGGCTGTTGGGATCAAGGCGGCTGCCAGGGGGCTCCTTATGGCCTCTGCCAGCCAATTGCTCAGGGCTTAGCAGTGCCTCAGCCCCTCAGGGTCTCCCCCAGCCTGGCCAAGCTTGCCGGCAGCAGCGCCGCAGCCCCACAGCAGCTCCAGAGGAGCCCCATCCAGAGGCACCTGGGAGCCCTCAGCACTGCAGCCAGCAGCAGACGGGCACGAGGACACGGATGGCCCTTCCTGTCCGGCACAGAGCTGGTGGCCATCTCCAGGCACCGCTCTGGGAGGGTTCCCCGCAGCTCCGGCCCTTGCCCAGCCGCTCTGTGGGCAGCACAAAGGCTTCAGCAGAACCACCAAAGGCCAAAAGGCTTCTGGCCATTTTCCCTGCAACACTGCATGGCTAGACAGCTGGCTGAGCAGAAGCACCCTTGCGTCCCGCTCCCCCTATGCCCTACAGACCTTGCGCAGGAAAAGAAAGCTCCTGGGACTCTGTGTATTGTAAGCTATTTTATATTTACACAATCAAAGCCAACGAAAATACAAAGAGAAAAAACAGGAAGAAGACAAAGGAAATTGCTGCTGGCTCAAATGGCCCAAGCAGACTGAGTGCTGCAGATCACCTCTCCGGGGAGCTGCAGCAGAACAGTAAGGCAGTGCAGCAAAGACGAGGCCGTTTCCTCCATGCACTGCGGAATCGATCTCGCAGCTTCTGCCATGGGGAGTAGGGAGCTCTCTCAAGAGCCCGGAGAACTACACAAAATTCTACTGCAGCATCTCTGATTGCAGGACTGCTGTCATACGCCATTCCTTCGAGGGCTGCAAGCAAGAGGAACAGAGGCAAGGTCAGATCCCGCATATGCAGGGAGCCGAGGAGAGTCCCCTGCCAGTGCCATCCCCGTCGTCTCTTGCCATGGCCGGAAGGGAGCAGGGAGCAAGGGGATCAGCCCGAAGTTGCTGGCCACGGATGCCACACGTAGCCCTGATATCTCTGTATGCTCTGCCCACGGGTGCAGATCCCTCCGCAGCCGCGGCAGGGCTTGCAGCTGCCCCCTGCAGCCCCCGCGGTCAGCCCGCTGCCCTCACTCACTCACCCGTGCAGATCAGCTGGAGCTCTTGCTGCTGCCCCCTCAGGTGCCGCCCGGCCATGCCTGTGAACACAGAGCCTGTCACGGCCCCAGCGGCACAGCTCCCTGCCAGCGGCGCTGCCGGCGCTGTGGCCACACGGGCTGCCGGCCAGGCAGAGCTCAGCCCGGGCCCGTGCCGCATGCTGCCGCCCCAGGGCACGGCTGCCAGAGGGCGGCAGCAGCAATGCCCAGGCCAGGCGGGGCTCCACGGCGCCGGGCCGGGCTGGCGCTGCCGGGGCAGCAGGCGGGGCCGGGGCCGAGCTGCCGAGCAGGCGGGCCGGGGAGGAGCCCGGGCTCGGGACTCACCCATGAACCTGACGGCCGCCTCTCGCAGGGACTCCTGTGAGCTCTGCAGGTAGTGCAGCGCCCGGCGCAGGTGCTCGGCCGCTCGGCTCCTGTCCTCTGCCAGCTGGAGAGAGCGGCAGGAGGGAAGGGTTGGCACGGGCTCAGCTCCTGGGCCGGGCGCCGCCTGCGCCCATCGCCGGCCTCGCCAGCCCTGAGGCGCGGCCAGCAGCCGCTGGCCAAGGGCTCCCGAGGGGAGGGGCAGAGGGCCGGCTGCTGCCCGGGGAGCCGTGGTGCCGGCCCGCAGCCCCGCCGGGCCGGGGCTCCGTGGGCACCCGACTCAGGCCCACGGGAGCCTGTAGAAGAGCCCGCGCGGCCTCTGGCTGCAGCAGCGGGCACAGCTGTTAGCCCCGCACACTGAGCACCGCCCTCAGGGACCTTGGCCATGCTGAGGCTGGGCGATCCGTGCTGTACTTACCAGGCACTCCCCAAAGCTCTGATCCACGTGTAGCATTTGTTCTATATCCCTCCTCTTCAGGAATCTGGCTGAGGAATGCAGCGTTTCCCGGGAGGCCTGGAGAGGGACAGACGTGCACAGATGGCCCCACAGTCCAGGGCACAGGAGCATCCCAGTGGCACAGGCTGGAGGAGGCTGCAGCCCACAAGGTGCCAGGGCAGGAGGCAGCCCAAGCCCCTGCCAGGGGCACAGCAGCTGGCCACAAGTGCTGACCTCAGCAACAGTCTGATTCTCATCATGGCAGTGGAAGTAGAGAGGGAGCAGGCTCTGGCGCACGTGGGACTTGAAGGCCTTTCTTCCCTCTTCTGTTAATAAGTCCAGCATCTCTTGGAAGAGAGCCATGGAGCTCAGCTGCACCTGGATATCATCCTGCATGAAAGGAAAGGGCAAAAGACCTGAGCATCAGCTGCTTCAGGCCCCCCAGGGCACAGGCGTGCATCTGCACAGGGCACCAAGGCTCCGGCCACCAGCCAGTGGCTGTGGCTGTGGGCGCAGAGCCTTACACTGTCAAAGAGTGGCAGGAGCGCCTCAGCCAGCTGCAGGGCGATGGGGGTGGCTATTGGAGCACCATTCTCAAGGAGCAAATATCTGAGTAGAAGAATGCTCATCCTGATCATGTCGCTGTCATTTTCCTCCAGGAGCTCCACTAGACTTTCAGTCAGGCTCCGCATTTGTTCAGCCTGTGCGGAACAGGACTTTGTGAAAGGCCGCCCTGCTGCCGCGGGGCCCAGAGGCCAAAGGCCTGTCCCCAAGCACTGGGGCAGCTGAAGTGGGAAGCAGGAGAGATGGGAAGAGCTGCCCCAGCGGCCGAAGCCCAGGCAAGGCCAAGCCACTGCGTTGCCCAGCCCCACGCTGCTGCCTGCACGGCTTCAGCCAGTGCCCCCTTCTCACCATCAAGGGATTCTTGCCCAGCACTGCGAGGCCTCGGAGTGCCAAGTAACGCCTGGCCATGTGCTCGCTCTGCAGGTTCTGTGCCAGGATCTCCAGAACACTGTCACTGCATTCCCTCAAGTGCAGGCACTCGAGGACCTGAAAGGCACAGGGCAGTGACAGGGGAGCCGGCCGGCAGGAGCCCAGAAGCGCACAGGGCCGGGCCCAGGCAGCAGCGCAGGGCACGGGCACTGTCCTGGCAGCTGTGGCTGCCAGAGGCCAGAGGGCTGGGAGGCCGCTCAGCCAGGCAGCGCTGGCCTTGTGGCTCACCTCCACAAGGAATGCCAGGGCAGGGAAATCCCAGTATGGCATCTCTTTGCCGAGCAGGGCGAGCAGGTAGAATGCAACCGCGGAACAAAAGTGGATGGCTAAGCGGCGAATTTCTCTGAAGAGGGGAAAAAGGAAACAAGACCCTGATGCAGTGGGGCAAACCTCTGCCAGGTGGGACTCACCCAGTTCTCATCTTTCCCCAGTCCCCTTCCAGCAAGGGGACGTGGGCCATTTGGGAGTTGGTTGCTCATGGGCACCCTCCTGTGCCAGCCTTTTCCAGTCTGCTTGGCCGTCCCTGAGTGACAAGGCCCTCTGAGCCATGGCCACCACGGACACTTTGTGGGGCACCTGGGCACAGAGCAGCAATGTCAGAGGCAGTGGGGAGAAGGGGGTCTCACCTGGCAAGCAGAGCCACGGCAAAGTGGTGAGTGTCAAGAGAGAGCAGCGTGTCCCAGGCACACCTGCGCTCCATTGCCACCACCACATCCTCGCAGCGGAGAAGGCAGAGCAGGGACTTGAGGGTGCGCACAGCAAACCTGTGTGCACAGCAAAGGCCAGGTCACACTGGCAGCACTGGCTCCTCGGCAGGCCACGTGGCAGGGACAGGAGGAGTGGGATGGAGCACCTGTTGGGGCTGGTGGCAAGGCCGTGCTCTTCCTGGCATCCCTTCCAGAAGGTGTCGACCTCCTCTGGCATATCCAGAGTGCTGAAGAACACTTGGAATAGCAGATGCACAAATAGGCGGGGGAAATACACCTTCAAGATCCGTGGGAGACAGGGCACCTGGAGGATCTTCCACATCACCACAGTTGCCTGCAAAGGACAAAGCCCCCCGAGACAGCGCTCAGTGCCGAGGTGTGTGTGTGGCAGGGCGCGAGCGTGGCAGGGAGAGGCCGGGAGAGACCATGGCAGGGGGAGCACGACGGGGCCTGGTGGGCCTGAAGCTGCCCCTGGGCCAGGTTTCAGGCCAGCGCCTGAGGCAGGGAGATGCAGTGGGGGAAGGAGGATGGAGAGCTGCTGGAGAGGCAGCCTTGGGGCCTGCAAAGGCCAGTTGCAGAAACTCACAGCCAGGGCAAAGACAGCCGTTTCGTCCCCATTGGAGGTGCAGGTGCTGTACTCTGGCCAGCTCCCCAGCACATCGAGGAGGATCAGCTGCACCAGCTCCACAGTCCTGGCTGAGCCCATGATGGTCTTCCACATGGCCATGGCAGCTCTGTGGGGTTAGAGCTGTGTCTCAGGGGGGTCTCAGACACAGCAGCGGGGGCAGCTGAGCCGGCTGCCATTTCTGCCTCTGCCTACTGCCCCCCTGCCAGCAGCAGCCAGACAGCCCAGCCCTGTGGGGACAGAGCCCTGAGAGGCGGCAAGGGAGCATGGCAGCAGGCTCAGGGGCTGACATGGCAGGGCTGGGAAAGGGAGCATCCAGAGGGCCCTGGAACTCTCTGTTGCTGCGACACCTGGGGCAGGCTGTGCAGGGTGATGGGCTGGGGAGGCCTGAGCCCTGTGGGCAGGTGGGCCCCATACCTGTCACAGGACGGGGCCACACGCAGGAGCGTCATCACTGCGTCATTTGGCTGTGCTTGGGTGAGATGCACCAGGGTCTTGTCCAGCCTGTGCTCAGCAGAATCATTGGCCATGAGCCACTGGTGGATGTAGCTCACCATGGCAGGCACCTGGAGAAGGCACGGGGAGACTTGGAATGCTGCCAGAGGGAGCAATGTTCCCAGCTTCCCCAGAGGAGTGCTTCCCTTCCCACCCCACTGCCATGTGGCCTGAAAGGCTCCCAGCAAGCAGCATGCGTGGATTGGGAGGCCAAGCAATTGCTGGGAGGATCAAAGCCTGGCCACAGGCTGCTTACTTGCTTTGGAGTGTAAAAATCTTCCTCTACAAGCATACACAGCAGGGCAGCACCGGTCTTGCTTAGGAAGATGGGCGAGTATGGTCTGAGGCCTACTCCCGCGGCGATGGTCTCTTCCTCCTCAATTCTCTTGAGGAAGTTGCAAACAAACTGTAGGAGAAGGGCAAGAAGCCGGGCATGTGGCATGCAGTGCTGCACACACGGTGCTGGGCTGAGCAGGGACAGCAGGCCCAGCCCAGGTGGGGGTGGCTGCAGGTACCTGCGCTGTCCTGCGGAAGCGGCCACGGCTGGACTCCTGCTCTTGTGTGTGCTCCAGGGCTGCATGTGGCAAAGAGCGAGCGCAGCCAGAGGTGAGGGGCTGCGGGAGAGGCCGGACAACACGGCCCAGCCCTGCCATCCCCAGGCAGAGAGAGCCCCGGGATGCCCCAGGGGATGGAGCACGGCCACTGCGGGGTTTCTGCCCGGCCCCTCTTCCGTCCTGTCCGTGGGCATGTCCCCAGGGGATAGCACGGCATGGCACGGCATGGGGTCCAAGCTGGCAGCAGGCACCAGTCCTGTGGCCCAGCTCTGCCACTCACCCTCCTGCGGTGGCTGGAACGGCACCACCTCTTCAGTCTGCTGTGCCGGGGCAGCTGCAGGGCCTTCTTCCTCCTCCTCCACCCAGGCCAGCTCAGGCACTGCCAGGTGTCTCTGCTCCATGTCTCTGCCTGGATTTGTGGCTATTTGCAGGAGAGTTGCCTTGGAAAAGCGCCAAGTCAGCAAGTCCTGCAGTGGGGCCTGGAAGGCACCTTCAAGGAAGAAGCCTCAGGAAGGCTACAGGACAGCAAGTCCTGCCCTCGGTCTCAAGGGCCCCTGCCACAAGGACAGGGGACTCCTGACAAGGACTATGATATGGCCTCAAGGGCACCTGCAGAAGAGAAGCCTCAGGGAGACCACGGGTCAGCAAGTCCTGTGGTCTGGCCTGGAGCTCAGCTGCAGGAACAAGGCTTCAGAAAAGCTCCGGGTGGGACGCAAACAGGCGCGCTGTGCGGGGGCTCCTCACGGCACCGCTCTGTCCCGTCCTGTCCCGTCGCGTGCTCTGAGCACTGTGGCGTGCTCTTGTCACCTCCAGCTCCTATGTCACCCCGTGTCACAAAGGGCCCTTGGACACCCGTTCCATGTCACAGTGAGTGTGCGGCACCGTGTCACCAAGGGCCCTTGCACACACTGCCGCCTGCCCTGGGGCCACGCCCAGCCCACCCAAAGTGGCCCAGTTTGGAAGGAATGGCTGGCCCCAGGAGTCTAAGCGGGGCCGACAGGATCTTTAAGAAGGGCTCAGAGCATCAGCAAACGCTGCCATGCTCTGTGGCCTCAGGGCAGCAGAAGGAGCCCCCAGGGCTGCCGACGCAGCCGTTCTGGGAAGGGCACGGGGCCTTGCCGGGAAGCTGGCACGGCCTCCTTGGGACACGTCCCGGCTGCTGGCCGCCCTAAAGCTGCCGGTGTGACACGCACAAGGAACGTGTGGGCCCGGGCACCAATGCTGCTCTGAGGCCTGGGGCCCGGGCAGCGCTGACATCAGCAGGTGTGGCAGAGTCCCCGGCCAAGCAGACCTGCCAGCCCCCGAGCCCTGGCAGCGCTGGTGCCCGTCTCCTGCCCCAGAGACCTGTGGCCCCTGGGGGCTTTCTGTGCCAAAAGGAGCCAAAGGCCACGTGCCTTGGGGGCTGTGCCTCTTTCCTGCAGGGGCTGGTGGCAGGAGCACCTGGAGCAACTGCTGGCACACTTGGTCTCCGTCAGATGATGTTGCTCCTTCCTCAAATGAATTTTTCTCACGGAAGGCATTGGCAGTAGCACCAGAGCACCATCCATTGCTGAGTTACCCAGGGCAATTAGATTGCAAAGTTAACAGTCTGAAATTTCCTTGTGCTTTCCTCACTCTCCTTCCCACATTCTGGAAAAAACGGGATCTGCCCGGCCTCTGCATTTCTCAGCTTCACTTGCTGCATGTTTTGCTCTGGCAGCTGGTGTCCAAACAAAAGTGTGTCCCTGCTGAGCACAGCAATGAGCGGCCACAAAGTTGCAAGTTCCCCAGTGAACGTCGAGGCAGAGACGTGGAAGTGCGGAGGATAAGGACAACTCTGGGAGGAGAAGCTCTTCTGTGTCACTGATGATGGTGCCCACACCCTGAAGCAGCAGCCAAGAGAAGCGCTGGAAGCAGACGGGCGCACTTTTGGGCAGTACAATATCAAAAGATATGAAACCATTAGCCAGAATGCAAAGGAGGACTGCAAGGATGGAGTGTGGCCTGGAGGGGAAGCCCTGGATGCAGCTGAAGCCACTTTGTTCAGCCTGGAGGAGAGTAAAGGGCGTCATTGTGGGCTTCAACATCCTCCTGAGAGGAATCAGAGGGGCTGCCGCAGCTCTCGTCACTGCTGGGACCAGTGATCGGACCGGAGAAAAGGGCAGGGAGCTGGCACAGGGCAAGTTTCATTTCCGTATCAGATCAAGGTTTTTCACCCAGAGTACAGTCAGTCAGGCACTGGGACGGGCTCCCCATTGACGCAGCCCAGCAAAGCCCGGGCTGGCTCTTGGGAAAACTGCGGCGCTGCGCCAGGAGCGGGGAACGGCCAAGGCTTGGGTCCTGCCCGCGGCTGACCCTGGTGAGCCACCGCTCAGTGCTTCAGGATCCACTAACTGCAGCACGGAGCAGGCCAAAGAGAAGGAGGAGGCTCCTCGAGTGTGAGGTTCCACAGGCCAAGGCTTATTCCAAGGGAAGGATTGGGCAGCAAAGAGCCGCCAGCACTTCTGTGCACGGGATTTCATCGGGGTACAACTCAGGGGGTGGATCCAAACGATTGAGCAATAAGGAATCTGCAGGGGAGGAGCGAGGGGATTCCATCAGTTGCTTGGGACTAATTAGGACAGATGGGAGGAGAGGGTAGGTCACGTGGGCCAGTGGGGCTTCCAGCAATAGAGGAATTCCAGAGGGGTGCTGCAGACAGGGATTGGTCCAAGGCAAAAGTGACAGGGAAGGTTCAGGAATAAAGAGCTGGATTATCTTGAGAGGCAGGGAAGGAGCTGGAACAAAGAGTGGGGAATGGCACGAGGGACAGCTTTGAGGGAGGGCAGAACCTAGGGGTAAACCAAATTGGGGAAAATACGGGGTACATGAAAACAAACCATTCTACGGGAACTGATAAATAAACACAAACTGGAACACCCCAGGGAAATGGTCACAGCACCAAGCCCGTCTGAGTTTGAGAAGTGTTCGAAGAACATTGAGCAGTGACGCAAGCTTTTAGACACTACATCAAAAGTAGAAAGTGTACCAAAGTCAAGAGAGGGAAAAAGAAAAAGAGCTCCCTGCAGCCATGGTGGCAGCTCTGGATCAGCACCAGGGAGAGGACGGATGTAGGCGTGGTTGAAGCAGAGGCAGGGGCAAAAATAGCAGAGGCAGAGGAGGTTCAAAGCAGCCAGAGAGCAAGCTGGACGCAAATCAATGTGCATCTTGTAAGAAATCAGGACACTGGAAATAGGGCCAGTGCCCAGAGTTAGCAGACAAAGTACACAAAACTCTTGCAGCCACTCTAGATGATAAGAAATGACCGAGACTGGCAATTCTTACCCTAGCAGGCCACTGGTTAAAATACAGCTAAAGAATAATGAAGAAGTTGAAATTTTAAGAAATAGTGGAGACACATTTTCACTCTTGAATCAAGCACTGATACCCAAAAGTGAAAACTATCTTCAAGCAATAGGAGCAACTATAGGGCAGCCAGAAAATGCATTCTTCCTGAAACCACTTTGATGTAAAATCAAGAAGAAAATGGGAATACATCAGTTTCTTTCTACACCAAACTCACCCAAATCTGTCCTGTGCAGAGATTTGCTTGAAAATTTAGAAGCAACAGTTCCGTTTAGAAAAAGAAAACTTCAATGGAAGGTACCTGAAGACAAATGAGCGGTTTTAGCAGTAGGACTCACAATTGACACCAGACCAACAAACAAGAAGAACTAGTTAGAGCAAGTGTTGAATCAGGTGTACCCAAGAGTATGGGATACTGATAGCCCAGGAAAATCAAAACCAGCAGACCCCATGAAAATTGAGCTACAGACAAGAGTTAGGGCTGTAGTCAGAAAGCAATACCCTTGAAGATTAGCAGCTAGGAAAGGAACAGAGCCAACAGTCAATAAAATCCCTGACATCAGGACTATTGGAAGAATGGCAGTCAAAATGTAATACTGCTAGATCAGCAATAAAGAAACCTAATGGAACTCAGAGACTAGTGCCACATTTCCAGGCAATGAATGGTTTATACCTTACTAGCTTACCGGCTAAACTTGGAGATGATTTTATTTGGTGCGGGGAATGTCCATGGGCAGGTGGTGTCGAGAGCCGTTCCCTCTTGGTCTGAGAGACCAGCTCCCCCAGCCCACCTTGCTCCCAGGCCCGGAGGTTGTAACGTGCGCTCGACCGGCAGCCGAAGGAGGGCTCTTGACACCGTGTCTGATGCAAGAGGGTTCATTGAAGGTAGGTCAGAGGGTGCAGCTTGGGTGAGGGTGAGAAGAGGGACAGGAAGAGGCAGGAGCACAAGCACTGTAACATGACACATAAGGCACCTGCAAGCTGCTGGGGAAGCCTCAAGTCTGCTCAGTGAGCCACGTGTGCCCTCAGCATTGGGACAGCCACCTTTCCCTCGGTGAGCCACACATGCCAGGGTCAGCAAATCAAGAGGCACCAGGCATGCTGTAGGTGACTCAGAGCGAGTGCAGTGGGTCATGGTGGCCAGGGACCAGAAGCAGGCAGAAAGGCAGCGGGGCTGGGGAAGAGGCTCTGCTGTGCTTACAGCGTGGGCTGAGGGCTGGGAGAGCTCCATTTCCCCCTTGAGATGTTGGAGACGGGGCCTTTCACCCTCCTGATAGGGCTGCCCCTGGCTGCAGGCAGCCAAATGGGTACCACGACACAAGGCCGAGAGCAGCAAAGCAAAGAGCCAGCCGTTCACAGCACAGGGAGGTGGCCCAGTGCAAAGGCAGCGTGGCACCCTGAAGGTGCCCGCTGCATTCTCATGTGTCCCTGGCCTGGGCAGGACAGGAATGTCCGTGGTCCAAGAGGGCCTTTCTGTGGCCCTTGTGGGCTCAAAGCTGCTGCTCTTCTGGCTCCATGGGGCCTAAAGTCACAGAGCTCAGCCTCCCCCACAGCAAGAGGAACAAGACTTGGATATCAGGCAGTGGAGCTCAACGCCTAAGGCTGAGGGGCGGGGGGCTCCAGTCTGGAGCACTGGGAGGGCACCCACCCAGCCCCACAACAGCTGGCCTCACAGCCCTGAAAGGCCAGGACCAGGGTTCCACGCCTGATCCCAGGGCGTCCCTCCAACCGGCCAGCGACCTGGAAGCGCCAGAGCAGCCGGCTGTTGGGATCAAGGCGGCTGCCAGGGGGCTCCTTATGGCCTCTGCCAGCCAATTGCTCAGGGCTTAGCAGTGCCTCAGCCCCTCAGGGTCTCCCCCAGCCTGGCCAAGCTTGCCGGCAGCAGCGCCGCAGCCCCACAGCAGCTCCAGAGGAGCCCCATCCAGAGGCACCTGGGAGCCCTCAGCACTGCAGCCAGCAGCAGACGGGCACGAGGACACGGATGGCCCTTCCTGTCCGGCACAGAGCTGGTGGCCATCTCCAGGCACCGCTCTGGGAGGGTTCCCCGCAGCTCCGGCCCTTGCCCAGCCGCTCTGTGGGCAGCACAAAGGCTTCAGCAGAACCACCAAAGGCCAAAAGGCTTCTGGCCATTTTCCCTGCAACACTGCATGGCTAGACAGCTGGCTGAGCAGAAGCACCCTTGCGTCCCGCTCCCCCTATGCCCTACAGACCTTGCGCAGGAAAAGAAAGCTCCTGGGACTCTGTGTATTGTAAGCTATTTTATATTTACACAATCAAAGCCAACGAAAATACAAAGAGAAAAAACAGGAAGAAGACAAAGGAAATTGCTGCTGGCTCAAATGGCCCAAGCAGACTGAGTGCTGCAGATCACCTCTCCGGGGAGCTGCAGCAGAACAGTAAGGCAGTGCAGCAAAGACGAGGCCGTTTCCTCCATGCACTGCGGAATCGATCTCGCAGCTTCTGCCATGGGGAGTAGGGAGCTCTCTCAAGAGCCCGGAGAACTACACAAAATTCTACTGCAGCATCTCTGATTGCAGGACTGCTGTCATACGCCATTCCTTCGAGGGCTGCAAGCAAGAGGAACAGAGGCAAGGTCAGATCCCGCATATGCAGGGAGCCGAGGAGAGTCCCCTGCCAGTGCCATCCCCGTCGTCTCTTGCCATGGCCGGAAGGGAGCAGGGAGCAAGGGGATCAGCCCGAAGTTGCTGGCCACGGATGCCACACGTAGCCCTGATATCTCTGTATGCTCTGCCCACGGGTGCAGATCCCTCCGCAGCCGCGGCAGGGCTTGCAGCTGCCCCCTGCAGCCCCCGCGGTCAGCCCGCTGCCCTCACTCACTCACCCGTGCAGATCAGCTGGAGCTCTTGCTGCTGCCCCCTCAGGTGCCGCCCGGCCATGCCTGTGAACACAGAGCCTGTCACGGCCCCAGCGGCACAGCTCCCTGCCAGCGGCGCTGCCGGCGCTGTGGCCACACGGGCTGCCGGCCAGGCAGAGCTCAGCCCGGGCCCGTGCCGCATGCTGCCGCCCCAGGGCACGGCTGCCAGAGGGCGGCAGCAGCAATGCCCAGGCCAGGCGGGGCTCCACGGCGCCGGGCCGGGCTGGCGCTGCCGGGGCAGCAGGCGGGGCCGGGGCCGAGCTGCCGAGCAGGCGGGCCGGGGAGGAGCCCGGGCTCGGGACTCACCCATGAACCTGACGGCCGCCTCTCGCAGGGACTCCTGTGAGCTCTGCAGGTAGTGCAGCGCCCGGCGCAGGTGCTCGGCCGCTCGGCTCCTGTCCTCTGCCAGCTGGAGAGAGCGGCAGGAGGGAAGGGTTGGCACGGGCTCAGCTCCTGGGCCGGGCGCCGCCTGCGCCCATCGCCGGCCTCGCCAGCCCTGAGGCGCGGCCAGCAGCCGCTGGCCAAGGGCTCCCGAGGGGAGGGGCAGAGGGCCGGCTGCTGCCCGGGGAGCCGTGGTGCCGGCCCGCAGCCCCGCCGGGCCGGGGCTCCGTGGGCACCCGACTCAGGCCCACGGGAGCCTGTAGAAGAGCCCGCGCGGCCTCTGGCTGCAGCAGCGGGCACAGCTGTTAGCCCCGCACACTGAGCACCGCCCTCAGGGACCTTGGCCATGCTGAGGCTGGGCGATCCGTGCTGTACTTACCAGGCACTCCCCAAAGCTCTGATCCACGTGTAGCATTTGTTCTATATCCCTCCTCTTCAGGAATCTGGCTGAGGAATGCAGCGTTTCCCGGGAGGCCTGGAGAGGGACAGACGTGCACAGATGGCCCCACAGTCCAGGGCACAGGAGCATCCCAGTGGCACAGGCTGGAGGAGGCTGCAGCCCACAAGGTGCCAGGGCAGGAGGCAGCCCAAGCCCCTGCCAGGGGCACAGCAGCTGGCCACAAGTGCTGACCTCAGCAACAGTCTGATTCTCATCATGGCAGTGGAAGTAGAGAGGGAGCAGGCTCTGGCGCACGTGGGACTTGAAGGCCTTTCTTCCCTCTTCTGTTAATAAGTCCAGCATCTCTTGGAAGAGAGCCATGGAGCTCAGCTGCACCTGGATATCATCCTGCATGAAAGGAAAGGGCAAAAGACCTGAGCATCAGCTGCTTCAGGCCCCCCAGGGCACAGGCGTGCATCTGCACAGGGCACCAAGGCTCCGGCCACCAGCCAGTGGCTGTGGCTGTGGGCGCAGAGCCTTACACTGTCAAAGAGTGGCAGGAGCGCCTCAGCCAGCTGCAGGGCGATGGGGGTGGCTATTGGAGCACCATTCTCAAGGAGCAAATATCTGAGTAGAAGAATGCTCATCCTGATCATGTCGCTGTCATTTTCCTCCAGGAGCTCCACTAGACTTTCAGTCAGGCTCCGCATTTGTTCAGCCTGTGCGGAACAGGACTTTGTGAAAGGCCGCCCTGCTGCCGCGGGGCCCAGAGGCCAAAGGCCTGTCCCCAAGCACTGGGGCAGCTGAAGTGGGAAGCAGGAGAGATGGGAAGAGCTGCCCCAGCGGCCGAAGCCCAGGCAAGGCCAAGCCACTGCGTTGCCCAGCCCCACGCTGCTGCCTGCACGGCTTCAGCCAGTGCCCCCTTCTCACCATCAAGGGATTCTTGCCCAGCACTGCGAGGCCTCGGAGTGCCAAGTAACGCCTGGCCATGTGCTCGCTCTGCAGGTTCTGTGCCAGGATCTCCAGAACACTGTCACTGCATTCCCTCAAGTGCAGGCACTCGAGGACCTGAAAGGCACAGGGCAGTGACAGGGGAGCCGGCCGGCAGGAGCCCAGAAGCGCACAGGGCCGGGCCCAGGCAGCAGCGCAGGGCACGGGCACTGTCCTGGCAGCTGTGGCTGCCAGAGGCCAGAGGGCTGGGAGGCCGCTCAGCCAGGCAGCGCTGGCCTTGTGGCTCACCTCCACAAGGAATGCCAGGGCAGGGAAATCCCAGTATGGCATCTCTTTGCCGAGCAGGGCGAGCAGGTAGAATGCAACCGCGGAACAAAAGTGGATGGCTAAGCGGCGAATTTCTCTGAAGAGGGGAAAAAGGAAACAAGACCCTGATGCAGTGGGGCAAACCTCTGCCAGGTGGGACTCACCCAGTTCTCATCTTTCCCCAGTCCCCTTCCAGCAAGGGGACGTGGGCCATTTGGGAGTTGGTTGCTCATGGGCACCCTCCTCTGCCAGCCTTTTCCAGTCTGCTTGGCCGTCCCTGAGTGACAAGGCCCTCTGAGCCATGGCCACCACGGACACTTTGTGGGGCACCTGGGCACAGAGCAGCAATGTCAGAGGCAGTGGGGAGAAGGGGGTCTCACCTGGCAAGCAGAGCCACGGCAAAGTGGTGAGTGTCAAGAGAGAGCAGCGTGTCCCAGGCACACCTGCGCTCCATTGCCACCACCACATCCTCGCAGCGGAGAAGGCAGAGCAGGGACTTGAGGGTGCGCACAGCAAACCTGTGTGCACAGCAAAGGCCAGGTCACACTGGCAGCACTGGCTCCTCGGCAGGCCACGTGGCAGGGACAGGAGGAGTGGGATGGAGCACCTGTTGGGGCTGGTGGCAAGGCCGTGCTCTTCCTGGCATCCCTTCCAGAAGGTGTCGACCTCCTCTGGCATATCCAGAGTGCTGAAGAACACTTGGAATAGCAGATGCACAAATAGGCGGGGGAAATACACCTTCAAGATCCGTGGGAGACAGGGCACCTGGAGGATCTTCCACATCACCACAGTTGCCTGCAAAGGACAAAGCCCCCCGAGACAGCGCTCAGTGCCGAGGTGTGTGTGTGGCAGGGCGCGAGCGTGGCAGGGAGAGGCCGGGAGAGACCATGGCAGGGGGAGCACGACGGGGCCTGGTGGGCCTGAAGCTGCCCCTGGGCCAGGTTTCAGGCCAGCGCCTGAGGCAGGGAGATGCAGTGGGGGAAGGAGGATGGAGAGCTGCTGGAGAGGCAGCCTTGGGGCCTGCAAAGGCCAGTTGCAGAAACTCACAGCCAGGGCAAAGACAGCCGTTTCGTCCCCATTGGAGGTGCAGGTGCTGTACTCTGGCCAGCTCCCCAGCACATCGAGGAGGATCAGCTGCACCAGCTCCGCAGTCCTGGCTGAGCCCATGATGGTCTTCCACATGGCCATGGCAGCTCTGTGGGGTTAGAGCTGTGTCTCAGGGGGGTCTCAGACACAGCAGCGGGGGCAGCTGAGCCGGCTGCCATTTCTGCCTCTGCCTACTGCCCCCCTGCCAGCAGCAGCCAGACAGCCCAGCCCTGTGGGGACAGAGCCCTGAGAGGCGGCAAGGGAGCATGGCAGCAGGCTCAGGGGCTGACATGGCAGGGCTGGGAAAGGGAGCATCCAGAGGGCCCTGGAACTCTCTGTTGCTGCGACACCTGGGGCAGGCTGTGCAGGGTGATGGGCTGGGGAGGCCTGAGCCCTGTGGGCAGGTGGGCCCCATACCTGTCACAGGACGGGGCCACACGCAGGAGCGTCATCACTGCGTCATTTGGCTGTGCTTGGGTGAGATGCAGCAGGGTCTTGTCCAGCCTGTGCTCAGCAGAATCATTGGCCATGAGCCACTGGTGGATGTAGCTCACCATGGCAGGCACCTGGAGAAGGCACGGGGAGACTTGGAATGCTGCCAGAGGGAGCAATGTTCCCAGCTTCCCCAGAGGAGTGCTTCCCTTCCCACCCCACTGCCATGTGGCCTGAAAGGCTCCCAGCAAGCAGCATGCGTGGATTGGGAGGCCAAGCAATTGCTGGGAGGATCAAAGCCTGGCCACAGGCTGCTTACTTGCTTTGGAGTGTAAAAATCTTCCTCTACAAGCATACACAGCAGGGCAGCACCGGTCTTGCTTAGGAAGATGGGCGAGTATGGTCTGAGGCCTACTCCCGCGGCGATGGTCTCTTCCTCCTCAATTCTCTTGAGGAAGTTGCAAACAAACTGTAGGAGAAGGGCAAGAAGCCGGGCATGTGGCATGCAGTGCTGCACACACGGTGCTGGGCTGAGCAGGGACAGCAGGCCCAGCCCAGGTGGGGGTGGCTGCAGGTACCTGCGCTGTCCTGCGGAAGCGGCCACGGCTGGACTCCTGCTCTTGTGTGTGCTCCAGGGCTGCATGTGGCAAAGAGCGAGCGCAGCCAGAGGTGAGGGGCTGCGGGAGAGGCCGGACAACACGGCCCAGCCCTGCCATCCCCAGGCAGAGAGAGCCCCGGGATGCCCCAGGGGATGGAGCACGGCCACTGCGGGGTTTCTGCCCGGCCCCTCTTCCGTCCTGTCCGTGGGCATGTCCCCAGGGGATAGCACGGCATGGCACGGCATGGGGTCCAAGCTGGCAGCAGGCACCAGTCCTGTGGCCCAGCTCTGCCACTCACCCTCCTGCGGTGGCTGGAACGGCACCACCTCTTCAGTCTGCTGTGCCGGGGCAGCTGCAGGGCCTTCTTCCTCCTCCTCCACCCAGGCCAGCTCAGGCACTGCCAGGTGTCTCTGCTCCATGTCTCTGCCTGGATTTGTGGCTATTTGCAGGAGAGTTGCCTTGGAAAAGCGCCAAGTCAGCAAGTCCTGCAGTGGGGCCTGGAAGGCACCTTCAAGGAAGAAGCCTCAGGAAGGCTACAGGACAGCAAGTCCTGCCCTCGGTCTCAAGGGCCCCTGCCACAAGGACAGGGGACTCCTGACAAGGACTATGATATGGCCTCAAGGGCACCTGCAGAAGAGAAGCCTCAGGGAGACCACGGGTCAGCAAGTCCTGTGGTCTGGCCTGGAGCTCAGCTGCAGGAACAAGGCTTCAGAAAAGCTCCGGGTGGGACGCAAACAGGCGCGCTGTGCGGGGGCTCCTCACGGCACCGCTCTGTCCCGTCCTGTCCCGTCGCGTGCTCTGAGCACTGTGGCGTGCTCTTGTCACCTCCAGCTCCTATGTCACCCCGTGTCACAAAGGGCCCTTGGACACCCGTTCCATGTCACAGTGAGTGTGCGGCACCGTGTCACCAAGGGCCCTTGCACACACTGCCGCCTGCCCTGGGGCCACGCCCAGCCCACCCAAAGTGGCCCAGTTTGGAAGGAATGGCTGGCCCCAGGAGTCTAAGCGGGGCCGACAGGATCTTTAAGAAGGGCTCAGAGCATCAGCAAACGCTGCCATGCTCTGTGGCCTCAGGGCAGCAGAAGGAGCCCCCAGGGCTGCCGACGCAGCCGTTCTGGGAAGGGCACGGGGCCTTGCCGGGAAGCTGGCACGGCCTCCTTGGGACACGTCCCGGCTGCTGGCCGCCCTAAAGCTGCCGGTGTGACACGCACAAGGAACGTGTGGGCCCGGGCACCAATGCTGCTCTGAGGCCTGGGGCCCGGGCAGCGCTGACATCAGCAGGTGTGGCAGAGTCCCCGGCCAAGCAGACCTGCCAGCCCCCGAGCCCTGGCAGCGCTGGTGCCCGTCTCCTGCCCCAGAGACCTGTGGCCCCTGGGGGCTTTCTGTGCCAGAAGGAGCCAAAGGCCACGTGCCTTGGGGGCTGTGCCTCTTTCCTGCAGGGGCTGATGGCAGGAGCACCTGGAGCAACTGCTGGCACACTTGGTCTCCGTCAGATGATGTTGCTCCTTCCTCAAATGAATTTTTCTCACGGAAGGCATTGGCAGTAGCACCAGAGCACCATCCATTGCTGAGTTACCCAGGGCAATTAGATTGCAAAGTTAACAGTCTGAAATTTCCTTGTGCTTTCCTCACTCTCTTTCCCACATTCTGGAAAAAACGGGATCTGCCCGGCCTCTGCATTTCTCAGCTTCACTTGCTGCATGTTTTGCTCTGGCAGCTGGTGTCCAAACAAAAGTGTGTCCCTGCTGAGCACAGCAATGAGCGGCCACAAAGTTGCAAGTTCCCCAGTGAACGTCGAGGCAGAGACGTGGAAGTGCGGAGGATAAGGACAACTCTGGGAGGAGAAGCTCTTCTGTGTCACTGATGATGGTGCCCACACCCTGAAGCAGCAGCCAAGAGAAGCGCTGGAAGCAGACGGGCGCACTTTTGGGCAGTACAATATCAAAAGATATGAAACCATTAGCCAGAATGCAAAGGAGGACTGCAAGGATGGAGTGTGGCCTGGAGGGGAAGCCCTGGATGCAGCTGAAGCCACTTTGTTCAGCCTGGAGGAGAGTAAAGGGCGTCATTGTGGGCTTCAACATCCTCCTGAGAGGAATCAGAGGGGCTGCCGCAGCTCTCGTCACTGCTGGGACCAGTGATCGGACCGGAGAAAAGGGCAGGGAGCTGGCACAGGGCAAGTTTCATTTCCGTATCAGATCAAGGTTTTTCACCCAGAGTACAGTCAGTCAGGCACTGGGACGGGCTCCCCATTGACGCAGCCCAGCAAAGCCCGGGCTGGCTCTTGGGAAAACTGCGGCGCTGCGCCAGGAGCGGGGAACGGCCAAGGCTTGGGTCCTGCCCGCGGCTGACCCTGGTGAGCCACCGCTCAGTGCTTCAGGATCCACTAACTGCAGCACGGAGCAGGCCAAAGAGAAGGAGGAGGCTCCTCGAGTGTGAGGTTCCACAGGCCAAGGCTTATTCCAAGGGAAGGATTGGGCAGCAAAGAGCCGCCAGCACTTCTGTGCACGGGATTTCATCGGGGTACAACTCAGGGGGTGGATCCAAACGATTGAGCAATAAGGAATCTGCAGGGGAGGAGCGAGGGGATTCCATCAGTTGCTTGGGACTAATTAGGACAGATGGGAGGAGAGGGTAGGTCACGTGGGCCAGTGGGGCTTCCAGCAATAGAGGAATTCCAGAGGGGTGCTGCAGACAGGGATTGGTCCAAGGCAAAAGTGACAGGGAAGGTTCAGGAATAAAGAGCTGGATTATCTTGAGAGGCAGGGAAGGAGCTGGAACAAAGAGTGGGGAATGGCACGAGGGACAGCTTTGAGGGAGGGCAGAACCTAGGGGTAAACCAAATTGGGGAAAATACGGGGTACATGAAAACAAACCATTCTACGGGAACTGATAAATAAACACAAACTGGAACACCCCAGGGAAATGGTCACAGCACCAAGCCCGTCTGAGTTTGAGAAGTGTTCGAAGAACATTGAGCAGTGACGCAAGCTTTTAGACACTACATCAAAAGTAGAAAGTGTACCAAAGTCAAGAGAGGGAAAAAGAAAAAGAGCTCCCTGCAGCCATGGTGGCAGCTCTGGATCAGCACCAGGGAGAGGACGGATGTAGGCGTGGTTGAAGCAGAGGCAGGGGCAAAAATAGCAGAGGCAGAGGAGGTTCAAAGCAGCCAGAGAGCAAGCTGGACGCAAATCAATGTGCATCTTGTAAGAAATCAGGACACTGGAAATAGGGCCAGTGCCCAGAGTTAGCAGACAAAGTACACAAAACTCTTGCAGCCACTCTAGATGATAAGAAATGACCGAGACTGGCAATTCTTACCCTAGCAGGCCACTGGTTAAAATACAGCTAAAGAATAATGAAGAAGTTGAAATTTTAAGAAATAGTGGAGACACATTTTCACTCTTGAATCAAGCACTGATACCCAAAAGTGAAAACTATCTTCAAGCAATAGGAGCAACTATAGGGCAGCCAGAAAATGCATTCTTCCTGAAACCACTTTGATGTAAAATCAAGAAGAAAATGGGAATACATCAGTTTCTTTCTACACCAAACTCACCCAAATCTGTCCTGTGCAGAGATTTGCTTGAAAATTTAGAAGCAACAGTTCCGTTTAGAAAAAGAAAACTTCAATGGAAGGTACCTGAAGACAAATGAGCGGTTTTAGCAGTAGGACTCACAATTGACACCAGACCAACAAACAAGAAGAACTAGTTAGAGCAAGTGTTGAATCAGGTGTACCCAAGAGTATGGGATACTGATAGCCCAGGAAAATCAAAACCAGCAGACCCCATGAAAATTGAGCTACAGACAAGAGTTAGGGCTGTAGTCAGAAAGCAATACCCTTGAAGATTAGCAGCTAGGAAAGGAACAGAGCCAACAGTCAATAAAATCCCTGACATCAGGACTATTGGAAGAATGGCAGTCAAAATGTAATACTGCTAGATCAGCAATAAAGAAACCTAATGGAACTCAGAGACTAGTGCCACATTTCCAGGCAATGAATGGTTTATACCTTACTAGCTTACCGGCTAAACTTGGAGATGATTTTATTTGGTGCGGGGAATGTCCATGGGCAGGTGGTGTCGAGAGCCGTTCCCTCTTGGTCTGAGAGACCAGCTCCCCCAGCCCACCTTGCTCCCAGGCCCGGAGGTTGTAACGTGCGCTCGACCGGCAGCCGAAGGAGGGCTCTTGACACCGTGTCTGATGCAAGAGGGTTCATTGAAGGTAGGTCAGAGGGTGCAGCTTGGGTGAGGGTGAGAAGAGGGACAGGAAGAGGCAGGAGCACAAGCACTGTAACATGACACATAAGGCACCTGCAAGCTGCTGGGGAAGCCTCAAGTCTGCTCAGTGAGCCACGTGTGCCCTCAGCATTGGGACAGCCACCTTTCCCTCGGTGAGCCACACATGCCAGGGTCAGCAAATCAAGAGGCACCAGGCATGCTGTAGGTGACTCAGAGCGAGTGCAGTGGGTCATGGTGGCCAGGGACCAGAAGCAGGCAGAAAGGCAACGGGGCTGGGGAAGAGGCTCTGCTGTGCTTACAGCGTGGGCTGAGGGCTGGGAGAGCTCCATTTCCCCCTTGAGATGTTGGAGACGGGGCCTTTCACCCTCCTGATAGGGCTGCCCCTGGCTGCAGGCAGCCAAATGGGTACCACGACACAAGGCCGAGAGCAGCAAAGCAAAGAGCCAGCCGTTCACAGCACAGGGAGGTGGCCCAGTGCAAAGGCAGCGTGGCACCCTGAAGGTGCCCGCTGCATTCTCATGTGTCCCTGGCCTGGGCAGGACAGGAATGTCCGTGGTCCAAGAGGGCCTTTCTGTGGCCCCTGTGGGCTCAAAGCTGCTGCTCTTCTGGCTCCATGGGGCCTAAAGTCACAGAGCTCAGCCTCCCCCACAGCAAGAGGAACAAGACTTGGATATCAGGCAGTGGAGCTCAACGCCTAAGGCTGAGGGGCGGGGGGCTCCAGTCTGGAGCACTGGGAGGGCACCCACCCAGCCCCACAACAGCTGGCCTCACAGCCCTGAAAGGCCAGGACCAGGGTTCCACGCCTGATCCCAGGGCGTCCCTCCAACCGGCCAGCGACCTGGAAGCGCCAGAGCAGCCGGCTGTTGGGATCAAGGCGGCTGCCAGGGGGCTCCTTATGGCCTCTGCCAGCCAATTGCTCAGGGCTTAGCAGTGCCTCAGCCCCTCAGGGTCTCCCCCAGCCTGGCCAAGCTTGCCGGCAGCAGCGCCGCAGCCCCACAGCAGCTCCAGAGGAGCCCCATCCAGAGGCACCTGGGAGCCCTCAGCACTGCAGCCAGCAGCAGACGGGCACGAGGACACGGATGGCCCTTCCTGTCCGGCACAGAGCTGGTGGCCATCTCCAGGCACCGCTCTGGGAGGGTTCCCCGCAGCTCCGGCCCTTGCCCAGCCGCTCTGTGGGCAGCACAAAGGCTTCAGCAGAACCACCAAAGGCCAAAAGGCTTCTGGCCATTTTCCCTGCAACACTGCATGGCTAGACAGCTGGCTGAGCAGAAGCACCCTTGCGTCCCGCTCCCCCTATGCCCTACAGACCTTGCGCAGGAAAAGAAAGCTCCTGGGACTCTGTGTATTGTAAGCTATTTTATATTTACACAATCAAAGCCAACGAAAATACAAAGAGAAAAAACAGGAAGAAGACAAAGGAAATTGCTGCTGGCTCAAATGGCCCAAGCAGACTGAGTGCTGCAGATCACCTCTCCGGGGAGCTGCAGCAGAACAGTAAGGCAGTGCAGCAAAGACGAGGCCGTTTCCTCCATGCACTGCGGAATCGATCTCGCAGCTTCTGCCATGGGGAGTAGGGAGCTCTCTCAAGAGCCCGGAGAACTACACAAAATTCTACTGCAGCATCTCTGATTGCAGGACTGCTGTCATACGCCATTCCTTCGAGGGCTGCAAGCAAGAGGAACAGAGGCAAGGTCAGATCCCGCATATGCAGGGAGCCGAGGAGAGTCCCCTGCCAGTGCCATCCCCGTCGTCTCTTGCCATGGCCGGAAGGGAGCAGGGAGCAAGGGGATCAGCCCGAAGTTGCTGGCCACGGATGCCACACGTAGCCCTGATATCTCTGTATGCTCTGCCCACGGGTGCAGATCCCTCCGCAGCCGCGGCAGGGCTTGCAGCTGCCCCCTGCAGCCCCCGCGGTCAGCCCGCTGCCCTCACTCACTCACCCGTGCAGATCAGCTGGAGCTCTTGCTGCTGCCCCCTCAGGTGCCGCCCGGCCATGCCTGTGAACACAGAGCCTGTCACGGCCCCAGCGGCACAGCTCCCTGCCAGCGGCGCTGCCGGCGCTGTGGCCACACGGGCTGCCGGCCAGGCAGAGCTCAGCCCGGGCCCGTGCCGCATGCTGCCGCCCCAGGGCACGGCTGCCAGAGGGCGGCAGCAGCAATGCCCAGGCCAGGCGGGGCTCCACGGCGCCGGGCCGGGCTGGCGCTGCCGGGGCAGCAGGCGGGGCCGGGGCCGAGCTGCCGAGCAGGCGGGCCGGGGAGGAGCCCGGGCTCGGGACTCACCCATGAACCTGACGGCCGCCTCTCGCAGGGACTCCTGTGAGCTCTGCAGGTAGTGCAGCGCCCGGCGCAGGTGCTCGGCCGCTCGGCTCCTGTCCTCTGCCAGCTGGAGAGAGCGGCAGGAGGGAAGGGTTGGCGCGGGCTCAGCTCCTGGGCCGGGCGCCGCCTGCGCCCATCGCCGGCCTCGCCTGCCCGCACAGCCCTGAGGCGCGGCCAGCAGCCGCTGGCCAAGGGCTCCCGAGGGGAGGGGCAGAGGGCCGGCTGCTGCCCGGGGAGCCGTGGTGCCGGCCCGCAGCCCCGCCGGGCCGGGGCTCCGTGGGCACCCGACTCAGGCCCACGGGAGCCTGGAGAAGAGCCTGCGCGGCCTCTGGCTGCAGCAGCGGGCACAGCTGTTAGCCCCGCACACTGAGCACCGCCCTCAGGGACCTTGGCCATGCTGAGGCTGGGCGATCTGTGCTGTACTTACCAGGCACTCCCCAAAGCTCTGATCCACGTGTAGCATTTGTTCTATATCCCTCCTCTTCAGGAATCTGGCTGAGGAATGCAGCGTTTCCCGGGAGGCCTGGAGAGGGACAGACGTGCACAGATGGCCCCACAGTCCAGGGCACAGGAGCATCCCAGTGGCACAGGCTGGAGGAGGCTGCAGCCCACAAGGTGCCAGGGCAGGAGGCAGCCCAAGCCCCTGCCAGGGGCACAGCAGCTGGCCACAAGTGCTGACCTCAGCAACAGTCTGATTCTCATCATGGCAGTGGAAGTAGAGAGGGAGCAGGCTCTGGCGCACGTGGGACTTGAAGGCCTTTCTTCCCTCTTCTGTTAATAAGTGCAGCATCTCTTGAAAGAGAGCCATGGAGCTCAGCTGCACCTGGATATCATCCTGGATGAAAGGAAAGGGCAAAAGACCTGAGCATCAGCTGCTTCAGGCCCCCCAGGGCACAGGCGTGCATCTGCACAGGGCACCAAGGCTCCGGCCACCAGCCAGTGGCTGTGGCTGTGGGCGCAGAGCCTTACACTGTCAAAGAGTGGCAGGAGCGCCTCAGCCAGCTGCAGGGCGATGGGGGTGGCTATTGGAGCACCATTCTCAAGGAGCAAATATCTGAGTAGAAGAATGCTCATCCTGATCATGTCGCTGTCATTTTCCTCCAGGAGCTCCACTAGACTTTCAGTCAGGCTCCGCATTTGTTCAGCCTGTGCGGAACAGGACTTTGTGAAAGGCCGCCCTGCTGCCGCGGGGCCCAGAGGCCAAAGGCCTGTCCCCAAGCACTGGGGCAGCTGAAGTGGGAAGCAGGAGAGATGGGAAGAGCTGCCCCAGCGGCCGAAGCCCAGGCAAGGCCAAGCCACTGCGTTGCCCAGCCCCACGCTGCTGCCTGCACGGCTTCAGCCAGTGCCCCCTTCTCACCATCAAGGGATTCTTGCCCAGCACTACGAGGCCTCGGAGTGCCAAGTAACGCCTGGCCATGTGCTCGCTCTGCAGGTTCTGTGCCAGGATCTCCAGAACACTGTCACTGCATTCCCTCAAGTGCAGGCACTCGAGGACCTGAAAGGCACAGGGCAGTGACAGGGGAGCCGGCCGGCAGGAGCCCAGAAGCGCACAGGGCCGGGCCCAGGCAGCAGCGCAGGGCACGGGCACTGTCCTGGCAGCTGTGGCTGCCAGAGGCCAGAGGGCTGGGAGGCCGCTCAGCCAGGCAGCGCTGGCCTTGTGGCTCACCTCCACAAGGAATGCCAGGGCAGGGAAATCCCAGTATGGCATCTCTTTGCCGAGCAGGGCGAGCAGGTAGAATGCAACCGCGGAACAAAAGTGGATGGCTAAGCGGCGAATTTCTCTGAAGAGGGGAAAAAGGAAACAAGACCCTGATGCAGTGGGGCAAACCTCTGCCAGGTGGGACTCACCCAGTTCTCATCTTTCCCCAGTCCCCTTCCAGCAAGGGGACGTGGGCCATTTGGGAGTTGGTTGCTCATGGGCACCCTCCTGTGCCAGCCTTTTCCAGTCTGCTTGGCCGTCCCTGAGTGACAAGGCCCTCTGAGCCATGGCCACCACGGACACTTTGTGGGGCACCTGGGCACAGAGCAGCAATGTCAGAGGCAGTGGGGAGAAGGGGGTCTCACCTGGCAAGCAGAGCCACGGCAAAGTGGTGAGTGTCAAGAGAGAGCAGCGTGTCCCAGGCACACCTGCGCTCCATTGCCACCACCACATCCTCGCAGCGGAGAAGGCAGAGCAGGGACTTGAGGGTGCGCACAGCAAACCTGTGTGCACAGCAAAGCCCAGGTCACACTGGCAGCACTGGCTCCTCGGCAGGCCACGTGGCAGGGACAGGAGGAGTGGGATGGAGCACCTGTTGGGGCTGGTGGCAAGGCCGTGCTCTTCCTGGCATCCCTTCCAGAAGGTGTCGACCTCCTCTGGCATATCCAGAGTGCTGAAGAACACTTGGAATAGCAGATGCACAAATAGGCGGGGGAAATACACCTTCAAGATCCGTGGGAGACAGGGCACCTGGAGGATCTTCCACATCACCACAGTTGCCTGCAAAGGACAAAGCCCCCCGAGACAGCGCTCAGTGCCGAGGTGTGTGTGTGGCAGGGCGCGAGCGTGGCAGGGAGAGGCCGGGAGAGACCATGGCAGGGGGAGCACGACGGGGCCTGGTGGGCCTGAAGCTGCCCCTGGGCCAGGTTTCAGGCCAGCGCCTGAGGCAGGGAGATGCAGTGGGGGAAGGAGGATGGAGAGCTGCTGGAGAGGCAGCCTTGGGGCCTGCAAAGGCCAGTTGCAGAAACTCACAGCCAGGGCAAAGACAGCCGTTTCGTCCCCATTGGAGGTGCAGGTGCTGTACTCTGGCCAGCTCCCCAGCACATCGAGGAGGATCAGCTGCACCAGCTCCGCAGTCCTGGCTGAGCCCATGATGGTCTTCCACATGGCCATGGCAGCTCTGTGGGGTTAGAGCTGTGTCTCAGGGGGGTCTCAGACACAGCAGCGGGGGCAGCTGAGCCGGCTGCCATTTCTGCCTCTGCCTACTGCCCCCCTGCCAGCAGCAGCCAGACAGCCCAGCCCTGTGGGGACAGAGCCCTGAGAGGCGGCAAGGGAGCATGGCAGCAGGCTCAGGGGCTGACATGGCAGGGCTGGGAAAGGGAGCATCCAGAGGGCCCTGGAACTCTCTGTTGCTGCGACACCTGGGGCAGGCTGTGCAGGGTGATGGGCTGGGGAGGCCTGAGCCCTGTGGGCAGGTGGGCCCCATACCTGTCACAGGACGGGGCCACACGCAGGAGCGTCATCACTGCGTCATTTGGCTGTGCTTGGGTGAGATGCAGCAGGGTCTTGTCCAGCCTGTGCTCAGCAGAATCATTGGCCATGAGCCACTGGTGGATGTAGCTCACCATGGCAGGCACCTGGAGAAGGCACGGGGAGACTTGGAATGCTGCCAGAGGGAGCAATCTTCCCAGCTTCCCCAGAGGAGTGCTTCCCTTCCCACCCCACTGCCATGTGGCCTGAAAGGCTCCCAGCAAGCAGCATGCGTGGATTGGGAGGCCAAGCAATTGCTGGGAGGATCAAAGCCTGGCCACAGGCTGCTTACTTGCTTTGGAGTGTAAAAATCTTCCTCTACAAGCATACACAGCAGGGCAGCACCGGTCTTGCTTAGGAAGATGGGCGAGTATGGTCTGAGGCCTACTCCCGCGGTGATGGTCTCTTCCTCCTCAATTCTCTTGAGGAAGTTGCAAACAAACTGTAGGAGAAGGGCAAGAAGCCGGGCATGTGGCATGCAGTGCTGCACACACGGTGCTGGGCTGAGCAGGGACAGCAGGCCCAGCCCAGGTGGGGGTGGCTGCAGGTACCTGCGCTGTCCTGCGGAAGCGGCCACGGCTGGACTCCTGCTCTTGTGTGCGCTCCAGGGCTGCATGTGGCAAAGAGCGAGCGCAGCCAGAGGTGAGGGGCTGCGGGAGAGGCCGGACAACACGGCCCAGCCCTGCCATCCCCAGGCAGAGAGAGCCCCGGGATGCCCCAGGGGATGGAGCACGGCCACTGCGGGGTTTCTGCCCGGCCCCTCTTCCGTCCTGTCCGTGGGCATGTCCCCAGGGGATAGCACGGCACGGCACGGCACGGCATGGGGTCCAAGCTGGCAGCAGGCACCAGTCCTGTGGCCCAGCTCTGCCACTCACCCTCCTGCGGTGGCTGGAACGGCACCACCTCTTCAGTCTGCTGTGCCGGGGCAGCTGCAGGGCCTTCTTCCTCCTCCTCCACCCAGGCCAGCTCAGGCACTGCCAGGTGTCTCTGCTCCATGTCTCTGCCTGGATTTGTGGCTATTTGCAGGAGAGTTGCCTTGGAAAAGCGCCAAGTCAGCAAGTCCTGCAGTGGGGCCTGGAAGGCACCTTCAAGGAAGAAGCCTCAGGAAGGCTACAGGACAGCAAGTCCTGCCCTCGGTCTCAAGGGCCCCTGCCACAAGGACAGGGGACTCCTGACAAGGACTATGATATGGCCTCAAGGGCACCTGCAGAAGAGAAGCCTCAGGGAGACCACGGGTCAGCAAGTCCTGTGGTCTGGCCTGGAGCTCAGCTGCAGGAACAAGGCTTCAGAAAAGCTCCGGGTGGGACGCAAACAGGCGCGCTGTGCGGGGGCTCCTCACGGCACCGCTCTGTCCCGTCCTGTCCCGTCGCGTGCTCTGAGCACTGTGGCGTGCTCTTGTCACCTCCAGCTCCTATGTCACCCCGTGTCACAAAGGGCCCTTGGACACCCGTTCCATGTCACAGTGAGTGTGCGGCACCGTGTCACCAAGGGCCCTTGCACACACTGCCGCCTGCCCTGGGGCCACGCCCAGCCCACCCAAAGTGGCCCAGTTTGGAAGGAATGGCTGGCCCCAGGAGTCTAAGCGGGGCCGACAGGATCTTTAAGAAGGGCTCAGAGCATCAGCAAACGCTGCCATGCTCTGTGGCCTCAGGGCAGCAGAAGGAGCCCCCAGGGCTGCCGACGCAGCCGTTCTGGGAAGGGCACGGGGCCTTGCAGGGAAGCTGGCACGGCCTCCTTGGGACACGTCCCGGCTGCTGGCCGCCCTAAAGCTGCCGGTGTGACACGCACAAGGAACGTGTGGGCCCGGGCACCAATGCTGCTCTGAGGCCTGGGGCCCGGGCAGCGCTGACATCAGCAGGTGTGGCAGAGTCCCCGGCCAAGCAGACCTGCCAGCCCCCGAGCCCTGGCAGCGCTGGTGCCCGTCTACTGCCCCAGAGACCTGTGGCCCCTGGGGGCTTTCTGTGCCAAAAGGAGCCAAAGGCCACGTGCCTTGGGGGCTGTGCCTCTTTCCTGCAGGGGCTGGTGGCAGGAGCACCTGGAGCAACTGCTGGCACACTTGGTCTCCGTCAGATGATGTTGCTCCTTCCTCAAATGAATTTTTCTCACGGAAGGCATTGGCAGTAGCACCAGAGCACCATCCATTGCTGAGTTACCCAGGGCAATTAGATTGCAAAGTTAACAGTCTGAAATTTCCTTGTGCTTTCCTCACTCTCCTTCCCACATTCTGGAAAAAACGGGATCTGCCCGGCCTCTGCATTTCTCAGCTTCACTTGCTGCATGTTTTGCTCTGGCAGCTGGTGTCCAAACAAAAGTGTGTCCCTGCTGAGCACAGCAATGAGCGGCCACAAAGTTGCAAGTTCCCCAGTGAACGTCGAGGCAGAGACGTGGAAGTGCGGAGGATAAGGACAACTCTGGGAGGAGAAGCTCTTCTGTGTCACTGATGATGGTGCCCACACCCTGAAGCAGCAGCCAAGAGAAGCGCTGGAAGCAGACGGGCGCACTTTTGGGCAGTACAATATCAAAAGATATGAAACCATTAGCCAGAATGCAAAGGAGGACTGCAAGGATGGAGTGTGGCCTGGAGGGGAAGCCCTGGATGCAGCTGAAGCCACTTTGTTCAGCCTGGAGGAGAGTAAAGGGCGTCATTGTGGTCTTCAACATCCTCCTGAGAGGAATCAGAGGGTCTGCCGCAGCTCTCGTCACTGCTGGGACCAGTGATCGGACCGGAGAAAAGGGCAGGGAGCTGGCACAGGGCAAGTTTCATTTCCGTATCAGATCAAGGTTTTTCACCCAGAGCACAGTCAGGCACTGGGACGGGCTCCCCGTTGACGCAGCCCAGCAAAGCCCGGGCTGGCTCTTGGGAAAACTGCGGCGCTGCGCCAGGAGCGGGGAACGGCCAAGGCTTGGGTCCTGCCCGCGGCTGACCCTGGTGAGCCACCGCTCAGTGCTTCAGGATCCACTAACTGCAGCACGGAGCAGGCCAAAGAGAAGGAGGAGGCTCCTCGAGTGTGAGGTTCCACAGGCCAAGGCTTATTCCAAGGGAAGGATTGGGCAGCAAAGAGCCGCCAGCACTTCTGTGCACGGGATTTTAGCGGGGTACAACTCAGGGGGTGGATCCAAACGATTGAGCAATAAGGAATCTGCAGGGGAGGAGCGAGGGGATTCCATCAGTTGCTTGGGACTAATTAGGACAGATGGGAGGAGAGGGTAGGTCACGTGGGCCAGTGGGGCTTCCAGCAATAGAGGAATTCCAAAGGGGTGCTGCAGACAGGGATTGGTCCAAGGCAAAAGTGACAGGGAAGGTTCAGGAATAAAGAGCTGGATTATCTTGAGAGGCAGGGAAGGAGCTGGAACAAAGAGTGGGGAATGGCACGAGGGACAGCTTTGAGGGAGGGCAGAACCTAGGGGTAAACCAAATTGGGGAAAATACGGGGTACATGAAAACAAACCATTCGACGGGAACTGATAAATAAACACAAACTGGAACACCCCAGGGAAATGGTCACAGCACCAAGCCCGTCTGAGTTTGAGAAGTGTTCGAAGAACATTGAGCAGTGACGCAAGCTTTTAGACACTACATCAAAAGTAGAAAGTGTACCAAAGTCAAGAGAGGGAAAAAGAAAAAGAGCTCCCTGCAGCCATGGTGGCAGCTCTGGATCAGCAGCAGGGAGAGGACGGATGTAGGCGTGGTTGAAGCAGAGGCAGGGGCGAAAATAGCAGAGGCAGAGGAGGTTCAAAGCAGCCAGAGAGCAAGCTGGACGCAAATCAATGTGCATCTTGTAAGAAATCAGGACACTGGAAATAGGGCCAGTGCCCAGAGTTAGCAGACAAAGTACACAAAACTCTTGCAGCCACTCTAGATGATAAGAAATGACCGAGACTGGCAATTCTTACCCTAGCAGGCCACTGTTTAAAATACAGCTAAAGAATGATGAAGAAGTTGAAATTTTAAGAAATAGTGGAGACACATTTTCACTCTTGAATCAAGCACTGATACCCAAAAGTGAAAACTATCTTCAAGCAATAGGAGCAACTATAGGGCAGCCAGAAAATGCATTCTTCCTGAAACCACTTTGATGTAAAATCAAGAAGAAAATGGGAATACATCAGTTTCTTTCTACACCAAACTCACCCAAATCTGTCCTGTGCAGAGATTTGCTTGAAAATTTAGAAGCAACAGTTCCATTTAGAAAAAGAAAATTTCAATGGAAGGTACCTGAAGACAAATGAGCGGTTTTAGCAGTAGGACTCACAATTGACACCAGACCAACAAACAAGAAGAACTAGTTAGAGCAAGTGTTGAATCAGGTGTACCCAAGAGTATGGGATACTGATAGCCCAGGAAAATCAAAACCAGCAGACCCCATGAAAATTGAGCTACAGACAAGAGTTAGGGCTGTAGTCAGAAAGCAATACCCTTGAAGATTAGCAGCTAGGAAAGGAACAGAGCCAACAGTCAATAAAATCCCTGACATCAGGACTATTGGAAGAATGGCAGTCAAAATGTAATACTGCTAGATCAGCAATAAAGAAACCTAATGGAACTCAGAGACTAGTGCCACATTTCCAGGCAATGAATGGTTTATACCTTACTAGCTTACCAGCTAAACTTGGAGATGATTTTATTTGGTGCGGGGAATGTCCATGGGCAGGTGCTGTCGAGAGCTGTTCCCTCTTGGTCTGAGAGACCAGCTCCCCCAGCCCACCTTGCTCCCAGGCCCGGAGGTTGTAACGTGCGCTCGACCGGCAGCCGAAGGAGGGCTCTTGACACCGTGTCTGATGCAAGAGGGTTCATTGAAGGTAGGTCAGAGGGTGCAGCTTGGGTGAGGGTGAGAAGAGGGACAGGAAGAGGCAGGAGCACAAGCACTGTAACATGACACATAAGGCACCTGCAAGCTGCTGAGGAAGCCTCAAGTCTGCTCAGTGAGCCACGTGTGCCCTCAGCATTGGGACAGCCACCTTTCCCTCGGTGAGCCACACATGCCAGGGTCAGCAAATCAAGAGGCACCAGGCATGCTGTAGGTGACTCAGAGCGAGTGCAGTGGGTCATGGTGGCCAGGGACCAGAAGCAGGCAGAAAGGCAACGGGGCTGGGGAAGAGGCTCTGCTGTGCTTACAGCGTGGGCTGAGGGCTGGGAGAGCTCCATTTCCCCCTTGAGATGTTGGAGACGGGGCCTTTTACCCTCCTGATAGGGCTGCCCCTGGCTGCAGGCAGCCAAATGGGTACCACGACACAAGGCCGAGAGCAGCAAAGCAAAGAGCCAGCCGTGCACAGCACAGGGAGGTGGCCCAGTGCAAAGGCAGCGTGGCACCCTGAAGGTGCCCGCTGCATTCTCATGTGTCCCTGGCCTGGGCAGGACAGGAATGTCCGTGGTCCAAGAGGGCCTTTCTGTGGCCCCTGTGGGCTCAAAGCTGCTGCTCTTCTGGCTCCATGGGGCCTAAAGCCACAGAGCTCGGCCTTCCCCACAGCAAGAGGAACAAGACTTGGATATCAGGCAGTGGAGCTCAACGCCTAAGGCTGAGGGGCGGGGGGCTCCAGTCTGGAGCACTGGGAGGGCACCCACCCAGCCCCACAACAGCTGGCCTCACAGCCCTGAAAGGCCAGGACCAGGGTTCCACGCCTGATCCCAGGGCGTCCCTCCAACCGGCCAGCGACCTGGAAGCGCCAGAGCAGCCGGCTGTTGGGATCAAGGCGGCTGCCAGGGGGCTCCTTATGGCCTCTGCCAGCCAATTGCTCAGGGCTTAGCAGTGCCTCAGCCCCTCAGGGTCTCCCCCAGCCTGGCCAAGCTTGCCGGCAGCAGCGCCGCAGCCCCACAGCAGCTCCAGAGGAGCCCCATCCAGAGGCACCTGGGAGCCCTCAGCACTGCAGCCAGCAGCAGACGGGCACGAGGACACGGATGGCCCTTCCTGTCCGGCACAGAGCTGGTGGCCATCTCCAGGCACCGCTCTGGGAGGGTTCCCCGCAGCTCCGGCCCTTGCCCAGCCGCTCTGTGGGCAGCACAAAGGCTTCAGCAGAACCACCAAAGGCCAAAAGGCTTCTGGCCATTTTCCCTGCAACACTGCATGGCTAGACAGCTGGCTGAGCAGAAGCACCCTTGCGTCCCGCTCCCCCTATGCCCTACAGACCTTGCGCAGGAAAAGAAAGCTCCTGGGACTCTGTGTATTGTAAGCTATTTTATATTTACACAATCAAAGCCAACGAAAATACAAAGAGAAAAAACAGGAAGAAGACAAAGGAAATTGCTGCTGGCTCAAATGGCCCAAGCAGACTGAGTGCTGCAGATCACCTCTCCGGGGAGCTGCAGCAGAACAGTAAGGCAGTGCAGCAAAGACGAGGCCGTTTCCTCCATGCACTGCGGAATCGATCTCGCAGCTTCTGCCATGGGGAATAGGGAGCTCTCTCAAGAGCCCGGAGAACTACACAAAATTCTACTGCAGCATCTCTGATTGCAGGACTGCTGTCATACGCCATTCCTTCGAGGGCTGCAAGCAAGAGGAACAGAGGCAAGGTCAGATCCCGCATATGCAGGGAGCCGAGGAGAGTCCCCTGCCAGTGCCATCCCCGTCGTCTCTTGCCATGGCCGGAAGGGAGCAGGGAGCAAGGGGATCAGCCCGAAGTTGCTGGCCACGGATGCCACACGTAGCCCTGATATCTCTGTATGCTCTGCCCACGGGTGCAGATCCCTCCGCAGCCGCGGCAGGGCTTGCAGCTGCCCCCTGCAGCCCCCGCGGTCAGCCCGCTGCCCTCACTCACTCACCCGTGCAGATCAGCTGGAGCTCTTGCTGCTGCCCCCTCAGGTGCCGCCCGGCCATGCCTGTGAACACAGAGCCTGTCACGGCCCCAGCGGCACAGCTCCCTGCCAGCGGCGCTGCCGGCGCTGTGGCCACACGGGCTGCCGGCCAGGCAGAGCTCAGCCCGGGCCCGTGCCGCACGCTGCCGCCCCAGGGCACGGCTGCCAGAGGGCGGCAGCAGCAATGCCCAGGCCAGGCGGGGCTCCACGGCGCCGGGCCGGGCTGGCGCTGCCGGGGCAGCAGGCGGGGCCGGGGCCGAGCTGCCGAGCAGGCGGGCCGGGGAGGAGCCCGGGCTCGGGACTCACCCATGAACCTGACGGCCGCCTCTCGCAGGGACTCCTGTGAGCTCTGCAGGTAGTGCAGCGCCCGGCGCAGGTGCTCGGCCGCTCGGCTCCTGTCCTCTGCCAGCTGGAGAGAGCGGCAGGAGGGAAGGGTTGGCGCGGGCTCAGCTCCTGGGCCGGGCGCCGCCTGCGCCCATCGCCGGCCTCGCCTGCCCGCACAGCCCTGAGGCGCGGCCAGCAGCCGCTGGCCAAGGGCTCCCGAGGGGAGGGGCAGAGGGCCGGCTGCTGCCCGGGGAGCCGTGGTGCCGGCCCGCAGCCCCGCCGGGCCGGGGCTCCGTGGGCACCCGACTCAGGCCCACGGGAGCCTGGAGAAGAGCCTGCGCGGCCCGCGGCCTCTGGCTGCAGCAGCGGGCACAGCTGTTAGCCCCGCACACTGAGCACCGCCCTCAGGGACCTTCGCCATGCTGAGGCTGGGCGATCTGTGCTCTACTTACCAGGCACTCCCCAAAGCTCTGATCCACGTGTAGCATTTGTTCTATATCCCTCCTCTTCAGGAATCTGGCTGAGGAATGCAGCGTTTCCCGGGAGGCCTGGAGAGGGACAGACGTGCACAGATGGCCCCACAGTCCAGGGCACAGGAGCATCCCAGTGGCACAGGCTGGAGGAGGCTGCAGCCCACAAGGTGCCAGGGCAGGAGGCAGCCCAAGGCCCTGCCAGGGGCACAGCAGCTGGCCACAAGTGCTGACCTCAGCAACAGTCTGATTCTCATCATGGCAGTGGAAGTAGAGAGGGAGCAGGCTCTGGCGCACGTGGGACTTGAAGGCCTTTCTTCCCTCTTCTGTTAATAAGTCCAGCATCTCTTGGAAGAGAGCCATGGAGCTCAGCTGCACCTGGATATCATCCTGGATGAAAGGAAAGGGCAAAAGACCTGAGCATCAGCTGCTTCAGGCCCCCCAGGGCACAGGCGTGCATCTGCACAGGGCACCAAGGCTCCGGCCACCAGCCAGTGGCTGTGGCTGTGGGCGCAGAGCCTTACACTGTCAAAGAGTGGCAGGAGCGCCTCAGCCAGCTGCAGGGCGATGGGGGTGGCTATTGGAGCACCATTCTCAAGGAGCAAATATCTGAGTAGAAGAATGCTCATCCTGATCATGTCGCTGTCATTTTCCTCCAGGAGCTCCACTAGACTTTCAGTCAGGCTCCGCATTTGTTCAGCCTGTGCGGAACAGGACTTTGTGAAAGGCCGCCCTGCTGCCGCGGGGCCCAGAGGCCAAAGGCCTGTCCCCAAGCACTGGGGCAGCTGAAGTGGGAAGCAGGAGAGATGGGAAGAGCTGCCCCAGCGGCCGAAGCCCAGGCAAGGCCAAGCCACTGCGTTGCCCAGCCCCACGCTGCTGCCTGCACGGCTTCAGCCAGTGCCCCCTTCTCACCATCAAGGGATTCTTGCCCAGCACTACGAGGCCTCGGAGTGCCAAGTAACGCCTGGCCATGTGCTCGCTCTGCAGGTTCTGTGCCAGGATCTCCAGAACACTGTCACTGCATTCCCTCAAGTGCAGGCACTCGAGGACCTGAAAGGCACAGGGCAGTGACAGGGGAGCCGGCCGGCAGGAGCCCAGAAGCGCACAGGGCCGGGCCCAGGCAGCAGCGCAGGGCACGGGCACTGTCCTGGCAGCTGTGGCTGCCAGAGGCCAGAGGGCTGGGAGGCCGCTCAGCCAGGCAGCGCTGGCCTTGTGGCTCACCTCCACAAGGAATGCCAGGGCAGGGAAATCCCAGTATGGCATCTCTTTGCCGAGCAGGGCGAGCAGGTAGAATGCAACCGCGGAACAAAAGTGGATGGCTAAGCGGCGAATTTCTCTGAAGAGGGGAAAAAGGAAACAAGACCCTGATGCAGTGGGGCAAACCTCTGCCAGGTGGGACTCACCCAGTTCTCATCTTTCCCCAGTCCCCTTCCAGCAAGGGGACGTGGGCCATTTGGGAGTTGGTTGCTCATGGGCACCCTCCTGTGCCAGCCTTTTCCAGTCTGCTTGGCCGTCCCTGAGTGACAAGGCCCTCTGAGCCATGGCCACCACGGACACTTTGTGGGGCACCTGGGCACAGAGCAGCAATGTCAGAGGCAGTGGGGAGAAGGGGGTCTCACCTGGCAAGCAGAGCCACGGCAAAGTGGTGAGTGTCAAGAGAGAGCAGCGTGTCCCAGGCACACCTGCGCTCCATTGCCACCACCACATCCTCGCAGCGGAGAAGGCAGAGCAGGGACTTGAGGGTGCGCACAGCAAACCTGTGTGCACAGCAAAGGCCAGGTCACACTGGCAGCACTGGCTCCTCGGCAGGCCACGTGGCAGGGACAGGAGGAGTGGGATGGAGCACCTGTTGGGGCTGGTGGCAAGGCCGTGCTCTTCCTGGCATCCCTTCCAGAAGGTGTCGACCTCCTCTGGCATATCCAGAGTGCTGAAGAACACTTGGAATAGCAGATGCACAAATAGGCGGGGGAAATACACCTTCAAGATCCGTGGGAGACAGGGCACCTGGAGGATCTTCCACATCACCACAGTTGCCTGCAAAGGACAAAGCCCCCCGAGACAGCGCTCAGTGCCGAGGTGTGTGTGTGGCAGGGCGCGAGCGTGGCAGGGAGAGGCCGGGAGAGACCATGGCAGGGGGAGCACGACGGGGCCTGGTGGGCCTGAAGCTGCCCCTGGGCCAGGTTTCAGGCCAGCGCCTGAGGCAGGGAGATGCAGTGGGGGAAGGAGGATGGAGAGCTGCTGGAGAGGCAGCCTTGGGGCCTGCAAAGGCCAGTTGCAGAAACTCACAGCCAGGGCAAAGACAGCCGTTTCGTCCCCATTGGAGGTGCAGGTGCTGTACTCTGGCCAGCTCCCCAGCACATCGAGGAGGATCAGCTGCACCAGCTCCGCAGTCCTGGCTGAGCCCATGATGGTCTTCCACATGGCCATGGCAGCTCTGTGGGGTTAGAGCTGTGTCTCAGGGGGGTCTCAGACACAGCAGCGGGGGCAGCTGAGCCGGCTGCCATTTCTGCCTCTGCCTACTGCCCCCCTGCCAGCAGCAGCCAGACAGCCCAGCCCTGTGGGGACAGAGCCCTGAGAGGCGGCAAGGGAGCATGGCAGCAGGCTCAGGGGCTGACATGGCAGGGCTGGGAAAGGGAGCATCCAGAGGGCCCTGGAACTCTCTGTTGCTGCGACACCTGGGGCAGGCTGTGCAGGGTGATGGGCTGGGGAGGCCTGAGCCCTGTGGGCAGGTGGGCCCCATACCTGTCACAGGACGGGGCCACACGCAGGAGCGTCATCACTGCGTCATTTGGCTGTGCTTGGGTGAGATGCAGCAGGGTCTTGTCCAGCCTGTGCTCAGCAGAATCATTGGCCATGAGCCACTGGTGGATGTAGCTCACCATGGCAGGCACCTGGAGAAGGCACGGGGAGACTTGGAATGCTGCCAGAGGGAGCAATGTTCCCAGCTTCCCCAGAGGAGTGCTTCCCTTCCCACCCCACTGCCATGTGGCCTGAAAGGCTCCCAGCAAGCAGCATGCGTGGATTGGGAGGCCAAGCAATTGCTGGGAGGATCAAAGCCTGGCCACAGGCTGCTTACTTGCTTTGGAGTGTAAAAATCTTCCTCTACAAGCATACACAGCAGGGCAGCACCGGTCTTGCTTAGGAAGATGGGCGAGTATGGTCTGAGGCCTACTCCCGCGGTGATGGTCTCTTCCTCCTCAATTCTCTTGAGGAAGTTGCAAACAAACTGTAGGAGAAGGGCAAGAAGCCGGGCATGTGGCATGCAGTGCTGCACACACGGTGCTGGGCTGAGCAGGGACAGCAGGCCCAGCCCAGGTGGGGGTGGCTGCAGGTACCTGCGCTGTCCTGCGGAAGCGGCCACGGCTGGACTCCTGCTCTTGTGTGCGCTCCAGGGCTGCATGTGGCAAAGAGCGAGCGCAGCCAGAGGTGAGGGGCTGCGGGAGAGGCCGGACAACACGGCCCAGCCCTGCCATCCCCAGGCAGAGAGAGCCCCGGGATGCCCCAGGGGATGGAGCACGGCCACTGCGGGGTTTCTGCCCGGCCCCTCTTCCGTCCTGTCCGTGGGCATGTCCCCAGGGGATAGCACGGCACGGCACGGCACGGCATGGGGTCCAAGCTGGCAGCAGGCACCAGTCCTGTGGCCCAGCTCTGCCACTCACCCTCCTGCGGTGGCTGGAACGGCACCACCTCTTCAGTCTGCTGTGCCGGGGCAGCTGCAGGGCCTTCTTCCTCCTCCTCCACCCAGGCCAGCTCAGGCACTGCCAGGTGTCTCTGCTCCATGTCTCTGCCTGGATTTGTGGCTATTTGCAGGAGAGTTGCCTTGGAAAAGCGCCAAGTCAGCAAGTCCTGCAGTGGGGCCTGGAAGGCACCTTCAAGGAAGAAGCCTCAGGAAGGCTACAGGACAGCAAGTCCTGCCCTCGGTCTCAAGGGCCCCTGCCACAAGGACAGGGGACTCCTGACAAGGACTATGATATGGCCTCAAGGGCACCTGCAGAAGAGAAGCCTCAGGGAGACCACGGGTCAGCAAGTCCTGTGGTCTGGCCTGGAGCTCAGCTGCAGGAACAAGGCTTCAGAAAAGCTCCGGGTGGGACGCAAACAGGCGCGCTGTGCGGGGGCTCCTCACGGCACCGCTCTGTCCCGTCCTGTCCCGTCGCGTGCTCTGAGCACTGTGGCGTGCTCTTGTCACCTCCAGCTCCTATGTCACCCCGTGTCACAAAGGGCCCTTGGACACCCGTTCCATGTCACAGTGAGTGTGCGGCACCGTGTCACCAAGGGCCCTTGCACACACTGCCGCCTGCCCTGGGGCCACGCCCAGCCCACCCAAAGTGGCCCAGTTTGGAAGGAATGGCTGGCCCCAGGAGTCTAAGCGGGGCCGACAGGATCTTTAAGAAGGGCTCAGAGCATCAGCAAACGCTGCCATGCTCTGTGGCCTCAGGGCAGCAGAAGGAGCCCCCAGGGCTGCCGACGCAGCCGTTCTGGGAAGGGCACGGGGCCTTGCAGGGAAGCTGGCACGGCCTCCTTGGGACACGTCCCGGCTGCTGGCCGTCCTAAAGCTGCCGGTGTGACACGCACAAGGAACGTGTGGGCCCGGGCACCAATGCTGCTCTGAGGCCTGGGGCCCGGGCAGCGCTGACATCAGCAGCTGTGGCAGAGTCCCCGGCCAAGCAGACCTGCCAGCCCCCGAGCCCTGGCAGCGCTGGTGCCCGTCTCCTGCCCCAGAGACCTGTGGCCCCTGGGGGCCTTCTGTGCCAGAAGGAGCCAAAGGCCACGTGCCTTGGAGGCTGTGCCTCTTTCCTGCAGGGGCTGATGGCAGGAGCACCTGGAGCAACTGCTGGCACACTTGGTCTCCATCAGATGATGTTGCTCCTTCCTCAAATGAATTTTTCTCACGGAAGGCATTGGCAGTAGCACCAGAGCACCATCCATTGCTGAGTTACCCAGGGCAATTAGATTGCAAAGTTAACAGTCTGAAATTTCCTTGTGCTTTCCTCACTCTCCTTCCCACATTCTGGAAAAAACGGAATCTGCCCGGCCTCTGCATTTCTCAGCTTCACTTGCTGCATGTTTTGCTCTGGCAGCTGGTGTCCAAACAAAAGTGTGTCCCTGCTGAGCACAGCAATGAGCGGCCACAAAGTTGCAAGTTCCCCAGTGAACGTCGTCGAGGCAGAGACGTGGAAGTGCGGAGGATAAGGACAACTCTGGGAGGAGAAGCTCTTCTGTGTCACTGATGATGGTGCCCACACCCTGAAGCAGCAGCCAAGAGAAGCGCTGGAAGCAGACGGGCGCACTTTTGGGCAGTACAATATCAAAAGATATGAAACCATTAGCCAGAATGCAAAGGAGGACTGCAAGGATGGAGTGTGGCCTGGAGGGGAAGCCCTGGATGCAGCTGAAGCCACTTTGTTCAGCCTGGAGGAGAGTAAAGGGCGTCATTGTGGTCTTCAACATCCTCCTGAGAGGAATCAGAGGGTCTGCCGCAGCTCTCGTCACTGCTGGGACCAGTGATCGGACCGGAGAAAAGGGCAGGGAGCTGGCACAGGGCAAGTTTCATTTCCGTATCAGATCAAGGTTTTTCACCCAGAGCACAGTCAGGCACTGGGACGGGCTCCCCGTTGACGCAGCCCAGCAAAGCCCGGGCTGGCTCTTGGGAAAACTGCGGCGCTGCGCCAGGAGCGGGGAACGGCCAAGGCTTGGGTCCTGCCCGCGGCTGACCCTGGTGAGCCACCGCTCAGTGCTTCAGGATCCACTAACTGCAGCACGGAGCAGGCCAAAGAGAAGGAGGAGGCTCCTCGAGTGTGAGGTTCCACAGGCCAAGGCTTATTCCAAGGGAAGGATTGGGCAGCAAAGAGCCGCCAGCACTTCTGTGCACGGGATTTTATCAGAGTACAACTCAGGGGGTGGATCCAAACGATTGAGCAATAAGGAATCTGCAGGGGAGGAGCGAGGGGATTCCATCAGTTGCTTGGGACTAATTAGGACAGATGGGAGGAGAGGGTAGGTCACGTGGGCCAGTGGGGCTTCCAGCAATAGAGGAATTCCAAAGGGGTGCTGCAGACAGGGATTGGTCCAAGGCAAAAGTGACAGGGAAGGTTCAGGAATAAAGAGCTGGATTATCTTGAGAGGCAGGGAAGGAGCTGGAACAAAGAGTGGGGAATGGCACGAGGGACAGCTTTGAGGGAGGGCAGAACCTAGGGGTAAACCAAATTGGGGAAAATACGGGGTACATGAAAACAAACCATTCTACGGGAACTGATAAATAAACACAAACTGGAACACCCCAGGGAAATGGTCACAGCACCAAGCCCGTCTGAGTTTGAGAAGTGTTCGAAGAACATTGAGCAGTGACGCAAGCTTTTAGACACTACATCAAAAGTAGAAAGTGTACCAAAGTCAAGAGAGGGAAAAAGAAAAAGAGCTCCCTGCAGCCATGGTGGCAGCTCTGGATCAGCACCAGGGAGAGGACGGATGTAGGCGTGGTTGAAGCAGAGGCAGGGGCGAAAATAGCAGAGGCAGAGGAGGTTCAAAGCAGCCAGAGAGCAAGCTGGACGCAAATCAATGTGCATCTTGTAAGAAATCAGGACACTGGAAATAGGGCCAGTGCCCAGAGTTAGCAGACAAAGTACACAAAACTCTTGCAGCCACTCTAGATGATAAGAAATGACCGAGACTGGCAATTCTTACCCTAGCAGGCCACTGGTTAAAATACAGCTAAAGAATGATGAAGAAGTTGAAATTTTAAGAAATAGTGGAGACACATTTTCACTCTTGAATCAAGCACTGATACCCAAAAGTGAAAACTATCTTCAAGCAATAGGAGCAACTATAGGGCAGCCAGAAAATGCATTCTTCCTGAAACCACTTTGATGTAAAATCAAGAAGAAAATGGGAATACATCAGTTTCTTTCTACACCAAACTCACCCAAATCTGTCCTGTGCAGAGATTTGCTTGAAAATTTAGAAGCAACAGTTCCGTTTAGAAAAAGAAAACTTCAATGGAAGGTACCTGAAGACAAATGAGCGGTTTTAGCAGTAGGACTCACAATTGACACCAGACCAACAAACAAGAAGAACTAGTTAGAGCAAGTGTTGAATCAGGTGTACCCAAGAGTATGGGATACTGATAGCCCAGGAAAATCAAAACCAGCAGACCCCATGAAAATTGAGCTACAGACAAGAGTTAGGGCTGTAGTCAGAAAGCAATACCCTTGAAGATTAGCAGCTAGGAAAGGAACAGAGCCAACAGTCAATAAAATCCCTGACATCAGGACTATTGGAAGAATGGCAGTCAAAATGTAACACTGCTAGATCAGCAATAAAGAAACCTAATGGAACTCAGAGACTAGTGCCACATTTCCAGGCAATGAATGGTTTATACCTTACTAGCTTACCAGCTAAACTTGGAGATGATTTTATTTGGTGCGGGGAATGTCCATGGGCAGGTGCCGTCGAGAGCCGTTCCCTCTTGGTCTGAGAGACCAGCTCCCCCAGCCCACCTTGCTCCCAGGCCCGGAGGTTGTAACGTGCGCTCGACCGGCAGCCGAAGGAGGGCTCTTGACACCGTGTCTGATGCAAGAGGGTTCATTGAAGGTAGGTCAGAGGGTGCAGCTTGGGTGAGGGTGAGAAGAGGGACAGGAAGAGGCAGGAGCACAAGCACTGTAACATGACACATAAGGCACCTGCAAGCTGCTGGGGAAGCCTCAAGTCTGCTCAGTGAGCCACGTGTGCCCTCAGCATTGGGACAGCCACCTTTCCCTCGGTGAGCCTCACATGCCAGGGTCAGCAAATCAAGAGGCACCAGGCATGCTGTAGGTGACTCAGAGCGAGTGCAGTGGGTCATGGTGGCCAGGGACCAGAAGCAGGCAGAAAGGCAACGGGGCTGGGGAAGAGGCTCTGCTGTGCTTACAGCGTGGGCTGAGGGCTGGGAGAGCTCCATTTCCCCCTTGAGATGTTGGAGACGGGGCCTTTCACCCTCCTGATAGGGCTGCCCCTGGCTGCAGGCAGCCAAATGGGTACCACGACACAAGGCCGAGAGCAGCAAAGCAAAGAGCCAGCCGTGCACAGCACAGGGAGGTGGCCCAGTGCAAAGGCAGCGTGGCACCCTGAAGGTGCCCGCTGCATTCTCATGTGTCCCTGGCCTGGGCAGGACAGGAATGTCCGTGGTCCAAGAGGGCCTTTCTGTGGCCCCTGTGGGCTCAAAGCTGCTGCTCTTCTGGCTCCATGGGGCCTAAAGTCACAGAGCTCAGCCTCCCCCACAGCAAGAGGAACAAGACTTGGATATCAGGCAGTGGAGCTCAACGCCTAAGGCTGAGGGGCGGGGGGCTCCAGTCTGGAGCACTGGGAGGGCACCCACCCAGCCCCACAACAGCTGGCCTCACAGCCCTGAAAGGCCAGGACCAGGGTTCCACGCCTGATCCCAGGGCGTCCCTCCAACCGGCCAGCGACCTGGAAGCGCCAGAGCAGCCGGCTGTCGGGATCAAGGCGGCTGCCAGGGGGCTCCTTATGGCCTCTGCCAGCCAATTGCTCAGGGCTTAGCAGTGCCTCAGCCCCTCAGGGTCTCCCCCAGCCTGGCCAAGCTTGCCGGCAGCAGCGCCGCAGCCCCACAGCAGCTCCAGAGGAGCCCCATCCAGAGGCACCTGGGAGCCCTCAGCACTGCAGCCAGCAGCAGACGGGCAGGAGGACACGGATGGCCCTTCCTGTCCGGCACAGAGCTGGTGGCCATCTCCAGGCACCGCTCTGGGAGGGTTCCCCGCAGCTCCGGCCCTTGCCCAGCCGCTCTGTGGGCAGCACAAAGGCTTCAGCAGAACCACCAAAGGCCAAAAGGCTTCTGGCCATTTTCCCTGCAACACTGCATGGCTAGACAGCTGGCTGAGCAGAAGCACCCTTGCGTCCCGCTCCCCCTATGCCCTACAGACCTTGCGCAGGAAAAGAAAGATCCTGGGACTCTGTGTATTGTAAGCTATTTTATATTTACACAATCAAAGCCAACGAAAATACAAAGAGAAAAATCTGGAAGAAGACAAAGAAAACTTCTGCTGGCTCAAATGGCCCAAGCAGACTGAGTGCTGCAGATCACCTCTCCGGGGAGCTGCAGCAGAACAGTAAGGCAGTGCGGCAAAGACGAGGCCGTTTCCTCCATGCACTGCGGAATCGATCTCGCAGCTTCTGCCATGGGGAATAGGGAGCTCTCTCAAGAGCCCGGAGAACAACACAAAATTCTACTGCAGCATCTCTGATTGCAGGACTGCTGTCATACGCCATTCCTTCAAGGGCTGCAAGCAAGAGGAACAGAGGCAAGGTCAGATCCCGCATATGCAGGGAGCCGAGGAGAGTCCCCTGCCAGTGCCATCCCCGTCGTCTCTTGCCATGGCCGGAAGGGAGCAGGGAGCAAGGGGATCAGCCCGAAGTTGCTGGCCACGAATGCCACACGTAGCCCTGATATCTCTGTATGCTCTGCCCACGGGTGCAGATCCCTCCGCAGCCGCGGCAGGGCTTGCAGCTGCCCCCTGCAGCCCCCGCGGTCAGCCCGCTGCCCTCACTCACTCACCCGTGCAGATCAGCTGGAGCTCTTGCTGCTGCCCCCTCAGGTGCCGCCCGGCCATGCCTGTGAACACAGAGCCTGTCACGGCCCCAGCGGCACAGCTCCCTGCCAGCGGCGCTGCCGGCGCTGTGGCCACACGGGCTGCCGGCCAGGCAGAGCTCAGCCCGGGCCCGTGCCGCACGCTGCCGCCCCAGGGCACGGCTGCCAGAGGGCGGCAGCAGCAATGCCCAGGCCAGGCGGGGCTCCACGGCGCCGGGCCGGGCTGGCGCTGCCGGGGCAGCAGGCGGGGCCGGGGCCGAGCTGCCGAGCAGGCGGGCCGGGGAGGAGCCCGGGCTCGGGACTCACCCATGAACCTGACGGCCGCCTCTCGCAGGGACTCCTGTGAGCTCTGCAGGTAGTGCAGCGCCCGGCGCAGGTGCTCGGCCGCTCGGCTCCTGTCCTCTGCCAGCTGGAGAGAGCGGCAGGAGGGAAGGGTTGGCGCGGGCTCAGCTCCTGGGCCGGGCGCCGCCTGCGCCCATCGCCGGCCTCGCCTGCCTGCACAGCCCTGAGGCGCGGCCAGCAGCCGCTGGCCAAGGGCTCCCGAGGGGAGGGGCAGAGGGCCGGCTGCTGCCCGGGGAGCCGTGGTGCCGCCCCGCAGCCCCGCCGGGCCGGGGCTCC